>NW_008360322.1:6038675-6049443 GCF_000622305.1 Nannospalax galili | reverse complement strand
CCGGGCTGCAGGGTCCACGGTTGGCTGCAAAAAATGCATTTCTTGTCCTGAGAAAGAGAGTGGATAGGAAGTATTCCTTGTGACCCCAGCATGTATGGGCGTCTGGGACTATACATCCGGTTTTGATCATCTACCCCCACACCCTATCTCTCAAAGTAACTTACTGTGCTTCCTGTTTTTACCTCAGGCAAGCAATTTATAGTTTCTGTTGCAAAAGTGAACTTGGTTTTAAAATATTTTATTTATTATTTTTATTTTATGTGTGTGTATCGCCTGCATGTATGTGAGTGCTCCCATGTCCTGCAATGCCACGGAGGTCAGAAGAGGGCTTTGGATTCCCTTGGAACTGGAGTTAAGGATGGTTTGTAGCCACCATGTGGGTGCTGGGAACCCACATGGCGGGGGGGCGCACAAGCCAGTAAGCAGCATTCTTCCATGGCCTGTGCTCCAGCATCTGCCTCCAGGTTCCTGCCCTGAGTTCCTACCTTGGGCTCCCAGATGCACTGTGCCCTGGGATATGTAAGCTAAATAAACCCTTTCCTCCCCAAGTTGGTAGTAGTCAGAGTATTTTGTCACAACAATGAAGAACCAAACCAGAATAGAAATTGGTACCAGAGAGTGGGCTATTGCTGTGAAAAACCTGACCTTTGATGTTTTTGGGAGGACCGTGGAAGTATTTGAACTTTGGGCTGAAAAAGTCATTGCGTGCTCAGAGTTTATTGCTGTGGACCTTGGAACAGTTATGCTGAAACAGTTGTGAACAATGGAGGCCTGGCTTGTGAAGCTTCAAAGGGAAGCGGAGACAATCAGGGCTGTTCCTGTGATGTTTTGAATTGAGAATCTGTGGGTTCTGGTCGGCTGGGGCTGAAGAATGAGCTGTGATTAAGAAGAGACCAGAACCTGAAGTAAGGCCTTTGCTTTGCTGGGACAATTGATGCTGGTTAGCTGGTGCTGCAAGATTAGCTGTAAGTAAGCAGAGACCAGCATCACTGTGGTGAAATCTTCTGGGAGGTATTTCCTTAGGATCAGCACACAGAGGTGACCCGAACCTCCATTTCCAGCTGGAAGCAGGACTTGGTGATGTGTAAGAGTCTCCTTCACATGGTTCTGGTGTTGAAAGTGTGAAGGGATCACAGAGAGCAGCTGAGGCTTGGCACTCTGAGAGGCCAGGAAAGGCCATAGGTGAAAGTGCAGCTTCAGTTGCAGTGAAGACCCCAGGATTGAAGGGGTCATGGAGAGAATCTGAGGCTTTGCACCCCCAGGAGGCAAGAAGAGGCCATTGGTGAAGGTGTAGCCTCAGTTTCAGTGGAGACCCACCTTTTTGGAGACGCTGGGATCATGGAATGACCATCAAGGGCAGCAGTAGGTGTGGATTGGAGCTGGCCTGGGTCTGCAAGACAAGCTGAGTATGCTGTGGACTCCAGAGTCAGAGCAGTGGAGCTGCCAGAACCCTATGGAGCCCAGAAAATCATGAATGAATCCCAGATGTCCAGCCTTGAGCTACTTTGCTGGACTTTGGTTTTGCTTAGGTGTGCCCAATTCTTCCCTTTGAAATAAGACAGTACTTGTTTTGGATTTTACAGAAGCTTGCCTACAGTTAAGAGACTTTTAAAGGAAATTATGGACTTTTAAGTGTTTGGATTTTTTTAAGGACTGTGAGGTTTTTAAGGTTGTACTGTCTTATGTTGTGATATTAACATCATATTTGGGGGACAGAAATTGGAAAGTTATGGTTTAATAGTGATGTTTGTGTGTCAAGTTGACAAGGGGTCAATTGTGCTGGATAACTTTAGTATCAACTTGACACACCTGGGCTGAGGAAACCTCAATTGGGGAGTTTCCTCCATAGGACTGGGCTGTGGCCATGTCTGTGGGGTATCTTCTTGATTGTTGAGTGATGTGGGAGGACCCAGCCCACTGCAGATGGTGCCATCCCTGGGCAGGTGGGCCTGTGTTGCATAAGAAAGCAGGCTGAGCAGGGGCCAGGTAGCAAGCCAGAAAACAGCACTCCTCCATGGCCTGTGCTCCAGCTCCTGCCTTTAGGTCATTCCTTGGTCTCCCTGATGAACTGTGACCCAGGAGATGCGAGACAAATAAACCCTTTTCTCCCCAAGTTGGTATTGGTCAGAGAGCTTTGTCACAGCAATTATGATATTGGTCAGAGTGTTTTGTCACAGCAATGGAGAAACAGACTAGGACAACTGCCCATTGTCCAAATCTAAAAATAGCTGCTCCATATGTCTGTCCAGCTTTACTGAAGAAGGTTAAATCTGATTCTTCTTGCTCCTCCAAAATAGAAGCAAAATTCTTCATTCTTATTTTATAAAAATTACAATTTTTGTAGCATTACGCTTAAGACTTTGTTTAGCTTTTGATTTCTGTCATTTGTTGAAGCAAATTTGTATAATTTCTATTGCAAATCTACATTGCTATTTAGATTATCTTTTTTTTCCTTTAATTTATTGTGTGTGTTGTATATGTGCATGTGCCACAGACTGCATGTAGTGGGGTCAGAGGGCAATTTCCAAGAATTGGTTTTCTCCTTCCACCATGTGAGTGCCAGGGATCACACTCAAGTCACCAGGCTTGGCAGGAAGGACCTTTATCTATTGAGCCATCTCACCGACCCATCATCTGGATTGTTAAGCTTTTAAGCTCTCCTCCATTATTAGCATTGCCACATTTTGCAGACAACACAAAGGATATACAGTTTAAACTGGAATTTCAGAAAAAAATATTTGTGCAAGTATTCCCTAAGTACAGTATACTTGCACTGAACAAATACTCATTGTTCACCTAAAATCTAAATTTAACTTGGGCATGTGCTATTTTATCTGGCAAACCTATCCACTGAGTATCATTGTAGGAAAAGAAAAACACTAGTTTCAGTTTTATAGATTAAACACAGTATTTTTGCAGGTTTCCTGGGTAGATGCTTTAATACTATAGCAATTTTTGCTTTGTATTTATTAACTTACTGCTTTCTTATTTACATTTGTGATTTATTTTGTTATTCTTTCTCTAGTTCCCTAAGTTAAATGTTTTATTTGTTTGCATTAAAATTATCAAAAAGTTGAAAGTCATGAATTTTGTCCGGCATTCCGTTCTGCTCCCATCCTGGGTATTTCTCCATGAAGAAAGCTCATTTGCATTAATTGCTAAAGCATTTCTAATCTAGGTTCTTTATTTCCTCTCCATTCAAGAGCCTTTAGAAGAGGCCTTTTTATTTTTTTCAAATTTAAAGTGGTTTCCATTATTTTGTTTTACTACTTTAAATACATTGTTTTGGGGTTTTGGTCAGAGAATGTGTCCTACAAGTACTTTAATTGGGGGGAAGTGATAAAGCCTTTTGCAGGCCAGATTCATAATTAAATTTTGTATTTGTTCTATGAGCATAAAGGAAAATACGTATTCTCTGCATAATGGGGCTGAACAGAGAACTATAACAAAGTTGTATAAAGGTGTTATTCAATCCTTCCACTTCCTACTTGCTTTTGGCTCAGTTTATCCTGAATAAGATCTTGGTAAATAGAACCCATGCTGAACCCCGCCCAGCGGCAAATGCAACAAGTTTTCCTCTCCTTGATTTATGAAGCTGTCTTTAACAGCACTGAATTTCTATAAAAAAAGTGTCCTTTTACAGGGATTTATTAGATAATGTATTGTTGAAGGCCAATTAGCCCCTTGTTCAGAAGATAGTAAAGGGCAAAAACATGAATGAGATTATGCAAAGTGCCCAGTACTAATCACCAGAGCCAACCTCTTCCACACGTGCCCAATCTTCCTTCCATGTAAGAAGCACAGACTCACTGTTTGCCTGGGTGGATCAATGGAAGACCACAGGAAAATATGAAGGAGTTTCACTTAGCTTCCAGAGTGGACGCAGGAGAAAGCAAAAATCAGAAATTTGCCTTCCTGTAATCCATTACAGATAATAGAGGGAGGAGCTAAACAGTGGGATCTAAACTAGTCAGGCATGGAAAGAAAAGAAGAATGGAATTAAGAAAACATAGGTGGAGATGATTTTGGTTTTCAGATTTCACAGGTTTCTCTGCTGTAAGTAGTCTGCAATTGTTTTCATGCATTTAGTTTCTTCACAAGCACATTTAGTTTATGTACATGGTGTCTGTTATGTATATAGTATGCTTTGATGTATTTCTCAGATGGCATAAATTAAAACATTCTTTTTTTATTTATCATTTTTATTTTATGTGTATGTGTGTATTGCCTGCATGTAGGTAAGTTCACCTGTGTCGTGCAATGCCGGAGGAGGACAGAAGAGGTTGTCAGATCCCCTGGAACTGGAGTTATGGACAGTTGTTAGCTGCCATGTGGGTGCTGGGATTGGAACCCGGGTCTTCAACAAGAACAACCAGTGTTCTTAACCACTGAGCCATCTCTCCAGCCCCAGAACATTCTTATTTTTTAAGTATTCAGTGTCTTAGTATACAAAAAGGCACAGTAAACCCCCATCTAGGGTACATGGTCACCACAGCTAGTAACTGCCACTTACTGGCTGAAAATGGCTAATTTTTCCCAGGGCCCTCTCATCATAATGGCATCAATGGACCACCTTTCCTGACAACTTTGCTATCTCCTGCCCAGATTGCAATTTTAAAAGATGTTGTTTTCAAAGCTTTTCAATGGACTGTCTCCATTTTTGGAATACTTCTCGAAGTGTCTAGACCATGGAGTGGTTTTACAACCAATAAAACACAAGCTAGCTGAGACTTCTCTCTCTGGCATTTAGTTCTGCAGTTTTAAAAACAGGATGCTCAGACTCGCAAGATGGCTCAGCAGGTTAAGACACTTGCCACCAAGTCTGACTAGCTGAGCTGAACCACTAAGACCCATGTGGTGGAAAGAGAGAACCAACTCCCATAAACTGTCTTCTGACTTCCATACATGCCCCACAGCCCCCACCCCACCACACACACACAAATCAATGTAATAAAAATAAATAAAATGGGATGTTGTTTGTGTTTTCTTCTAAGAATTATACACAGTGGTTCATATAAGTATCCAAACGACACTCAATAAACATCACCTGTGGCTGTATGGTATTTGGAGTTCCACATCTTGGTTTGGCAGAATCCATAACTAGAGATGGTTTTCACATAGTTTTTTTCATTACAACGGCTCTTCAAGCTTTTCTAAAACAACGCTGTCCACACCTTTCACAATGGGCAATGTGACAAAGAGGATCATCCATGCTTGTTCAAATCACTGCAATTATATTCCATTTTAGAAAAACAGCTCTCTCCAGAAACCTGGAGCAACTTGTTTGGTTGTCTCCACCTTTTACATGGGTGCCAGGGACCTGAAAACAAATGCTCAGGCTTGAGTAAGAACAGAAAGCCCTCGAAAGGCAGAATAATTATTTCTTGAATGAGATGTTGTGCTTTTCCTTCCCAAAATTGCCACTGCCTCCCTTCCCCAGCATGTGGTGGACCTCCATGTCTGTAACTTAGATGGTTTCCTAGTAGCCCCAGTTGTCCTGGAACTCATTATGTAGTTCAGGCTGACCTTGATCTCACAGAGCTCTACCTGGAGCATTGGATTAAAGGCATGTGGCACCATGCCCAGCTCCCCTTTTCCTTTCTTAATAAACTATCTCTATTTTTATTCTATGCCTAGTTTAAAAGATATGACTTGTCTTCATTTCTCTTCCTGGTAGTTGTCCAAATTTTCACCTAACTTGAGCTATGTTTATCTCTTTAACTCTAAAAAGTTGTTCTGGAGTTAAAAAAAAAAAAAAAAAAACTATAAGAACCATTCTTGTTATACTAAATGCATAAAGAATAAGATTAGCAGGCCAGAGATATGACTCATATGACTCAGCAACTAGAGGCAAGCACCTCCAATCTTGACGACCTGAGATATATCCCTAGCACACACAAAACAGGAGGAGAGAACCAGTTCCCTCAAGTTGTCCTCTGACCTCACACGTGTGCTTGGCATGCATGCCCATACACACACATATGCATATACACATAAATAAAATTAACAAATGCAATAAAAAAGGAATAAAAAAAAATAGGATTGGGCTGAGTATGATGCCTTTAATCAGGAGGCAGAGGCAGGGAGAACTTCATGAGATTGAGGCCAACCTGGTCTACAAGCCAGTTCCAGGCCACCTGAGGCCACAGGGAATCCCTGTCTCAAAAAGAGGGGGGAAGACTGTGGAGAGAGAGAGAGAGAGAGAGAGAGAGAGAGAGAGAGAGAGAGAGAGAGAGAGAGAGAGAAAAGAAAAAGCCAAAATGAAATAAGATTAACTGTAAATGGAAAGTTACAAAATTTTTTCATAAGTGAAGAAATCTAAAAATTTTGTCTACAGAGCTGATGCTCATTTTGTCATGTTCTTTTTTTAAAGAATATATAATCACATACTAAGAAAAGTCTTTGGTTTTGTATACTTTTTCCTCTTCATTTTTCTACAAAATTGAGCTTACTGACTTTGTTTATGGAGCGTGAAAGAGATCCCTGCTTACACTGTTTCTTTCTGCCTTGTCAACAGAACCCAGAAAAACAATGCATGCTAACATAAGAATTGACAAAAGAATTTAAAAGTCACTGATGAACATCTGCTATGCTACGAACAAACAAAAGATTGCAGAAGAAAAAGAAGAAGACTAGACACAGGCCCACAAATACACAAACCCTTCTAGTATGTCTCTTAGAATGCAATTAGGAAAGAATTTTAGTAAACTTTTACAGTTGTTTAAACTGAGATAGTAAGCCAATGACGTAAGTGCTTTATAAAGAAGTGAAATGCAGCTGAGCTAGTAGTTGAAAATACTTTCTTTTACTGGTTGGTTTGAAAGACTATTACAGTGATCCTGAAAAGTTTTGATTTTTTGGTGACTTTTATGAAAATAATCCATGGACAATGTGGGTGACTGTTTACACCTGAGGACAGAACATCTCTGACAGGAACCTGTTTTGTGTTTCTATGCACATGTACAAATACAGCTGGAAAGAATACACAAGATTGGGACTGGAGAGATGGCTCAGTGGTTGAGAACACTGGTTATTCTTGCAGAAGACCTGGGTTTGAATCCCAGCACCCTCATGGCAGCTAAAAACTGTCTGTAACTCCAGTCCCAGGGGATCCAACAGCCTCTTCTGTCCTCGGCGGTCATTGCACGATACAGGTGCACTTACCTACATGCAGGTAATACACTCATACACATAAAATAATAAATAAAATATTTTAAAAGAAATGCAAGATCCATGATTTACATGAGATTCATGGGGAAAATATTGTCTTCTTAATTTCAAATAGCAAAAGCTTGATTATCATTTATTTTTACCTCGTGTCCATTGTAGCTGAGCAAACTTTCTTAATTCTGTTAAAAATCTGCATCTTGTTTCCTTTTGTTATCTTTCCTGGAATTAGAATCATCGTCTCTTCCTCCACTGTACCCATCCATCAGCAGGCAAACATTTTGCTATTTTGTTCCCATTAAAAATTATGTGCACAGACCTCATGATTTCTGCCAGCTGTGACCTCACTTCTACATTTTTTTACGCATCCACACTTCAGGGGAGAGTGTCTGTGCTTTTAGACTCCATTTCTCAACACACTCTAATCAAGATCTGATCTTCGCTGCTCCACAGGAAACACACCTGTCGCTGGTGCCAGGGATCTCCCTCTTTCCAAACACAATGCTCAGTTTTCAGACTCCATCTACTTGAGCTTCTATCAACATTTGATATAGTTCCTCACTCCTTTCTTTTTCAGATTAGTTTCTTTCAAATTGTTTCTTTCAGATTGATAACACGCCATATTTTATTTGCTATGGCAGTTACACTGCAACACCACATTATGGCTATGCCTGAATAGAGACAACCTGATCCTTAGCATCCATTTTAGCCAAGAGCAGACATGAACTGCAGAGAACCTATTCCTTCAGAAGATTCTCAAAACTGTTCTCCCAAAGGACTCCCTCTTTCTTTTGTTGAAATAATATATCCAGCATGAAATGAGGAAGAAAAAACTGGACCCTTATTTTTTAAAATTATTTATTAAATAACCACACACCTAGAAGAAGCATTTCATTACACCAGGATTGACATATTCAATAACAATTTTCTGAATAATAGTATCGGGCTCCCCGCTATGGCATGTTATCTGTCTAGCCACAGGTTACTAGGCCTAATATCAATGTCAGGTATGGGCTTCATTTTATGAGGTAGACCTTAAATCCAAATAGGAAGTAGCTGGTTACTCCCATATTTGTGCCCACTATTGCACTAGTGGGCATAGCTTGCCAGACCAGTTGTTGTAGCTCACTGTATTCACTTCTGGGTAAGGATGATGATTACTTTTCTCTTCCAGTACCAAGTGAGATTAAAATGAGTTACATTGGAACACGTGGGCATCACTCCTACTAAGACACCATAAGCTAGCAAAGTAAAAGACCAATGCCAAGAATGAGCTCCCTCTTCTGAAACTGTTGATCAGTGTCACACAGGACCCACCTTTTTTTAAAATTATTTACTTAATAACCACATACTTAGAAGAAGCATCTCATCACATCAGTATTGACATATTTAACAATAATTTTCTGAGCTAGGATGCATCTCTTACAAAAACTGGCTATACTATTTTAGGTTTACAGTTGAATTATTACAGTTATACAATATTGTATTCAGTATAAACCCTATAAGACATAAAATTAAAAGAGGTTTTATCCTTTAAAAAGATCTCCATTTCATTATTAAAATAGTTTCATGCAGAAAATTTCATTTTTAATGCAATTGACATTAAGATGTTTTCACATGCGTTTCTAATCTCTATATATCACATTATTACTAGTCACAGTCAGTTACTTTCTGAGCTCCTTGGCATCTAAGCAGGGATATAAAGTCACCAGGTAGATTTCAATGATAATTTTTTTCACATCTACTAATTATTAAAGTGCAAATATTTATTTACGCTTTGAAGAATTATTTTTTATCATTGTTTTTATTTTTAATAACTACATGATTAGAAGAAGCATTTTACTACAGCTTTAACATATTCAGTAACACACTCCAGAGCAAGAGTACATCTCTTTCACAAGTGGATGCAAGTTTCTAGGTTCACAGTTGAATTAATACAGTTACACAATATTGAACTCAGTATAAGCCCTGTAAGACGTAAAATTGGATGAGTTTTTAACTTTTAAAAAAGATCTCCATTTCATTTTAGAATATATAATTCCTTGCAGAAAGACTCATTGTTTTTCTTACTAACACTGAGATGTTGGCACATGCATCTCTAATCTTTATGTATCTGATTATTACTAGTCATAATCGGTTGCACTTGGATCCTTGGTGTATGTGTATGTTTATAGTGTAAATTTCCATGCTTCCTCCTCCAATATAATACATTTTTAAAATTTTGTTGATTTTCTGTGTGTTTGTGTGTGTGTGTGTGTATCACGCAGAACATCCCAAACCATCTTATTCAACTATATACCTACTTCCCAGATGGCACCCTCCCACAGCCTCCCTCCCCCAACTAGAGCCCTTATACTCTGATATCCCTACTGCTGTCTGCTGTATTGTTGGCACCCCCAGCCATTCCCCACTACTTGCCCTTCTGTTGAATCTAGTCAGCCTATCTAGAGGTCTTTGTTTTAGGAGGGTCAGCTGTTCCTCATCTAGGAGTAACCAGTTGTCAATATTCCTTTAGATAAGATTGGGGTCTGCTGTTCATTTTCCAAGTTCTATGCTGAGTTACTATCTGGGAGTAGCCCACCCTGGCCAACAACTCCAAAGAAGGTATCCTCTGTCTGGCATTGTTGCGTATTATGTAGCCTTTAGCTATGCATATGGACTCTTAAGAAATTATAATGGCCCCTTTAATCTTTGGTTATACTTTCCTTTTGGGTATTTAAGGCTATACAGTTGGCCCAGATAAACCAATTTATTTTTACTCTTAAGGCCCTTTGAGGATCTGTTCCTCAGGATTCACTTGGGCTTGGGAAGAGCCCCTGGCTCCTTTCTTTTACCAGTTCCATCTATGTGAAGATAAGTCAAAGATCCTGCTTGACCATGGAGCATGGAGGAAATGATTCCTCTGTGTTGACCCTCCTTTTTATAGACTGGACACTGGTTCAAGTCCATCTGGTGGGGTCTCCTCGGCCTCCTTGATCAAGAGGACAGGGGACCCACCACCACCATAGGACAACTTGAGAGATGCTCAGAGTCCCTTGGAACCAATCGACCCAGGAGGGCAAGGAGCAAAAAGTGTCCTTTATGTCCCTCTGACCAAATTATTGTAGACCTCAAAGTATGTCTGTTAAACACCCAGAAAGGTTAGTTCCACCAGTCAGGTACTTTTAATTACTGTGTGTCATATAGATAAATCTTGGGCAAAGACCAGTTATTCTCAGATAAACCTTACCTAGACATATATTTCTTGATCTACTATGTGTAATTTGTCAGTAGGTTGTACGAGTAACACGGTTCTCTCTGGTTTTCAAAGCTAGCTAGTCATTGTTTATCTCTCACTTTGTCTCACCCCTCCATCATGATTTTCCCACTTAAGGTGCTTCCATTTCCCCCCTTTCTCCCTTACTAATACCCTTCTTATATGGTCCTACCTCTCTTGAGCTCCTTCTTTCCCTTTATCCCCTAGGTTCCTTATATACCCTTTCCTTCCCCCCTTCCTTAAATTAACCCAATTTTTATCCATATCTCCCTTATTAAGGCCTGTTTCCTACTGTTCTCTTTCAGATTCTTTCTTTACGTTTACCTCCCTGGTTCCTTACCCTTG
>NW_008360322.1:6037161-6038184 GCF_000622305.1 Nannospalax galili | reverse complement strand
CTTCTTTTGAGAACTCTCTGTTCAGCTCCTTAGCCCATATTTTAATTGGGTTGCTTTTTGTCTTGGTTCTCCATTTTTTGAGTTCGTTATATATTCTGGTTATTGAACCTCTGTCGGATGTGTCGCTGGTGAAGATTTTCTCCCATTCTGTGGGTTTTCTGTTTGCTTCCTTGGTTGCCTCCTTTGATGTACAGAAGCTTTTTAGTTTAATGAGGTCCCATTTGTTAATTCTTGCCAGTATTTCCTAAGCAATTGATGTCCTGTTTAGAAAATCCTTTCCTACACCTATATCTTGTAGGTTTTTCCCAATGTTTTCTTCTAAGAGTTTCAGAGCTTCAGGCTTTACATTGAGGTCTTTGAGCCATTTGGAATTGACTTTTGTGCAGGGTGAAAGATAGGGGTTTAGTTTCATTCCCCTACAAGTGGAGATCCAGTTTTGTGAGCACCATTTGCTGAACATTCTGTCTTTCCTCCAGTTAATGTTCTTGGCCCCTTTGTCAAATATCAGGTGGGTGAAATTGCATTTATTCATATTTAGGTCTTCAATTTTGTTCCATTGGTCTATGGGTTTATTTTTGTGCCAGTACCATGTTGTTTTTATGACTATAGCTCTGTAATACAGCTTGAAATCTGGTATAGTAATCCCCCAGGCACTGCTTTTACTGCTCAGGGTTGTTTTGGCTATCCGAGGTCTTTTGCGCTTCTATATGAATCTTAGGATAGTTTTTTTCCAATTCTGTGACAAATGTCATGGGATTTTGATTGGCACTGCATTGAATCTATATATGACTTTTGGTAGGATGGTCATTTTCACAATATTAATTCTTCCAATCCATGAGCATGGGAGGTGTTTCCATCTTCTGATGTCTTCCTGAATTTCTTTCTTTAAAGATTTATAATTTTCCTTGTAGAGCTCTCTATTGTCTTTGGTCAAGTTTATTCTGAGATATTCTAATGGAGACAGTGGGGTACTGAAGTCACTTGCTATTGATGAGTTGGGGTTAATATGGGTCTTAAAGTCCC
>NW_008360322.1:6001396-6036776 GCF_000622305.1 Nannospalax galili | reverse complement strand
TTGAATTTCTTTCTGCAACTCCTTGGGTATAGTCATTCCTTTCTTCAGCTCTTTGTATTGCTTCCAGAACTCTCTGAAGGACTGCTTTTGTGGACATGAATTCCTTCAGCCTGTTTATGTCATGGAAGATTTTTCTTTCCCCTTTGACTATAATAGACATTTTGGCTGGGTCTAGTAATCTGCATTGGCATCTGTGGTCGTTTAAAACTGGGAATACTTTGGTCCAGGCTCTTCTGGCTTTCATAGTTTGCACTGAAAAGTCAGCTGTAATCCTAATGGGTTTTCCTTTATATGTGATGTTGTTTCTCTTTTGCAGATTTCAGAATTGTCTCTTTGTTTTGTACATGTAGTGTTTTTACTATGATGTGCCGTGGAGAATTTCTTTTCTGGCCCTGTCTGTTTGGTGTTCTATATGCTTCTTGCATTTGTATGGGCATGTCTTTAATTTTGGGAAGTTTTCTTTCATGATTCTGTTGAAGATCTGGTCCATGCCATTATCTTGGGATTCCTCTACTTCCTGTGTGCCTATTTTTTGTAAGTTTGGTCTTTTTATGGTGTCACATAATTCCTGCATATTCCATTCTTGTGATTTCCTAAATTTTTCATAACCTTTACTTGAGTGGTCTAGTTCGTCCACTTTATCTTTCAGTCTTGATACTCTGTTTTCCATTTCATTCATCGTATTGGTGAGGCTTTCTCCTGTCACTTCTAATTGGCTTATTGAGTGTTTCACTTCTTTCTTCATTACAGCCTTATTATTCTTCAATATTTCTAACCCTTTTATGAATTCATTTAGCAGTTTATCCCTACCTTCTTTCAGTTCTTTGATTTCTTTTTCTGTGTTCTTTAAATTCACTGAATTCTTTTAACATGTTTATAATTTGTTCTTTTGAATTCCATGTCTTGTGTTATCTCTAGGGTATTCTCATTGTACTCCTCTACAGGACTGTTGGTACTTGGAGGGGATATATTATTTGGATTGGTATTTTGTGTGGACATGTTATTCTTGTTTTTCATGTTATTATTTTTTCTCTGTGCTTGTGTGATGTGTGAGACTCAAGCCTTCAAGTTTAGGTCTGCTTTTTTTATGAACTTTCTATGTCTTTGTGTTTTACTTTTGGGGCATGAAAAGCTGGTTTGTCTAATCTTCTCCTTCTCTCTTTTGATTTTATATTGGAGTGGCCAAATTGCTTTTGTCTTCAGGAGTTCCCACAGAGGCCCAGATCAGATGAGGATCAGATGCTCTCAGTCTTTCTCCTAAGGTCTGGATCCCTCCAGGAAAGATTTTGGCCTCAGGAATTTGGGAGTTGGACTGTCTTAGGAGCCTGGCCCAGGAAAGGTGCTGGTCTAGGGCAGCTGGTGGCCGTGCCACCCAGAGATGCAAAGGCAGATGTGGGCAGGAAGTGGCGTCAAGGGTTCCTGGGGTCTGCACTGAGGAGCTGGGTTGCTCCTGGAGAGAAGCCCGTGGGTCCTGCAGGCCCAGGGAAACAGAGGGACCTTAGGGTGGGGCCTGGCCCAGAAGCAGTGCTCCCTGGAGAGAGGCCTGCAGATGTGAGAGAGCCTGACCCTTATTTTATCAGAGGATTATGTTCCTTCTGGTTCCTACTGACCTAGAACAGCTCCCACACAACCATAAAATGTTATCAATTTAATCCCATCTATTGGGATAATCTTTTTTGCTGCCAATAAATATCTGCTGTTTGTACCAGTTGCTTTGATATGCAAAACACATACATACATACATACATACATACATTCAGACAGACATTATTTTGGGTAAAGGACAAGGAAGGGTCATGAGGGATTAAATCTATATTTCTATGTCACAAGAGGAGTCCCTGGCTTGGTGAGTTTAGTAAACTAAGATAAATTTTTTATTATAAGATTAAGTAAAATCATTTGTCCAGAGCATGTCCATATCATAAACATCATTCCTACAGTTTTCCCTTGCTCATGTTCCCTACTTCTCTAAACATCTGAAATACTGAGTTTTGCAAAGTTCTCTTAGGCTATTTTCTACATCACTCATCCATGTCTTTTTATCCAATTCCATGACTTTAACATTTTATGAAATTTTGTCTTTTGTTTTTAATTATGTCTTGGGGGGGATGGTATGTGCCCATGGGTACAGGAGCCCTCAGAGACCAAAGGCTTAGATTCTGCTACCCCACCCCCTGGCAATTGGCATTATGGGCAGTTATGACCTTCCCAACATGAGTTCTAGGAACAGAACTTAGGTCCTCTACAAGAACAGTTTGCACTTTCAAATACAGAGCCATCACTCTAGTCCCAACTTTAATATTTTTAATGATTCCCACATTTATATATTTGCTCTGACCTCCCTTCTATTGTTGCTGGAACAGGATCCAGGATGGACACCATCTAGAGTTTGAGTACATTTTCTCAGTCAATTAAAGAATTAATTAGAGCTATGGGGGGAAAAAAAATCTCAGATCAGCAGAGAACAACAAACAAATTTTAATTGAAAGATAATCACTCCATACCTATACTCAGGAGAGGGACTGGATTTTAAGGGTTTTAGTGATTTCCTCTCCCCTAATTTTGGATTGGCCAGCTTAAACAAAGAAGTAGATCCTGATAGGTTACAGCTCCAAGCTGAGATATGTCCAAGCCTATGTACATGATTCTAAGCAGGTCAGTTGAAGGGACAGACCAAGAAGAAGCAGGAAGTTTACCACCTTTATTGCTCCTCAGTGACTCCATTTGCTTATTAGGGATTTAGTCCTTACATTATACTACAGACTCATATATAAAACTGCCTACTCAACATTTTCTCTCTGACATCCTCTAAGTATTTCAAATCTAACATCTTCAAAAGCAAACTCTAGTCTGACCCTCTCCACCTCATCTCTAGCATTGGAAGCTATACATTTTTTTGTTTCTTCTTTATAGTGTACAGCAGCAGTAAAGACCCATTAAAGGAAGTTATTTCCTTCTGGTCAAGAGAATGAAATCAGGGCTTGGAGAGATGACTCAGGACTTAAAAGCACTGGCTTCTCTTGCAGAGGACTGGGTTAGATTCTCAGCATCCATATGCCAGCTAACAACCCTTTGTAACTCCAATTCCAGGAGAATCAAACTCCCTCTTCTGACCTCCCCAGGCATTGCATGACACAGGTATACTTACATACATGCAGGAAATACACTCATACACATAAAAAAATAATAATAATTGTTTTACACTCATACACATAAAAAATAATAATAATTGTTTTTTAAAAGAGAGAGAATGAAATCTCTCACCTGGGTGGAGACCTAACATTCCAGGTGGGCAGGTTAATGGCCTGGCTAATGGAACACCCCTCAGGAAGGTGGGTTTCCCTTAAACTACACTGGGGAGGTAGGAGGAACAATTTGTCCTTTAACAAGATAATGTACTTCTCCTTCTCAGAATTCCTTCCCCCTAGCTCAGTGACTTACATAGCCACAGTAATGCAGCTTTCTAGGTCTGGCCCTTTTCTGAATTATTCAGAAAAGTATAACTTTTCCTTTTCTTCCCTTTATTTCTTTTTCAAGCCTCTTTCCCCTGACACTTAGGGTTTTCTCTGGTACTTCTCTTTCTCTAAGTTCCTCTACCAGTCATGTGGCTGGCCTCTCTGCTGGTTTAACTCAAACAGCATGGCCTTTTCCTCTCTCTTCCAGGCAGCTACTGAGACTTACAGCTTGCTTACTCTGGTAGGGTTTCTTTTAAACTCTGATAAAATCATCCTCAAGCATCCATTTGTGTCCATCCTTAAATTCTTTTATTAACAAGACTAAGAGCCTCAAGGGAGAACCCTGATTTCTCCTGTTACATGTGATGACCACAAAAGGACTCCCATATTTTCTGGTAACAATAGCACTTATCACAATGGAAGGAGTGGACTAGGCAAATGGTAATTTAAGAATGTGAACTGTGGGCCTGGAGAGATGGCTCAGCAGTGTTAGAGTAGCATAAAGCCCCATAAGATAAAAACAATAAAATTTCTAGTCTATCTGTTCAAAGACCCACCTTTCCAGTTTCACTGGTTAACCACCTGGCCATAGGCCCACCCCTAAGAAGGCAGGTTCACCTTGTCATGTTAAATCGATGGGTGAAATACCTGTTATGAGCTAGTTAGCTTTTCCTGTCCAGAATCCTGCCTCCTAGTGCAGAGCTTCTGGACCCTGCCACAGACACGTAGGTCTCTGTAAGTCTCCCCACTGTTCTGAATTCTTCAGAAAAGTGTTATCTCCTTTTCTTCTTCATATCCCTTTTCTAAACATGCTTTCTTTAGTGCTTTGGACTGCCCCTAACATCTCATATTTCTTTGCTTTTTCTGTAAAGCTTCCTTCTCCCAGCTATGTAGCCAGTCAGCCACATGTCTGACCTCCATGCAGGCTCCAAACCTGCATGACTTCATGGCTTTCTTTCCGTCTCCCCTCCATTTTCCTCCTCAAGGCACCTGCCAAGATTACCAGCTCGCCTGCCCTGAGAATTTTTCTTTAAAATTGTAATAAAATTTTCTTTAAGCTTCCGTTTGGTTCCATTCTTAAATTTTTTTATGAATGAGACTAAGAACCCTCTAGGGGAGTTCTTTCTCCCCTCTATCAAGAACCATCGACTTCCCTTGCAGAGAACCCAAATTTGGATATCAGCACCCATAATGGGAAGCTCATGTGAAATCCAAGTCTAGGAGATCCAACTCCCACCTCTGGGCTCCAAGAGCATCCATACACAGGAAACATAGACAGACAAGCATACATACACATAAAATACATCTTTTAAAAAAGAATTTAGGTGCTGGGCATGGTGGCACATGCCTTTAATCCCAGCACTCAGGAAGCAGAGGCAGGCGGATCTCTGTGAGTTCAAGGCCAGCCTGGTCTACATAGTGAGTTCCAGGACAACTGAGGCTACAGGGAGACCCTGTCTCAAAAAGACTTTTAAAAAAAAAAAAAAGAGTTTAGGGGGCTGGAAAGATGGCTTAGTGTTAAGAACACTGAATGTTCTTGCTGAAGACCCAGGTTTGAATCCCAGCACCCACACGGCAGCTAACAACTGTCTGAAACTCCAGTTCCAGGGGATCCAACAGCCTCTTCTGTCCTCCGCATGCATTGCACAACATGAGTGTACTTACCTACATACAGGGAATACATGCATACACAGAAAAATAATAAAATATTAAGAAAAAAAGAGTTTAGGTTATGATGAAGTCTCTCACTGAGATTGGCAACTGTTTCTCCTGATATCTTTTCATCAAACACTATGAGATGGTTATAGAGGAATAAGAGTCAGAAATTTTTTCATTTGTCTTTCTGGATGAAAATAGTGATGACCTGAGGAATACAAGTAGTAAAACTGACTTATCAAAAGACAAAATTAAAGGAGCTTGAGAGATAATTCAGTAGCTTAAGAGCATTAACTGCCCTCCCAGAGGACCCAGGTTCCATTCCCAGCACCAACATGGGACATAACTGTTAACAACCAACTGAAACTCCAGATCCAGGGGACCCGACACCCTCTTCTGGCCTCCATGAACACTGCATGACATGGGTACACTTACATACATGCAAGCAAAACACTCATACACATAAAATAAAAATAAACAAAAATTTTAGATTACAAAAAAGACAAGAAAAATTTTATCATTCTCAATATCTATGTAACCACAGCACAAGAAAAAGATACAAACTCATAAGTAATTGAGAAAATGAAAACTATTTGATACTCTTACTCAACCAAAATGGCTAAAATTTAAAAAGAATTGTAATTTAACAATGCCAAATGTTTGTCTGTATGGAGAATCAAAAGAAATCTCATGTGCTTCTGATGGAAGAGAAAACCATTTAGCA
This sequence comes from Nannospalax galili, assembly GCF_000622305.1. Lineage (NCBI taxonomy): Eukaryota > Metazoa > Chordata > Mammalia > Rodentia > Spalacidae > Nannospalax > Nannospalax galili. The sequence goes on along the minus strand of NW_008360322.1, from coordinate 6,030,941 downwards.
GTGTCTACTAAAAATAAATTAGAAGGATCCTTAGTACCAGTTCTCTCCAAGATTTATACATACCTAAAGACAGATACAATGGACCGGCGAGATAGCTCAGTGAGTTAAAAATACTAGGCTGGCATGTAAGCCTGAGGAACTGAGTTCAACCCCCAGAATACATGTAGAGATGGAAGGAAAGAACTAACACCAGAGAGTTGTCCTCTGATCTCTACACATGTGCCACGGCATGTATGCATCCATATAAGCACACAACACATACACATGTATACATACATACACACACATACCAAGCTCTTTGATAACAATTAGAGAGCTTAAGAAAAGACAGACAGAAGAATAACAATATTTTTAATAACTTCAGACTGTAAACAACATGAATATCATCAAGAGAAGAGAAAAAAAATCTGTCATATGTTCCTATATTACTCAGTAATATAAATGATTCAGCCACAGCTCTATTTAGACGTGGACGCTGACTCAAAACATAACACTGACTCCATCTATATAATTTAAAAACAGCCAAATTAATGTATGCTGCTCATAGTTAGAGAATGATTGTAGGGCATGAGGAATTCTGGGATAATAATCCAGTGAATTGAGATTTTATCATTTATAAGATTTTTAAAATTACATTATTTATTTATTTATTTATTATTTATTCATTTATTTGTGAAGGGGTCATATGAGGTGATCAGAGGAAAACCTGTAGAAGTCAATTCTCTCCTTCTACTGTGTGGGTTCCAGGGATCGAGCTCAAGTTGTCAGGCTTGCCTGCAAGTGCCATCTCACTGGCCCTGATTTGTAATGTTTTTATACATGTGTTTATTGACATTGAACTTTTACATTGTTTCAAATATAGCCTTACAGCTGATTCTCTTTTCATGGTATTAGCTTGTGCAAAGCACAGCATACCCATTTTCCTGGCAGACTGAATATGGGCTATATTCAAATGAACATTTAGAACGGTAGAGGCAGGCACCACAAATGGTAGCAGCATGGGAAATCATAAAGCTTTTTCAAATTACTCCCACAGAATTCTCACTGAATATGAAAAAATATGTTTCTAAAGAACGTATCTTGGCTACTCATCAAGAGAAAATCAGGAGATTTTATCTACACTGACTTGCCCCAGTAAAACTACATTACTACTTAGTAGTTTTAAATTTGTTTAACCACATCACATCAGCAATACTTTTGTAGCACGCTTACTGATTTGTCCCTAGGCAGACAGCTGCTGGAGGAGGGCACTGTTCTGTTATTTGTATGTTTTTGCTGTTTTCAACATACATTATATAGCTCACAGACTTTGCATATATAGGCAAATTTTAGAGGAAAATGTAGGCCTTAGAAATGGCACGAAACGTGAAAAAAATGCATAACTAGATAATTTCACCTGTTGGCAGGCTCATTTCTCTGTATCTTTTACTCTATACCACCAAGCCAAATGTGTGAGGAAAAATTCTTTGATATAATCTTCTATTAAATGTGATTGCGAAATACCAAAGTTTGCAGGTTTTTCAATGAACAACACCAGATTCAAGAACTGACAGAGTTAACCTTAACATTTAAGCTAAACATCATTACAGTTTGTGTATACCCTTAGGAGAGCAAGGAGGGTGTGTATGTATTTGTTTGAAATACCTTGGTCTGCTGTTCTTTTTCTTCTTTGTATGTATGTGCGTGCATGTGTGTCTGTGTATAATGTATGTATGTATGTATGTATGTATGTATGTATGAATGTTCATGTGTACGCACATATGCATTCAGGTCTGTATGAATGTGCATGCATATGTATGTGGAGACCGTTTTCTTCATCTTATTTTCTGAGACAAGGTCTCTTATTGACACCTGGAGCTCACCTCACCAATTTGACTAGACTAGCTAGTCAGTAAGCTCTTGGGATCCACTTGCCTCTGTCTCCCAAGTGCAGGGTTTATTAAACATTTTTATTTATTTATTATTATGTGTTTATTTATTTTATGTGTATGAGTGTTTTGCCTGGGTGTATGTAAGTGCACCCATATCATGTAATTCCAATGGAAGCCAGAAGAAGGCCTCGGAAACCCTGCAACTGGAGTTAAGTAATGGTTGTTAGCCACCATGAGGGTGCTGGGAACTAAACCCCTGTCCTCTGCAAGAAAAGTCAATGCTCTTAACCACTGAGCTGTCTCTCTAGTCCCACATTCAGCTTCTTACATGGGTGCTGGAGATCTGAACTCAGGTTCTCATGCTTTCAGGGTAAGCACTTTACCAACTGAGCCATTTCTCTAGCCTCTCAATTGTGCTACTTTTCATGCAATATAAGAATATTAACATTACTAATACATGAGCTGCTACACCCAAAATGTGGATAAATTTTGAATATAATTTTAAGCAAAAGAAGCTGGAACAAAAGAGCACAAGGCATGCAATTTCTTTAAACTTCTTGTTTTTGAGTAGGAAAAATTAACAGTTCAGGAAATCAGGAAAGGAAAAGGCAAAAGGTATGTGTGTCCTTCAAGTTTCAAGAAAACAATGACAGAAAGCTGGGTGTGGTAGCATACACCTGCAACACCAGCTCTAAAGGCAGGGCTGTCTCACAACAAAGAAAATAACAAACCAATAAATACTTTTGCATGTCATACCTATTAATTCTACTGACTGTCCTTCAGCTAAAGTTTTAGCTCCTCTATACAACTAAAGCAGTCTTCTGGCTTTTATTGTAAAAGATATTCAAGGAGCTGCAAGGAAAATAGTAGAAAATTTGAGGGCCACCATCCAGGAGGCTGGCAATCCCTGCAGAAGCCAGTTCTCTCGCCTCCTGGCCGCATCTTTCTGCAGCCTCCTTTGCTCTTCCTTTTCTTAGCTGCTGTACCTATGTCTGCTCCAAAGAAAGCCGCACAGTGAGATGACAAGAGATTTTAGAACTACAGTGAGTTGGTAAAGAATGCTGCTGTATTTGAGCACACAAAGCACTTTGAAAATGTCTGCGATTATTGTTGCATTAGAAGTAAACCTGGGATAAGAAAAGAATCCATTAACAAGTGTTTCCTCTAAATGCTTTCTTTCTCAGGTGGCCACTCCGCAATACATTTGAAGACACAACACATATGAGATCCAATTATATCTTCCCGATAAGAAATACTTTAAGTGTCCAACAAGTGCTGGTCACAGAAGCCATCGGAGAACTGCGATTTCCAACACAGCAAAAAGCAAATCTTTCCCTCAAGGGCAAAAACTTGAAAACTTGCTTAAACAATACAATTTTAGAGACTTCCAAAATAACTTGCCTATATTTACACAAGCAAAGGTCCTAATAATAAACTTCAGGTTTGTCATCAGCCTAGAAATTTTCAAAAGGCTTAGAGTTTTCTATCACTCACAAACTTGTACCAGTACATGGAAAAATCTATTATTTCAAATTAGGGTTGCAATGGTTGCAGAAATTGATGGTCACATTTTAGCATTAACAGGATATCTCCTTGTTTTGCTAAATTACAAAAGAAATACCTGTAGGTTCAGTCTTTGCATAAAGCAAAGCTTTTCAGCCAAAAAGTGAGAAAATACCTGTAGAACAATTAAAGCACTGACTCCCTGTGAAACTCAGGCACTTCCTCCTCCCTTCAGGGGGCTTGCTGTGTCCATCCAAAAGTCCTTAATCCAACCTGAAAAACAAAAGTAAAAGCAGTACTGCCTCACACCCAGAAGTATATGGAGAGCACAAACAGCAGTAAATGGGTAAATAAATTTTTAAAAAAGATATGAAGGTTGGGAGCTAGAGAGGTGGGGGTGGACTGGAAAGGATGGGGGGCTGGTGAATATGTTCAAACTACATTGCATAAAATTTTCAAAAGAATTAATTACAAAAGTTTTTTTCAAGCAACAGTAATGATAATTCTCTTCCAGCCTGGTTCATGTGATCAGTGCAGAAACCACTGTATATTAAATACTCTCTTTGTCCAACTCTATGGCGATTACATCATTAAGTTATTTACCTGTATGCTTAAGAAAAGTGTCCACAGTGTATACAATGCACTTAAAAAGGTAGATTGCCCCTCACCTAGGCCACTGGAAAGGGAATATGGAGAGACTTCTTCCTACAAATTGTAACGAATCCTGGTTCTACACTGTGGACTCTGGCTGTTTTCCAAAGTCCTGAAAAAATATCCACTTGTTAAGCAGACTGGTTAGCTTTTTTCAGGTTGCCGAACCATCTTTCAGGATTCTGTGTTTGTAGGAAGTCACATCGTTGGGGTGTGAGATCATTCAAGTTTCAGACCAGCTTATTTTGCTTTCTTAAGGGCAAAGGTATAGGCTTGCTTTGTGTAATACCGCCTGTTGACCCTCATAAATATGTACCATGTGCCCTGAAGTAGAACCTTAAGATGCTGTCTGAGGCCAAGTGGAATCATTTTAAGAAGTCCTTCAGGGTTCAGTTTTCTCATCCTTGAAAAAGAGTTTAAATTACCTTATTAGTATTAGTGACTACTGCTGTATGACTCCTGATTGCTCTATCACATAGTGATTACATGGTATGTTATTAATTACTTATAGTTATTAAAATTTCTGATAGAGCAAGATGATTTTATGTGTGGGATCATTTTTCATAATGAAAGAAGATGTCAGGCTCATTTTTGAGCTTGTCTCATGGTCCTCGTTGAAAGATCCACATCCCAGTGTATTTCAGTTCTAACCATTACTTGGGTTAAATCAGTTTCTGCATCAGCATCTGCCATCGACCATCTGCCTGTTGTCTGCTTGATTAGATTCATTCTATGTCTCCTCTCTTGGTTTCCCTCAAAGCCCACCTAGTGCACTGTAACTACTCAAAACATACTATTGCCACTATGTCATTGTGTCTGTACCACACAGGCTAGTGCCTCATCATTTGTTGTTTTTACTGTTTGTGAGCCTGGTATATATAACTGAATTATATGTACCTTAAAGGAGGAAACCAGGTATTATATTTCCTTAGTGCACACTACACTTAATACATGACTAGTAATATGCTGAATGATTAATGGAGTGGAACTCTCTTTTTTTTATTTTATGTGTATGAGTGTCTGCCTGCATGTATGTATGTGCACCTTGTGCATGCCTGGTGCCTGCAGAGGCCAGGAGAGGGCATCAGATTCCCTGGAACTGGAATTACAAACCATTGTCAGATGCCACGTGGGTGCTATGCACAGAACACTGGCCTTCTGCAAAAGCAGTAAGTGCTCTTAACCACTGAGCTTCTCTCTAGCCATAGGGATTTCTCCATGTGCCACACATATCATGCACAGGTGAGAAGGACTAGAGTTAGAATCCTTTCCGTAATTCTGGGAAAGCCACTTAATCTCTAAGCCTGTTTATCTGAAAAATGCAAAACCAGTAACCATTCCCCCAACCCCCAACCCCCACTGCACACATATGTTGTAGAGGCTACATGAGATAATACATGTGGAGTCTGTCAAGCAGCAAGCTCTTAGGAAAAGCTCTCACTGTGTGTGCACTTTGCTCTCAAGCACATATGCATACAGCATATTTACTTAGCCAGAGATTGCCACCTTCATTTGAACCTAAATGTAAAAGACAAGTCATGTTCAATTTTAGGAAGAATGTGGAGGAAAGGTAATTTTTTAAAATAAATATTAATTTTTATTTTATTTTATGTGTATGAGTTTTGCCTGTATGTATGCAACTGTATCCATGTATGTAATGACCGTGGAGGCCAGGCATCGGATGCCCTGGAACTGGAGTTAAGGATGGTTGTTAGTGGTCCTGTGAGTGCTAGGAACCAAACCCCAGTCCTCTACAAGAGCATCCAGTGCTCTTAGCTGCTACTGCTAAGTAATCGCTCCAGCCCCCCCTCCCCCACCTTTTTAGAAAGTTTTGAGACAGGGTCTCACTATATAGTCCTAGGTGGCCTGGAGCTCACAATGTAGACCAGGCTAGTCTCAAACTCACAGAGATCCACCTGTCTCTGCCTCCCAAATGTTGGGATTAAAGTTGTGTGCCACCAGAGAAAAAGGCACTGTTATAAACTAAGAGCAATGAGAAACACACTCAGGCTTTTTGAAGGAAAATAGAGCATTCTCATCTTTCCTCTGGACCTTCTAATTTTAAAAACATAACCTCCCCAGTAAGAAATAAACACATGACAATAAGGATAACAGGAGCAGAAACTGCTCAGGTTAGGGTATAAAGACCCCAAAAGAAAAGTGAACAGTTTCTTGGCTAAGAGCTGTAGACTTGTTCTTGCCTGAGGCCAGAGACACCAGAAGTGTCTAAGCCAAAGCTTCCTGGTTCTGCAGAGGCTGAGTATGTCAGGCCAGCGACCTAGTCTGTTTTATTTCCTCATCTCTTCCCTGAAGCAGTACCCTGTTTGTTCCTGAGAGCCCTGCTGACAATGTGACCAGAACCCTGATGAGCCTGGACACCTGGAATGGGAACTTGATGGACCAGCTCATCTCTCCTCCAGTCCTCCTTCCACTAACCCTTATTAACTCCTGAGCAATGGTGCCCAACAGCATGCCACTCCCTGGGACCCTCCTGATATACAGCACTTCCACCTTTTTTCTTTTTCCTAAGCTCCCTATAATAAAATACTCTTCTAAAATTCACCTTCTGTGGTCCATAAATTTCATTGTTCAATTTCCCAAGACAAGAATCTGAACGCTTTGGTAGCTGTTGAGTTTCTGGGACCCTAGCCTCCCAAGGTAAACAACAGAGCTGAGCACTCTCCAAGCACTCTCAAAGACACCCTGATATTCTCCTATCACTTTGTGACATCTTTACTATTTTTGCATTTATTGATACTCTTCAATTAATGATTAGTCTCAAGAGTAAAAGTGAGCCTGGAAGAGCAGACAAGCCTCATGGTAATAAGTAACATGTTGGACAAACTTAAAAATGCTGGAAAGTTGTTGGACTTTGTCCTGGAGTGTTTTATTGGCATATATTAATGCTCTCATATTGAAAATCTGTGGCATTGCTGGACTGATTTAGAGCATAAATACTGGAACCAGACCAATATTTTCCAGTCTCAGTTCTGCACTTTAACTGTCTGCATGACCTTAAGAAGGTAGCTTCACATCTATCCTTCTGTTTCCTTACCTGTAACATGAGGGTAATAGGAATACCTATTTCTAGGATTGAAGGGAGGTTAAACATGTTCATAAATACAGTACTTAACGGCAGTGTTGTAATGTGGCAGGAGCTTATGAGTATTACTATGCATTGAATGTGTATTGGATATCATTGTGAAACTTTAGATTGGAGAGCTTAAAATCAGGGGTGGTAGCATGGGCTAAGGAGACACTACATTACAGTGGTGCCTGAACAAAGACATCCTGCCTCTTTGGCATCAGCTAGAACCAGGAATGAGATGGATCCATTCTGACACCTTGTTCCTTCAGATTTCTCTTGGAACTATCCTAACCAAGGACTTGTTCTCTCTTTATTGAAACAGTACATCCAATATCACATGGGAAAAGAGGAACTTGTTTGGTCAGAGGATTATATTCCTTCTCACCCCCTATTAACCCAGAACTACACACACACACACACACACACACATACATACAACTACAAATAGATTTTATCAATCTAATCTCACCTGTTGTTTGCAACACAAATGGATTAATTTGTTGATTTGAGCAGTATTTGCTGCTTTCAGCACTTGATATTTTCACAACATAGAGATAAACACGTCATTCTGGGTCAGGGGCAAGGAAGGGTCATGAGAGAGTAAAGCTATATGTTTAGTTTACAAAGGGAGTCCTAGCGGAGATAGTGCCTCAGAAAACTCATTCCCATAGTAGCATACTCCTTTAATCCCAGCACCTGGAAGGTAGAGACAGAAAGATCAGGCCATCCTTGGCTATACAGTGAGTTCAAAGGCAGCCTGGGATTCGGAAGACCCTGTCTTAAAAAAAAGCAGAAAAAGAAAAAGTAAGGAAAGAAATCTTACATTCTCATAGAGGAAAATATAGAAGTTAATGAATAAATAGGTGTGATGAACAACAAAAATATACACTTACAATTATGATAAATATCCTAATGGGTAACTGTTGAAATTATAAATAGTGAAAGGGATTCCAAAGGTACATTAGGTGCTGGAGAGTAACCACAGGCACAATCTGTAGACTGAACAGCCCAAGGTCACTGAGTGATGAGAGACATTTGTGTGGTAAGGCTGAAGAAGCAAGGAAACCTGGGTAGTATCATATGGGCCATGTTAGGGACATGGAGTATTATCTGAGTTCTGCTGTAAGTCAATGAGGAATTTTAGGCAGGAAAGTGACAGTGTCAAATTATATACTAGCAAAAGTTATCCTGGATGAAAAATTATGCAGAGAATCTTGAGTTCTTACATAAGTACAGAGAAAACTATGTATAATAACATCTCTATTCTTGTATGACTACAACTACAAATTCTCTTTCTATATAATTACGGCACTGTGGGGCTAAGACTGTGGTTCAGTTGGTAGTGTGTTTGTCTACCTTGCACCAGGCCCTGGATTACATCCCTAGTACCACATAAACCAGGTTTGAGAGTACACACATGTAACCCAGGATTCAGGAATTGGACACAGGATGATCAGAAATTCAAGGTCCTCCTCTAATGCATAACAAGTTTGAGGCCAGCCTGGGCTACATGAGACCTTGTCTCAAACAAATAAATGTAATTAGAGTAATGTACATTATATATTTTATAGACTATTATATGGTATACATTAAATATTTACATGAACATACGGTCAGGTTTGTACTACCTATGTGAAAATAAGTGCTATTACTTAATAAATATACAAGTTAAAATTGTGTCTAGGGATTACTGCATTGTGCATTGACTTTAGAATTAAAATGTAACTACACTATTAAGTATGTGCACTGAGTCAGGTGTGGAAGGGCACATACGGAATCCTAGTACATGGGAGATAAAAGAAAGAAGGGTTTTATATTCAAGGCTAGTCTGCATGACATAGTAAAAGCCTATCTCAAAAACCCAGAAACAAACAAACCAAACCACAAAAAAGCACCCTGTTTATAAAACAGAAAAAAGACAGGGCTAGAAAGATGGTTCAGTGGTTAAGAGCACTGGCTGCTCTTGCAGAGGTTCAATTCCCAGCACCTACATGGCAACTAACAGCTGTCCATGACTCCAGTTCCAGGGGATCTGATGCCCTCTTCTGGCCTCTTAAGGCATTGCACAACACAGGTACACGTACATACATGCAGGCTATTCATTCATACACATAAAATAAAAATGACAGATAAAATATTTTTAAAAAGCAAAAAGACACACAGGTGTGGTGGTGCACACCTTTAATTCCAGCACTCAGGAGGCAGAGGCAGGCAGATCTCTATGAGTTCAAGGCCAACCTGGTCTACATAGTGAGTTCCAGGACAGCTGGGGCTACAGGGAGACCCTGTCTCAAAAAGACCAAAAAAAAAAAAAGGAAAAAGACAAAATTTATATTAATTGTTATACATATAATGAAGATTGGTAAAATACAACTTGATATATAGTATGCATACACTGAATCATAATATAACCATAAAGCGAACAATGTAGATCATGTACTGAAATGAAATAATGTTAGGGTGTTGTTAAGAAGAAGAAAAGAAAGTTATAGAAGCTGGGCATGGTGGTGCACATCTCTTATGCCAGCACTTAGGAAGCAAAGGCAGGAGGATCTCTGTGAGTTCAAGGCCAGCCTGGTCTATATAACAAGTTGCAGGCCAGCTGGGGCTACAGAGAGATCCTGTCTCAAAAGACTAAATATAATTAATTAATTAATTAATTAATTGTTTTAGGAACCAATGATGAATCTTTTATTTTTAAAAAGGCATAGGTGCATCAATATATATAAAGCAAATATTTTCCAGTTCTAATATTGGAGAGTGTTAGGGTTTGGACCCACAGCAACTCCCTCCCCCAATGCAGCAGGGCCCCACAGGTTCACAAGCCCCTGAGAATGCAGAAGCTGAGTTAGTGACCACCCTGGTCTTTGAAGTCAAGAGAAGCAGACTTTTCTGCACCTTTTGACTAAAGGCAGCAGGCATTCCCTTTGATAAACAGACTCCACCTTTTGACCAGAGACCCCAGGAGTCACTTCAGCACAGCAGGTTTTCCCTTTGATGATCTTAAAGAGTAAACAGACACCTCTTGACCCAGATCCTGGCTAATGGAAGAGGGCAGTTTTTAACAGAAGCTGTTCTGATAAGCCCTTGGCTCCAGCTCTCCGGTTTCCGCTTGCCTAATTTTTAAAAATATGTTCCTGCCTTCTACATCCCCCCAGGTCCCTTCTAAAGACCCCAGCCCACCACCCATGGGCTGACATTTTCCCTTCCCTCAAGGGGATCTGTCCCCTGTGAATTTTCCTTTGCCAATAAACTGTATCCCGCTGGAGATTTTACCTGTGTCCTGATGCTTTCTCCCAATTAATCTGATTATCTATCACCTTCATCTATCATATGGTGCCAAAACCCAGTTCTGACCTCTAGGGACCTCTGACCTTTCGGAAATCGTAGGTAAAAAACTCTGGTTGGACCTCCTTGCCATTACTGGCCTCTGCAAACACCACTTATTTGGCTTTAAGGTACACTCCCACCCTTCCTTTCTATCTCTCTCTCTAAACTGCCATTCACTAGGGAGCATGCTCTGCCTTCCTTTCACTTCTTCTGGGCTCTCCTACATCTTTTGCCCTCCTTTCTGATTAAATTCAGTCACTCCTGGACCCAACTCAAGGCCACTGGGCAGCACTGGTCTCCGAGACCATTGAGTGTCTAGCACAGTTACTGTGTCTGCCTAAGCCCACGCGGTGGGAGCGGACCTGCCTCCACAACGCACTCAAATCCGTTATCCTGGGGTCTCTTGGTCGGTGAGCTAGCTCTCCCAAAGGAACACAGGCCCCTTCCAGCCTGCTATAAAGGGTTTCCAGCTGCCGATTGCGACTGGGGGTCCTAGTGACCTAAGCAGCTTATTTCCTCCACTTTAAGTGTTTCTAACTGGATTCTTTGGAACCAATGTGTATCAATTTGCAATTAAAAGCAAGCAATAAAAATAAGTAAAAGTAAAAATATAAGACTGTTTTATTGCCAAGCTTTATTTTAAATATTTTCAAGTCATTTATATTATGATTAAAAAAAACTTGAAGTAAGATAAAAGTAGTAAAAGAAGTAGGAAGAAGACTGATCTATGCTATGTATCATCTTGAAAATAGTAATGTATGATAAAGGAATTTCCTGTTAATTACTGTTAGGCAGAATTAGGGGATCTTTGTCAGCCATTATTGATCAGATAATACTATCTGACGTCAGACTAATTGATGATCTGTACATGAGTGGGGGGAAGAAGGAATGTTTCTTACTTATTCTACAATGGCTTCCGGTTCCTTCTCTTAGCAATTCTTCTGCTTGATTTCATTTACTTTTCAAGAATATATATTAACTGCTTTGATCAGAAGGGATGTAGAAATGGCAAGCTTACCCCCAAACTGTTGGGAAGGCATGTATCCTATATCTGTCTACAAACGTCTAAAGAAAATCTTTAGCATAATTTGTAATTAGAGGGACAAGCTGATTACAGTGCGGTATTATGATGTTGACATAGACATGAAAATTTCAAGTCATCTCATTCAGCATGACTCATTTCTATGGCTCAGTTGACCAGCTTTGTCATTCAAGACCTTAATAGAGGTACTAGACTATTGTGCCAACAATCTACAATATATGTAGCTATATTCCAAGAAACCCATCATCTCATAGACTATTATTACTAAAAAGTATTTTCCAGAATGGTAATTTTGAGAATATTTAACATTCACACAGGGTTTTTTTTTGTTTTTGTTTTTTAGAATTTTATTGTATTTTATGTGTATAGGTGTTTTGCCTGCATGTAAGTACACCCATGCACGCAATGCTTGCAGAGGCCAGAAGAGGGCGTTGGATACCCAGAACTGGAGTTAGAATGGTTGTTAGCAGCCATGTGGGAACTGAACCTGAATCCTCTGCAAGAGCAGCCAGTGCTCTTTACCTCTGAGCTACCTCTCCAGACTCTAGTCACATGTGTTTAAAAGGAAGATAGATCATTGATTAAATAAATTTCAAAAATGCTGAGTAAAATGAATTTAAGGAAAGTTTTAATTAGACTTCCAGAGACAAAAACATATTAATGTACAATCTGAATATTCAAGATGTTGTTGTAATTGGTGTTTTTTTTTGGGGGGGGTCTTTTTGAGACAGGGTCTCTCTGTAGCCCCAGCTGACCTGGAACTCACTATGTAGACCAGGCTGGCCTTGCACACACAGAGATACGCCTGCCTCTGCCTCCCGAGTGCTGGGATTAAAGGCGCATGCCACCACACCTGGCATAATTGGTGTTTTAATATCCCAGATTTATATTATGAGACCCTTTTTTGAAAATAATAATAAGGGATGATGATTTTTTGGTACAGATCCATAGTCAAGTCATGGTAGGTTTATTATGAAATAAATAGTGTTTGCCTTCACACTTTACTGTTTTTTTAAAGTGTATAACTCTCCCAAACAAAACTAAAGAGAGAGGACTACTTCTCACTCTAAAATTAGCAAGATATAGAATAAACAGAAGATTAACCTTTGGGAGCCAAGATAATCAGATCTCTTCATTTCTCTCTGCCTTTTGCTGAAATTTAGCCATCTTTTGGTAAGAAATACACATTATTCATCTTGAACATAGCAAACTTGAGTTCAGACCTTTGAACACACAAAATAGACCTGGATTTTCAACTTGAAAGTGTATTGTTCAACTCCAGCAATTTTTTTAGGCAAGACTTTACTCATTTGTTGAAATAAACTTACATTACTATTTGGATACTTTATGTTGAATTTACAATTAAGAAGAAAAAATAACAATCCTAGAAAAATAATTGGCAACATATATTCAAGTCTTCAATATGTTCCTCCCCATTGACCCACATTTAATTTCACTTTTAGAAACTAGTCACAAAACATGAATAAGAATAGTTACAGACACGTTACTCATAATAAGTACAAAATGACACATTCATACAACAGAACCTTATTTAGAACTTCAAAATGATGCTATAGAGAAATATTCGTTAGTAAATATCAAATGAAAAGTATTTAATAGTATTAACATGGAAAGTAGGCAGGTATGGTGGTACACAGCTATAACCTTGACAGTTGGGAAGCTGACTTCAAAATTGGCTTTGCCTACAAAGTGAGACCCTGTCTCAAAAAAGTGAAGCCAAGACAACACTTTCCCCCAGCTGTGGAAAGTACATATTTAAAGAAGTATAATCAGATATATTGACACAGATATACTAGTATAAACTTGTATTTTATACAGAGATTACCTGGAATGATGTGGAAACTGAAAACTCATAGCTACCTCTGGAACAGGGATCATCAGGACTGAAGAACGGGTGCCAGGGAGAGACTACCGCTCAACACTCTACTTTGTACTATTTGAGTAATTTGTTATTAATAAAATAGTGAGAAAGAAAAGAAGGAAGGAAGGGAGGAAAGAGAGAGGGAGGGAGGAAGGGAGGGAGGGAGGAGAAAAAGGGGCAGAAGGATGGAGAGGGGAAGAAGGGTCAGTAGGAGGTGAGATAAAGAAATGAATAAACATGTACCTTTCATCCTGTGTCCCATGTCACTAGTTCCTGGTCAGGATGGTTCCCAAGGACATGATGATTGAAAACTGATTTTTGCATTCTTTATAGCTTTATTTAAAATTTTGCTTACTTTACCTGTCAGTTTTTAAAACAAAATAAATTTACTAAGTACAATGTTGATGTACATTTTCTCATTTTTAAAATCAATTTCTGCCTTAGATTATTTCAGTGAACCTATGGTATCTTATTAGATTGAATCTTCTGTCATGAAATATGTCATTTTAGGGGCTGGAGCGATGGCTCAGCAGTTAAAAGCACTGGTTGCTCTTGCAGAGAAACTGGGTTTGATTCCCAGCACCTACATGGCGGCTAACAGCTGCCTGTAGCTCCAGTTCCAGGGGATCAGACTCCCTCTTCTCACCACTGAGGGTATTGCATGATGTGGGCACACTTACATGCATGGAGGCAGTACATTCATACACATAAAAAATAATAATAAATAAAATATTTTTAGAATAAATGTCATTTTCTGTTTAATTTTAGCCTACTAATTCTACCTAGGTTTTGTCATTATTGTTGTTAATATTAGTACTTGCTTAGATTATCTTTACCTCTGTATAAAATTTCCTCTTGGGGGGGCTGGAGAGATGACTCAGTGGTTAAGTGCACTGGCTGCTTTACAGAAGACCCCAGTGCAATTCCCAGCACCTACATGGCAGCTAACAACTGTCCATAACTCCAGTTCCAGAGGATCCAACGTCCTCTTCTGACCTTTGCAGGCACTGTACATCACAAGGTCACCTACCTACATGTAGGCAATACACTCATACACATAAAATAATAAATAACATAATAAAATTTTTCCTCTTTTAATTTTTGCAATTCTCTCACAAAAAATATAACTGGAGGCTGTTTTTTACGATGCTTTATTTTTAACAGGGTCATCTAAAGTACTTATATTTATTTCACGTACTTTGCAGCTGTCTCAGTCATCAGCTGTATATTCTATTAACTGTGCTTTATCACTCATTCTTGTTTGTTATTGGACTCATCACTCATTGTTATTTGTTATTGCACTATGTTATACTGCATAGTGTTTTTCATTACATTTATTTAATGTGTGTATCTGTGTGTGAGAGTCAGTTCTCTCCTTCTGCCACGTGGATTGCAGGGATCAAATTCGAGTCGTCAGGCTTGGCAGCAAGTTCCTTTACCCACTAAGCCATCTCGGGCCCCTGTTTGACATAGTTTTTATTCTATGCTTTTCTTTAAACTGGTTTGAAGTCTCTACTATCTTCATGGTTATTACACAAATTTTAGCACCTGTATTTGAAATCCAGCTTTAATCAGTACTTCACATCCACCTTCTCTCACTTGAGTTTTACGATGTGATGTTGAGATTTTATGGGATTTTGCTTCTAATTTTTAATAGTTTAAATGATTGCACCTCAATTTCAAATTAAAATGTTTTTCTCAGTATTTCTTCCTGTTTTTGCAATCTCCCTTTGCATTCACTTTGATCGCTGACGTATAGTCTCTACTGGTCATTTCGTGTGAGGCTTACAAGTGGTAGGCTAAGGGTTTTGTTGTTTTAGTATGTCCCATCTTACATTCATTCTTTCAAAGCTCTCTGAAAAAAACTCTCTGTATTCCAGTCTCATCTTGGCGGCTCTGTACATGAGGTCTCTCCACATGTTCTTTCTTTGCTAAGATATGAGGCCTGTCCTGAACCATTGTTCTTCTGAAGTATCTTGGTTGAAAGGTCATTCATTTTAGCCTGTCTCTCTTCACAGCTTGCTAGTGACCCAGCTGGAGTCCTAGCCACAGGGTATATCACTCCTTGTGGGTACTGCCAACCCCCAAAATACTGCCCTGCCTCTCAGGTTTGCACACCAGGATGTTCCCCTCATGGTCCCCATCCACTGCCTTCAGTTTGGGGCTGTCCCAGGCTTTTATCCCCACCTCCTTCAGTTGTTCCTGCACCTGCTGTAGGCATGAATTCATTCCTTCTTCAATTAAACATGACCCCAACTCTAGCTTTCAGAGGTGTCTCATCATTTCTGACCCACTAAAGCTATCCTTTCCTTTACACACATGAGCAATTTCCTTCTCTTAATTCTAAGGACTTGAGGACATGGAGGCTAAGAGGAAATCATCGAGGGTCCACTCAGTGCTTTTATGCCTAAAGCCCAGCCTTACTAACATACCTTTTTGAAGTTGCATATCCACAAAGACATGCAAATCTTAATGTTAGAGCTAAACAAAATAATTTGATTTGCATTGCTTAAAACCACAAATAGTGAGCCACGACTGTTTCCATGGCTTGCTTGAATTTTACTGACTTTACTTAAAATCTTTTACTCCAAAAGCGGTTCCTTGGATTTATTTTTATCTCTGAGAAACTTTCAATTACTGGGTAAGGGATTTTTGCTGCTTGATTTGGGGGTCCTTTGTTTCCTTTGTACACCCCGTTGCCTCTTTCCTTCTTGCTCTCTTTCCCTCCCTCCTTCTACCTGCCTTATCCAGTTCTTACAGTTCACATAGAACTATTATGGGATATTTGTATTCTCCATGTTTTAAGGCCCCTTTCTTTTCTCAAAATCCAAGGTTTGGAATTTGCATTTAAATGAAGCTATATAAACCCATAGTCAGAGGCCACAACTACACACCCAAGGCCAAACAGACTAGACTTCAAAAATGTGGTCTGCCTAACTGACTGCCACAGGGGCCCCCAACTCCAGCAAATGGGCTTCACATCACTAAACATCTAAGGAGCATACCCAGGTGGCCAAGTTCAGGACAGAGATAACTATGCCTAGAATTGAGCTTCTTTTTTGTTGCTAAGCTAAAATAATTTAGGCATGCTAAGTTCTACCATGTATTTGCCCCACTGCAATATGAACAAATTCACAAATGTGTCATCCAGCGACTATTCAGTGAAAGACAGTCTAGTATAATGGGAGAGTGCACATAAAACCCCCTGACCAGTCATAAACCAACCCTCCAGCTTATGGCCTTATCAGAGCATTCTTAGCTCCTCTTTCTCAACTAAGGCCCAGAACATACCACCCCCAGCCATAAAGTGATCCTGTTTGGCAAACAAGTCCTTCCACATATATCAGGCCCCAGGCCTTTTACAAACACAAACTCACATATACTCTCCCTTGCCACTTGAATCCCTGTGGTTGTGCTGATTCTTACCAGTCAGTTCCCACCCTTCATTGACTAATAAAGGTCAACTTGGATTGTTGAGGCTGGTTGTTTTCTTTTTCTACCTGAGCCTCCCATTCCTAACATAGTACATGAGTAAGTACTCAGCTTCTGACTGAATTCAGCGTCTTCTATTTATTAAAATTTCAAAAGTCTAATCTTGGACAGACATTTTTTATGCCTTGGGTATTTTTTCGTTTTGGTTTTGTTTTTTTTGGTCTTTTTGAGACTGGGTCTCCCTGTAGCCCCAGCTGGCCTGAAGCTCACTGTGTAGACCAGGCTGGCTTTGAACTCACAGAGATCCATCTGCCTCTGCCTCCTGAATGCTGAGATTAAAGGCATGCTTCACCATGCCTGGCTTTATGCCTCAGTTTTCACATCTATAAAAATGGTAATAGTAGGGGCTGGAGGGTTGGCCCAGTGGGTTAAGACTGGCCTCTCTTACAGAGGACCCAGTTCGATTCCCAACACCCACATGGCAGCTAACAACTGTCCATAATTCCAGTTCCAGGGGAATCTGACATCCTCTTCTGACCTCCATATTACATGAAACAGGTGAACTTACATACAAGCAAGCTAAGACATTCATGAACATAATAATTTTTTTAAAGATGATAACAGTAGCAGCACTTGCTTCCAAGAATTCCCATGAGCATTAAATGACGTACTGTATACAATATGCCTAGAACAGTGCCTGGCACTATAAGTTCCACATACATGCTTGCTAATATGACTACTGCTATTTCTCTTGGTGGCTGTTACTACCTTCAGTAGAATAGAACTGATTGATGGTTCCAGGGCTCATTTCCCTTGACATTTTTCTGACTCTCACCTAGACATTATGGGACTGGACATCTTCACAGAGCAGATGACACAAAGTGTATGGAAATGGCAAGTCACCACAAGACTACTGGCTGGTGCTAGTCACTCTCAGAAGAATGACTATAGCTTTCCCATCCTTTAAGTCCTATGATTCCCTGCAGCTGAGTGAAACTCATCCACCGGCATCTGTGTTAAAAACAGTATTCATATAAGTTCAGAGCTGCTGTGTGTCACTTTCCTCCAGGTATATCCCAAAGAGTCAGAATGCAAGCTAGAAGATCCTGCATCTGCCTAGACATGGGCAGTCACATGATGCAGTTTCAGGCTCTGAAAATGGCAGATGACCATTGCTCTCTTGAAGTGATGCTCTACTTCTAGACAGACTACCTCACAGTCCGTGCATGGATGAGCTAAGAGCTGACAAGGGCCACTATGAAGGCAACTCTTAGGCCTAGCCAAGAGGTTTCCTTTCAGTCCCTTATAATTATTCATCTAGAGGGCTGGAGAGATGACTCAGCAGGTAAGAGCACTGGCTGCTCTTGCAGAGGACCTGAGTTCAGTTCCCAGTACCCACATGGCACCTGACAACTGTCTGGTTCCTCCAAGGGCAGGGCCTGCTGTGGAGAATTGACTGAGGAGAGTTAGGCAAGGAGGGAGGGGTTTCTGGGTGCTATCTTGGACAGGAGCCTTAACCTGAGCATGGTGCCTGCGCGAAAACGCAATGGCCCAGCATTTACCAACCTGGGGTGAGACTGTGGGCCCACAAGGTGTGGGTGAAAGCTAGTGGTGACTATGGCGGCAGCAGGAGCGATCTGGAGTGGTGGGCTTGCAATCTGGAATCCGGGCTCTGAGCCGTGGAGCAGAGCTGGGCACTGGGTGTTTGTTTATGAGTCACCCCCCCCACACGGTATAAACTATAAAATTTACATAAATATACGTTATATGATTTGTCTGATAGCGCAAGAGACCCTGAGAGAACTTGGGCAACAGGATTCGACACCATTTCTGACCTCTTTGGGCATTGAACGACATGGGTGCACTCACACACATGCAGGCAATGAACTCATACACATAAAATAAAAATGATAAACAAAGTAAAAAAAATAATTACTCATCTAGTATCTCCTGGATGGAGAACATTGTCTTATATTCTTGAGGAAGGTAAGGACATGCTCTTAGAAATCAAAGGTACTTCCCTTGGTTCATAGAAAAGAATTGGACTTGTTTGTTGCTCTTGGAGTAGACTGAACTAGAGAGAGTAGACTCTTAAAAGCTTCTTTTTAAAAAAAGAACTCCCATATTGAGTGAATGCATTATAGCTTGAGCAAATATTTCTTTGGTCTTTCTCCTAATGCTCCCATTGTTAGATTAGCCTCATAGCCTCATTTGAGGATGTATTTGCATTTCTCATTAATATAACAGGTCTATTTACTAAATTCTAAAACTAGATAGTCTGGATTGAAGAAGCAGCTGTTGCCTTGCTTTCCTGGAGACTGCCTCTTAAAGCAAGAAACTACACTCTAACAGTTTCACTATTTCTTTAAATGTCTTGTACACAAACCCAATCCCAACAAAACCAGGTAAGATAGTAAGAGAAGCTCTGATTATTTCTCATCAGAGCATGCCAGACCCAGGCTTAGACACTGGGCACAGGGTGAGGGGATGTCCCCAGAGAATACCATCTCCAGTCTCCTTCAATCAATAGCCATTATAACATTGATCAAAGAATACTTCGGAAGAATTAAACAGGTAAAAATCCCTGTAGAAGTTTTTTCATCTTTCTGTGGCCCCTGAACTGTTTATCATCTGCCTCAACCTTGAAATACCAGGTCTGTGCGACAGAAGCTCTGCAATTAACCACATCTACACCCCTTAGAAGGCAACTTAGTAACCATGAGGATGGATCAAAGGTCCTTGGGGTTCTTAGACTCGAAAAGGTCTATATCAAACTATTCATACCTTTCAAATAAAAAGACCCTCACCAAGAAAACACACTGGTCAATAGAAATGCTTCCATTTCAGGGGCTGGAGAGATGGCTCCAGTTAAGAACACTGGTTGTTCTTGCAGAAGTCCCAGGTTTGAGTCCCAGCACCCACATGGCAGCTAACAACTGTCCGTAACTCCAGTCCCAGGGGATCTAACAGCCTCTTCTGACCTCCACGGGCATTGAACGACACAAGTGCACTTACTTACATGCAAGCAATCTTCTGACCTGGGCATTACACAATATGGGTGCACTTACCTACATTGCAGGCAATACATGCATACACATAAAATAAAAATAGTAAAATAAAAAAAAAAAAGAAAGAAAAAAGAAACGTTCCCATTTCATAGCATTCCCAGGGACCTTTATTGTGCCTTCAGGTAATGGATCACCCAGCAAGCTCTCCAGTCGCAAAGCAATGAGGAATGGGACAATATGGAAACAAGATGCAGAGGAAGGATGGTGGCAGGCTTTCTGCTATGGACCAGAGACCCAGGGGTCCTGCCTGTGAGCTGGAACTCTTCTCAAAAACAAGGGGCAACAGCAACAGCAACCTCCGAGATCAAAGGCAATGAAAGGACAGAGAATAAGAAGCTGTTATGAAGTGGGCTCATGTGTGTGGAATCTCCTTTAGAGAATTTCCAGAGATTTCGTTTCCAGTTTTGCTCCATCTCTCCCCATTTTCAAGCTTTATAATAGAATATGTGAGCTAGGCTCGGGAAAAGTCCTGGCTTCTGCCTTCTAAGCAGGGCTGTCTACCAGAAGCTAAGAAGAACTTCCTTCTATTGTGGGGACCTAAAGGCCCCACCTTGCAGAAGTCCAAGAGGAAATTACTGGGGAGCGGCCTGACTTGCTTTGAAAGTCTGAAGAATACTTCCACACTGCTGAGGAGTACATGATCAGCGTGTGACCATCCTTAAGATACACCCTTGAGGGGGGTGGGAGGGGGGATTTCCAGGTGCCTTTATAAGCTCTGTAAACACCTGCAATAAAAGAGTCCCTGCTTGACTAGGCTCCCTGTTGCGCCTGAGTGTTCCTGGTACTGGAGGTGGCCTGGGCTGGTGAATGGTGTGCTTATTCATCCCCAATCATCACTGCCCTGGGGTCACTGGTTCGAACCCCTGGCATTCTATGATGTGAGGTCTCCCAGAAGCAGCATTCTTTAAAAGTAAAAAGAAAAAGCTAAAGTAAAAGCCATATCTTTTAAGATATATGTAATATATTTTAAGCGTATGACCATTTGAAAATTAACTATTTTTCATCCTATATTTTGGACAGTACAGCTATTGAAGCACTTACCTATCCTCATGGTGAGGTTAGTCCTTGTCGCTAGAGAATTCTCAGTCTTGAGACTGGGGATTTGAGGACAATTTGCTTACAGTTAAAGCTGTCTCGAGGTCTGTTCCAAAAAGAGTGTTTGAAAACCTGATTCCATTGTGTTAGAACTGACCCCAAGGCACCGTGGGAACGAAGAAAGCATCCAACAGATCTCTAACTGTAACTTAAGAGGGGGACTTACTGATAGAGCATGGTGCGTCACAGCAGAAAGACCAAATGAATTCTCACAATTTCAGTCATAAGTATGGGTTATATATTAGTCAGGACAAAAGTGATTTCTTCCTAGACATAATATACCTGCTTTTGTTTCATGAGGATTCTGTTAAGGCCCATTAAAGGAAAACTATTTCCTCCAGACCAAAAGAATGGACTCTACCTCTGGCTTGGGTGGAGACAATGTTTTGAACTATTCCGAAGATTAGAATATCACAATCTATTGTTTCCTCCCTTAAAAGTTACTTCAGCTGGTCAGGAGGCCATACATCGGAAACCTGATTCACCTGAAGAGATGCTAATGAGAGGGAGGAATAATTAGTTTCTTAACGAGATAATGTATTTATCCTCTCCCCAGATCTCTGCCCAGTGGAGTTGCTTATGGCAGCCCATGCTTATACCACGTAGCTCTGGTAAGCCTACCCACTTTTCTATAGAAAAATATAACTTTTTCTTATTTTTCTATCTTTTTTTTCAAAGCATGGGCATGCTTTCAATGATGCTCTGGGCTTTCTCTTTCTCTGAAGCTACTCCCCACCCCCACTATGTGTCTGTTCACATCTTCCTCCAATGGGCAGCTGCCAAGGTTTACAGTTTGCCTGCTCTGTTGTTTGTCTCTCAATAAATTATCCTTGTGCTTCCTTCTGAGTCCATTTCTAAAGTCTTTTGTAAAGAGATTAAAAACTATAAAAAGGAACCTCAATTTCCCCAGTAATACATGGCACCCAGAGAGCGGCTTCCCAACATTTTTAATAATGCTTCATCCTATGTTAATTCAGACATATTCCTAGAACTTACCAAGCATATAGTTTTTATAGTTTATTGGGAAACTACACAGGAAAACTGATTAAGGTTACTTAGGTAGTTTAATTTCTTAAAATTTATTTGTATTTTATATGTATGAGTGTTTTGCCTCCATGTGCATATGTTTACCACAACCAGAAGAGGGCATTGGATCCCCTGGAACTGGAATTGGATAGTTGTGAGCTGCCCTGTGGGCACTGGGAACTAAACCTGGGTCCTCTGCAAGAACAGCAAGTATTCTTAACTGCTGACCCATTTCTCCAGCCCCAAACTGTGGTGGTGGTTTAAAAGAGAAATGTCCACTAGAGGTTCCAGTATTTGAACACTTGGTGCTTAGTTAGTGGAACTGTTTGAAGGAGTGATGGAACCTTTAGGAGGTATAGCCTTGCTAGAGGAAGTGTGTCATAGGCTGCAGGTTTTGAGAGGCCATAGCCTAGTCCCACTTCCAGGTCACTCTCTCTGTTTTGTGTTTGTTCCTGTTCCTGTCGCCATGCCTGCCACTTGCTACCATACCTCCCAGCCATGCTGGACTCAGACCAGAGAACTATAGCTCAAAATAATTTTTTTCTTTTATAAATTGCCTCTGGTCATGATGTTTTATCATAGGAAAAGAAAAGTAACTAATACAGAAGTTGGTGTTAGAGAACGGATTGTTGCTGTGAAAAACTCAGTCATGTTGCATGTTGCAGGAATGTGGAAGACTTCAGAACAGAACTTTGGACTTTAAAAGCAATTGAATGTTGCAAATTGGGTTTAGTGGGCTGTTCTAGTTGGACCCTGGAAGATGGTGATGTTGAAAGTAATACAAACTGTGAAAGCCTGGTTTATGAAGTTTCAAAGGGGAACCATATTAAAAACTGGACTAGAAGCCAGTCATGTGGTATTTTGGCAAAGAATTTGGGTGCTTTCTGCCTATGTCCTAAAAACTTGCCCAGAGCTAAATAAAAAAGCAATGGAGTAATTTCTTTAATGGAGGAAATTTCAAGACAATATAATGTTGACTCTATAGCTCATTTATTAATGATATTTCTTATTCAACTCTCCAACGAAAAAGAGCAAGTAGGGCAGAAAGATATGCAAAAAGTAGTTTAGAGAGAAAAAGAAAACTAAGACATTTAATGTTGCACCCAAGGCACCTACTGAACTAGAGGTTGTAATTGTTAAGAAGATTAGTGCAATTAAGGAGAGGCCTCCAACTCTCCATTGGAACAATGGAAAGAGTATACTCAGGGAAAAACCCCACCCCTAAGCTTCCAACTTATGAAAGGAAAAGGTCTAAGCATTTTTCTGCTCCAAGAAAGCAACAGTGCAGAAAAGCTGCTGCATATGTCATTCGGGGGGCAAGGGTCCATCCCAAGCTGGCAGTGGATCTTAGCAGCGTTGTTCACATGATCCTGGCATTAGAGACATGGAAGGTATAAGAGTGAGGGGATGCTGAAGCCATTCTCCACAGTTTCAGAGAGCTGCTGAGGCCAGGCAATATGTGCTAGGGCTGGAGTCACTGTAAGAAAGCTCTGAGAGGCAAGGAGGCTGTGAAAGGCTAGTGTATGAAGCTAGGAAAGTAAAGCCTGAGTTGTAGTAAAGACCCCAAGATGTTTGAGATGTCAGACCCAGGAGACATTACCAAGAATTGCTGCTCACATGAAGTGGAACCAACCAACAGAGAAATGTATGTTGGAGGGGCAAAACCATCTAAGTCCTTTAGAAGTAAAGTCACAAACAACAGACATGGAACTATAAGATTTGGTGTTTGCCCTGCTGATTTTTGATCTTGTACTTGTCCTGTATTTTCCTCACCATGCCCCCATTCTTCCTTTTTAGAATGGTAATATATACTCTGTCATTGTATACTGGAAGTATGTAATTTTTCTTTTTATATTTTATAGGGGGTTGCAACTAAGAGACTGCCTTGAATCTCAGAAGAGACTGAACTTTTGGACAGTGTTGAGACTGTAAAAGACTATGAGAATTTAATTTTTTTAAATTTTGTCTTTATTTTATATGTATGAATATTTTGCCTGCATGTATGTAAATGCACCATGTGCATGTAGTGCCTGTGGAGGCCAGAAGGATGGCATCAAATCCCCTGGAACTGGAGTTACGGATAGCTGTTAGCAACTATGTGGGTGGTGAGATCTGAACCCAGGTCTTCTGCGAGATGAACAAGTGCCATCACTGAGCCATCTCTTCAGCCCTTACTATGAGAATTTTTAAAGTTATACTAAATATATTTTGCATTTTGAAATGGTTTTGAGCCTATGGGGACCTGGGGGTGGAATGTGGTGATTGAATAAGAAATGTCTCTTGTAGGCTCAAGTATTTGAGGTTCTGGTCCCCAGTTGGAGGTGCTGTTTGGAGAAGCCATGAACTATTTAGGAGGTGTAGCCTTGTTAAAGGAAGTGTGTCATGGGAGGTGGGCTCTGAGAGGTCCTAGGCTGGCCCCACTTCCTGTTTGCTCTCTGCTCTGTCTTTGTGGTTGATGATATGTGCTCTCAGTTTCCTGCTCCTGCTGCTGTGCCCGCTGCTTGCTGCCATGTCTCCCCCACATGAAAGACTCATCCCTGAGAACTGTAAGCCAAAAGAAACTCTTTTTCTGTCATTTGCCTTTTGTTCATAGTGCTTTATCACAGCAACAAAAAAGTCACTAATACAGTTACTTCAAGAAAACCATGACAGACATTTCTGACTGAAGATGGATGCAGTCATGTGTCACTGAATCCATAGAAAGAGACAGTACCGCCCTGTGAGCGAAAGCTAAGCCTCTGAGGTCAAATCTAAGAGCTTCCACTCTGTATTGTAAAAACTATAACATTTGGGACAACTTGCTTAAATTTTCAAAGCCTCCTAATTTTTTTTTTTTTCGCCTTGTAGAGTTAAGGACCTAGTCATTATGATAACCAGAAAAACATTTTCTATAATTATATCAATAATGAAATATGTATTACTGTTGATAGGGATGTTAAGAATGCGTTCTGGGGCTGGAGAGATGGCTCAGCAGTTAAGAACGCTGGTTGTTCTTACAGAAGACCCGGGTTCAAATCCTAGCACCCACATGGCAGCTAACAACTGTCTGTAACTCCAGTTTCAGGGGATCTGACAGCCTCTTCTGTCCTCCGAGGGCATTGCACCACACGGGTGCACTTACCGGCAGCATGCAGGCAATATACTCATACAAATAAATAAATAAATAAATAAATAAATAAATAAATAAATAAATAATAAATAAATAAATAAAATATTTTTTATAAAGAATGCATTCTATTCTCTCATCTGTATATCCTTAAGAAGAAAGATTTCTAATTTACTGATTGAAAAAGCCCTATGATTAGAGAATTAAGTGAAAGAAGGTAAATAGACATATAAAGCCTTAACAGGAAAACAAGGACTTGTTACAGAGAGATTGAAACAGTAGATTCACCTTTCCCTGTGTCTAAAACTACTGATAAAGGGAAGATTTCAACATTTGATAACAGATAAGGAAGTTCCTGACTGCCGTGTGGGTACCATAAGGGCCTTTATTAACCTAAGTGCAGTTCCTGGTTTCTAGAGAGGAGTACACAGGTGAGCAGGACAGCAGAACTCTTCAAGTACCGGAGAAGACACTTGATAACTGAAATCCTTCCACAGGGAAGCAGAGTTGTGCAATATAATACAGTCCACCTTCCCTCTTAGGATTTCCTAGTCCTGAACTTTTTCTCAATATTACATCACTAATAAAAGGAACAAATGAATAGAAGTTGCCATGAATTAGAAAACCAATGGACTATAACATTCCCAGGGGTCCAGGGCATAGCCCTATTTCCTGCCTAACCATCAAGCTGTTTCCCTAAATGTCAACAAGATCTTTCAGTCTTATGGTCAGGTGAGCACTTAGGCCAACAAAAGAATCTTGAAGTCTATATATTAGATTTCCCCTGAATGGAGCAAAAAAAATGTGCTTTTTCTTTAAGTTCCAGTTTGTTCTTAGTCTTATTTTTGCTCTATGGACATGCTTAATATCTCTCGTTTTAGGACAGCTTCCAATATATGAAGGAACCTGTGGCAGCTCCCCTTGATTTATGCGCATGCCTATGTGCACCCAACTAAACAACCTTTGTTTCTTCGATCTACTTTTCATAAGTCACCTTTTCAGGATCTTCCTTACCCATGAAATCTGTTTCTTTTTTAAATGTCCTTGCAATGCACAGTGTGAAACTTGCTCTTCTCAGCACGTGCTAAGCAGTGTCTATCACAGTGGAACGTTGTTTCGGATGCTCAGCATTGCAGCCCCACTGCATGTCTATCTGACCATCCCCCCAGCTGTTCACTCTCCCACTTCTCCAACAGTAAAGGCTCTTTCCACAGGGTCTCTTATCATTTTTAGCTATCCCCTCCTCAGTCCAAGGTAGAAATGGCCTACAGCTGCCTTCATTACCTCCAGATTCTGCAATTTTCCTTTCACCCTATTACCAGATGGCTCTTTCTGACCCCAAAGAGTTCATTTTTAGGAAAAAAAATCTGTATCCCAGTAGCCTTCAGGATAAGTCTTGACCCATGGTACAGTGTCCAAAGCTCTCAGGAGTCTAACTTTAAGTTTGTTGTGCTTCATTGTCCTCAACACCCTGCCAGCTACATCACCCCCCTTGCCATTCTCCTCAGACTCAAATATTTCACATACTCTCTGGATGCAGAACAAGTTGTCATACTTCAAAGTTCACACTAAATGTAACTTTTTCATAAAGCCATAAATGATCTCATCCTTGGAAATCCTAAAGCATAATTTTCACATTTCTATATTGAATCATTGCTGTATAATTTATTTTGTCCACTCCTTGCCTTTTCCCCTCTTTTCAACAGCACAGTCCCTTTAGTTGAGGAGATCCTTATCTAATAAAAACAGAGAAGCAAAGAACAATGAGCCAGAGTACCCTAAGTGGGATGCCTGTGAGAGCTGGAGGTGTGATGGGTGGGTGTCTTCTATGGTTTGGATAGGAAGTGTCTTTCAAAAGGCTTGTGTGTTATCGGCCTGGTCCCCAGGTGGTGGTGCTACTCAGAGGTGATTGGACACTAATGTCATCATTAATGTAGCAGGTGACTAGATTATGAGGACAGGAATCCAGCGATGGATTAATCCACTGTGCAATTCATGCTGAATGTGTTCCAGGAGGAAAAGTAATTCTTAGAGTATGCTTGGGGGCCCTACTTGGTCCCTCTGTCTCTCTCTGCTTCCTGGCCACCATGAGGCAAGCGGCTTTCACCATAGCATTTCACCATACCACAGATCTAACAACCAGCCAGCCCTGGACTGAATGCTCTGAAATTATAAATCAAAAGAAATGATTCCTCCATAAAGTTGTTATTGTCAGGTACTTTGTCTCAGAGACAAAAGAAAATGACTAACTACAGTGTTCAACCAGAGATTGTAGGGTTAGGGTTAGGGAACTTCTCAGAGATCAAGACAGAAAAGCTGAGTTCTGACATGTGCACAAGCTGCAGGCAAAGGGAGTTATCTACAAAGCAGCCATTTGACAAATGAGATCATGGTGGTTTACAGAAATGAATGTGTAACTTTGTGGCTGCTTTGAAGCATGAAAGGTGGGGCGTGGTGGAAGTGAAGCTGGAGAAGTTGGCCAAGGGATGTCAGGCAGGACTTTGCAGGCTATGCCTCAGAGGTTGGTTCTTGCCGTCAGGACAGCAGGAGCCTTGAAGGATTTCTTCAGGAGAATAGTGTGCCACGACCAGACATGTTGAGATTTTGAGCTCAAAAACACCATTTTGGTAGCAGTGGGGAGAAGAGATACGAGCCAGTTTGGACTAGAAACATGGAACTCTGCTATGATGCCGGAGAAAAATTTCAAATGTGGTAGTAGGTACAAAAAATGGTGGCTCAAAAAATAAGGATGAAGTAGAAACCTCAAATGTGGTAAACTTGGATGTGAACAGATAGTAGAAAGGGTAAGTGCTTGCTTCCCAGATCTCTGATTAGCTCTCATTTCATTCTATTTTTTTAAAACTGAACTGCCTCCAGAGAGAGAGCTCAACCTTCAGTAAAGTTAAGGGCCAATTGTATTGGATACAATTTCTCCATTCGCTATGGACCCTCCAGAACTTTAATTTTGCAGGCAAATTTCATTTCTGATTGCAAATGCATTGTTTTCAAAGAACACTCCTGCAAGTAGGTCATGTTGAAAATGACTATAGCTGGGTCAGTCCATGATGCTCTACCCATTTCATCCTATAGCTGTTGGGTGTGTTTCCAGGCATCACTTCAGTTATTGGTGACACAGTTATAAGTAGGATCACAGCTTCTGGCTCTGGTAGTGCTTATTCTACCAGAGGAAGGGAAACAAAGGCCAGTGAGATAAAAATATGTGTTCATCATACAGTAGATGATGTAGTAGATGCAATTGTACAGTAGAAAAAGAGTGAACAGTAAAAACAAGCAACCAAGAAGGAAAGAGCTAAGCTAAAAAATGGATGTCTAAAAGTAGAAAATAGGAGAGGAGGGCTCTAGGCAGAACAGACAGCAAGGTACAGATATCTTATTTTTCCTAGAGCTAATTTAGCAGAAGAAAATGCCTTGGGATGAACTTAGAAACGTGGGTAGCTCAGTTAGGTACTTGTAGGTCATGAAAAGGAGTTTGGATGCTCAGCAGGAGAGAGACATGTTCTGACCTTGGAGATATTCCTGGTCCTCTTAGAGGTTGTTGGAGGTCTGTACTTCACATCCACAGAGAACAGTTTTCCATGATTTTGCCTTTCCTGAGAATGTTCCAGAAGAAACTAGCCAAACCGTGTTTATGATCTTCATTCAGTAATATTTTACCTGGGCTTTGCTCCAGCATCTTTAGCAATATTATTCATTATTTCTCCAGGTACAGGAATATACACTACACTTGATTCAACGAGGAGAGCTGAGGAAAACAGAATAATGTCTCTATTGTGATGTGTATAGAGCCTTGGCATATAGCACTTCTGATACCTGTTTTGCCTTGGAGTATGAGAACCAGGGATATGGTGATGGACCTGGACAGAACCAGAAAAAGAGAGGAAGGCAGGTCCAAAAGCAATGCCAGGTGGCGACAAAAGTGCCCAAGAAAAGATGAATTGAGGTCGAAAGAGAGGGGAAGTGAAAGCCGAGGAAACAATGTGGCTTCAAGTCTCTGACAGTGTGATAGTGGCTCAGCCTCAAAATCACATCTGTGGTTCATTTGCCTCTCCTGAGTCACTAAGAAGAAACAGGGGTAATTATTTCTGAAGTTCCAACAAGCAAAACCTGGAATAACCACAGATACAAAATGAGCTAGAGAGCCACCCTGCCATTTTCCACTCCACTTTCAAACCAGCTTTTTTCTACATCTTGAAGAGTTGAAGACACTTCTTAGAATGAAAGAGAGAGAGAACTGAGCATGGTGCCACATGCCTTTAGTCCCAGCACTTGGGAGGCAGAAGCAGGAGGATCTCTGTTAGTTCAAGGCCAGCCTGTTCTACATAGCAAGTACCAGGCTAGCTGGGGCTACGGGGAGACCTGTCTCAAAAAGACCAAGGGGAGGGGGAAATCTAAAAATGAACCTACCATATGACCCAGTTATATAACTCCTT
>NW_008360322.1:5919618-6001356 GCF_000622305.1 Nannospalax galili | reverse complement strand
GAGAGAGAGAGAGAGAGAGAGAGAGAGAGAGAGAGAGAGAATTGGAACTTCTATAAAGAGGAAAGACTTCAATGAGAAATAGGATTTTGCTTAGCAAACTCCATTTTACTTTTTCTTATGAAAGTCAAAAAATAGAAGGGTCTGATATGCTGTTTGTTACTGACATTTTCCTTCTGTCCTGACCCTCTCCCTTCAAACAGCAACAAGAAAAATCCCCCATCCTTAGAAGAAGCCTGTTTTCAATTATCTCTAGATTCAGAGATGATTATTCCTTTTGCTTGTTATGAATGTGGTTGAGGCTGTTCTATAAACTCTTGGGTCTTGGGCTCTTTTGCCTAGTCACTAGAATTTCATAAATGCCCTCACAGTTGAATGGTACCCATGTGTTAGTGATCTCACAGATACACCATTGTAATGCTTCATTATGGTTTTCCTTGGAGTGGGGAGTGAGGAGGAGGGGTCCTTCAGAGGTTCCAACATGTACAAAAACACTGCTGTCAGGGTTTTACCCAGGGTAGTAGCCTGAGCATGTCACTCTAATCACAAGGGAACGGTATTGGCTGCTTGTCAAAGGGTTGGATTGATTTTAAAATTGCTTTGATGACTTATATATTCAGTGCACAGTCTGGGGCCTCTATTTATCTCTCCATATGAGCCCAATCACAGCTTGAGAGCATTTGAAGTTTGTTCTATTGGCCGTTTGAAAATACAGGTTGAAGTCACGTGGGGCCTGGGCTTCTAGTTGCTGTGGGAGAGCCCCGCATTTGTTGTTTGTTCCTGGCTAGTTTCCAAAGCACCGAATGAATACATCTATTTCAGATGACATTTCAGTTTTATCTCTACACAGAATGCTTTTGAATTAAACATACATATGTTGTGTATGATTTTATTGGGGGCTACCTATAGCACAGGAAATCTTGAAAGAAGAGACAAGGAAGGAAAATAAAAACATCCCAGGCCTCTGGTTAAACTGGTCACATTTACTTATTTTACCTTCCAAGTTCAGTCAGGTGTTCTATGCAGCAGGAGGTCTGACTTTTGCCCAAATCTCCCACCAGGATAGATAAGAAAACCTTGCCAACACAGAGTGAAAATTCTGAATTGGACAAGAAATATTAGACTTTTGTTCACCTAGGAATTGATTAATAAAAGGGAAGAGGAGGAATCTGAAATAAGAACCAGCAGGGAATCTGAACTGAGGATCTAGATGAATGGCTAAGCTTTTGTGCTATGTGTTAGATTAGTGAGGATGATAATTAGTTGAAGTTAGAAAAATTGAAAGTAAGACCGGAATGTGATAGCCTGAAAAACCAGAGTCCCCAGAGCTTGGGACTTGTCTCGTCACGACTGGCTGATGTTTGCACAACTTTCCCCAGGGTGGGGGCCACACAAATTCCTTCTGCTAATGGACATGTTTGATGGATTAAACTAAAATCTAACTGGGGATATTCATTGAACTGCAAGGTGCACGGTTAATTCACATGGACTTGGTAGAAAGTGTTTAGGATGGGAGGCAGAGATGAATCAAGCCTGCTTTTTAAAATCCATAAGGTTAATGTTTATGTTGATCAAGGTCTAAAGAGCTTATGATTTTCTTTTCTGAATATGTTTAGTTCTTGCCCACATTGGAGGAAAAAGTCAGTTGTCTGTCTCCCCTCCAGAGAATAAAAATACATTACCTCCTTGGCTGTACACTGATAGCAAGCAAACACCAAATTAGCCTTCTCCAGCCCTTTTCAGGATTCAGTATGAGCTAAAGAAGAGGAAGAAAGAAAGGATTGGCAGAGCACAGCCAAGATGAGCTGTAAAATTTTCTGCCACTTTGTTTTCTAAAACAGGAGACCGAAAAGCTGAATTCAACAGAGAAAAGTATATGGCCTCTGAGTCAGCTGGTCAGGGACATGTGAACCGCTGAGGTTTCCACAGCTCCAAGATTGCCAGTCCAGATTACAAAGGGCAAGACCTAAGGTCAGACAGAATGTTATCAGGCTGTTTGGACCAGTCAACACAATTCAGAATAATGGTTTCAAGTGAAGGATAGAGATGGATTTCCAGCAAAACTAGTAACTCTTAACTTCAAGATCCTTCAATTTTCAGAGACCCTGAAAGGGGTTCTAAGTATGTGGCTGTGTTTTTACAGACCTTGGAAAACAAGGATATTTTAACTACTATAGTTAAAA
Organism: Nannospalax galili; assembly: GCF_000622305.1. Taxonomy (NCBI): domain Eukaryota; kingdom Metazoa; phylum Chordata; class Mammalia; order Rodentia; family Spalacidae; genus Nannospalax; species Nannospalax galili. Next base: position 5,999,176 of record NW_008360322.1, on the reverse strand, counting down.
ACTGTTCTTTCTCTACTATGACTTTCCTTCCATTATACAGCCCCTTGAGTGAGGTGAGAGCAGTGTAGTTGTGCATTTTACAAGTATCTGACGTGATGAAGTTGAGTTGGGAGTCCCGTGGTTTAGTGTGGCTATGTTCATGTGCTTTGCAATGACTTCTGTATGTAGTTATCATTAATCATTCCAGAATTTGGAATTTCCAGAGAAGTCCATTACCCACAGTGCCAATTCACCCAGAGTTGGAACACAAAGACACAAGATCTAAAATAACATTGTGACATTTGTGACATAAATTAGTCTTATGGTGCTCAGCTGCAAAGTTGAGTAGAAAAGAAAGAAAGAAAGAAAGAAAGAAAGAAAGAAAGAAAGAAAGAAACCATTTTTACTCTTAATATATATTTGAATTATGTGCTATTTCCTAAGGAACCTCAAAAAAACCTAGATTCATCCCTGCCAATGATTGAAGGTGGTGTCTGAGAAGTCAATCTAATAATGACCAGAGTCTAGAGGTTTCTAAATGAAATCTTTCTAGAAACTGAGGTTTCAGAAGCTGAGTGACTATGGGGTCAGCTTTGCTGTGGTGTGGTTTAAGCTTCTAAGAACTCTGTTGTGATCAACCCTGCCTGACCAGTCAGTCCTGAGATTCCGAAATGTGCACACCCTCTCCACAGAAGGACAGAGTGCCCTGAAAGAGGGCTGGATCCTGCTAGGGCTGTAAAGCATGTCTAACATCTGCTTCCCACCACCGCTTTCATCCTGCAGGGCTGAACAGAGTGCACCACTGGAAAGGCTCTGGTAGTCTGTCATAAACACTTGGTTAACCTCACATTACTTCTTAACCTCACGTGTGAAGTGTCAAGTCACGACTTCTGCCCATCATCTCAAATCCCTGCTGGTGCTTCTCCCCAGTGCCAAGCTCCTTAGTACCTTCAAAGATGAAGCAAAGAAACAGAAACAAAGCTCAATATGATGTACTATTTATGAGAGCACACTCTTTCTTTTATTCCTTAAAGCTCTTAAGTATTCTTTGCCCAATCATATGGTTTTGTGTAGTGTCCTAACTTGATTTTATTATATCTCAACCTTTCACAGCCCATCTATAAACCATATTCTAAAAGATGTTAATTAATAAAGCAGTGAATGGAATGCACTGTGATGTCAGGACCTATTACCACACATACTTCTGTTGTTCAAAGCAGAACTGGGACACTGAATGCCAAGCAATTTCAGTCATGAAATGAGTTAAAATAAGGTATTTTCAATACAAATGGGTTATTTGTATATTTCTATTCACATGGAGTAAAAACATATTGGAAACATTTCAAGATAAAAAAATCAAATAACTTTGAAAGTACAAATGCCAGGTTAGTGGACATCCTATATATATTAAAACTGATAAACAGTTTCTGGGTGTGAGCATACTTGTAAATGTACACGCATCCTATGAAGACGCCACACACTGACGTTACCCAACATGTTAGCAACCAATTCTAAGCTACGTTCTTCAGACACATTGTCAACTTTTAGTTTAGCAAAACTTAATCCTGTCTTCAGAATCATCAGACTTGAAGCATAATAAAACATGATTGTATTACTTCAAATATCCAGCGGTGAAGACACTGGGAGTGAAGAGCATAGAAGATCCTACTTTTTCACCGTGTACTTCAGCAAGACAACGTAAATGAGAAAGTTTACCAGAAAGTTGTTTAAGGTATAAGCACACCCAATGGCAGTCGGTCATGATGGCCATCACCAACCCCTCCTGACAGTCACACTCTTCTATAGTTTTCTCCCACATTGTAGCAGGTTTGGACTCTGGGGCTAAAAGAATATGGCACAGGAGACATAGCAACTTTAAACTACAGGGGCTGGAGAGATGGCTCAGCAGTTAAGAACACTGGTTGTTTTTGCAGAAAACCCAGGTTTGAATCCCAGCACCCACATGGCAGCTAACTGTCTGTAACTACAGTTCCAGGGGATCCGACAGCCTCTTCTGTCCTCTGTGGGCACTGCATGACATGGGTGCATTTACCTACATGCAAGCAATACACACATACACATAAAATAAAAATAACAAATTTTTTTTTAAAAAGATTAAACTATAAAATATTACAGCTTCTACTTTCTCTCAGTGTTTCTGTCTCTGTCTCTGTCTCTCTCTCTCTCTCTCTCTCTCTCTCTTTCTCTCTCTCTCTCTCTCTCTCATTTCTTGCTCTTGGGAAAGCAAGTTGCCAACAAGCAGCCTTTGGAGCAGTGTATGTAGCAGAGAAACTGAAGCTTCCAGCCAACAACCAGCAAGGAATGGAGGCCTGCACGCATGCATATGAGGAGACTTGGAAGAAGGCAAGGAGATTTGACTGGCACACCGCCCCCCCCATACCAAGTCCAAGTTCCAGTAACCTATTGACTAGAAAGCATGTCTCTATGACCTCACAGACTTGAAAAAAGCCTATGTATGCTTGAAATTGTGAGGGTCACATGCTGAAGAAATAATCACTTCCTTTGTTCAACTAAGACACAAACTAGTGCATTTAAAAGCAGGAAAGTGGTGCACAGCATAAAGACATTATCAACAACTTTGCTCTGCTTCAGCTTTAAGCTCACCCTGTCTTAATCCACGAAAAAAACCACAAGCTCAAGCCCCGCATTTCTGAGGCATATTTAAATCACATCAGATGCTTGCAGCTGAATTCTTTGAATGTGAGTTTGCATTTGCTGTGCACTTAAGAATGTTTCTGATAGGTCAATTAGTGCTTTTTCAGAAATTGTTAACTTATGCAATATGTCAAGTCAGAGAAGCATTTTTAACTTACCAAGGGAGTGGACTATGAAACATTCAAATTTGAAAGTTCCCAAGGTAGAGGTCAATAGCTGCTGAGGCACTGATATTTCTGATGCTGATTCTGGTGCTGATTGAAAGACAGTAAGTCAGGCTTTCATACACAGAACTGTGGAGAAAGCAGAATGGGTTTCAAATGGCTATGAATATTTGAAGATGCCCTTTTCTTTTTCTTTATGTCTCCCTCTTTTCCAAACAGGTCTTTCATTTATGACTTTTCTCCTATGGGATTCTGGAAGAGCCTACAGTTAGTTTATTTCTGAATCCTCCTCCAAGAGCTCATCACAGTGCAGGTGCACAGCAGACGTGACAAACTATTTGATTTTAGCCCTTTCTACTCAGGCAAACCCTGATGAGATTCTATGAAAGAGAGCAACATACAGTAAAAAAATGTTCCTAACATTTAAGAATGCAATAGAAGTCACAGGCAAGCACATTGGCACATTGTAATATCTTTCTAATGAAATCTTGTTTGACTCAAAGAATAAATGTATTCGGCATACTTCAAGAGAACAGGAGCTGGTACATCGCCCAGCAAAGGCTTTTAAAACAACATGTACACTTTTTTATTCTATGACTCTGCTAGAGCAAAGTGTTTTTTTTTTTTTTTTTCCTGATTCTGTATATATTTCCAATCTCTGTACATTTTAAACAAGTAAAACAAGAAAAGCTCTATACCTCTGTACGTAATGTTGGGTAAGAATGAGTAATGGTTCCTGCATTTCGTTCCCATTGGAAATTCTTTTCCAAGAAGAATCCATTGTTACCCAAGAATCCTGGAATTTTCTCATCAAAACATAGAAAAGCGACTCAGTCTTCCAGGAGCTTGCGTATGCCATGAGTTTCTCCTTCCAGGCAACCAGGAAATAGAGCTTTATTTACAAAGTTAAAATAGGAGCTGCAATAAATAATTACTGCCAGAAATCTAAAAATAAACTTTACTCCTAATTACTACAAAAATAATACAGGAAAATGTTGGGGCTCTCTCGCTCAGCACTTCCTGGCTATGCAAACGTCAAAGTGTCATTTAGCAACAATTGGATAAACAACCAAGTGTTGTGTCAGCCAAGACAAAGCAACTGGGGGTCTCTGAAACGAAGGGTGGAGGCCTTGGCCCCTTTGTGAGCAAAATCATTATCTGCACCTTACTCCCTCCTTTCACTTCTTTTTATTTTACTTTATTTTTTTCCCTAAAAACTCACTTGTTCATTTCCCATTAGATTGAATCAAAGAGAAACATTCTCAAGTATTGAATAAGCATCTGGCTATAATGCAAAACAATTGCATCGGTGAATCAGCACCTTTCCCAAACTGAGGTTGACCAATCAAGCAGGCAGTCAAGAAGAATGTTTCTGTTCAACATCTGTCACCAACTGAGACAGTTCCAACTGCTCTAAAATTCCTGTTGGCCAAACAACTCCCACATCATTAATAAGTTCAGTCTGACTTTACAATTACTACTCTTCTATAGACTCTGACACCAACTACATATCGCCCAGCAGAATGGACTGCCTGAATTTGAATCACATGAGACTGTGTTGTAGCCTGTGTCCCAGGGCAAGTAACAAAAGGTAATTTCAATGATGATTTTAAAGAAGAGATAGCAATCGAATCTATCTCTTAAGATGGCTCTGAGGATTAAAAGGTGAAACGCTTGACACCTTGCTCAGTATAAAGGACATGTTCAGTAAGTGTTGACTCATGAGTCCCAGTCTTATTTTCATTGTTAATATCATGACTATTGCAAAGCTATGAAGTTTGATTGCTGAAATCTGACTGTTCATTGGCACAGTCACATGAAAGCAATTAATTATTGCTCATATATTAAAAGGCAATAATATTATAAAGCACATTTTTAAAACTAGAACATGGGTATGGGTCTGTAATATCTACAGAAGACATGGACTGTGGGCTTCAAACTCACAGAAACAACCATGTGTACTCTCACGCCCCACTTGAGCCACTGAACTCCTTTCCCTATCTCCCACACAGTGATTATTTTATATCTACTATTAAAACATATTCCAATTTCCTCTTAAGCCCAGATGCTTCTGCTTTGCATAGTAATTCTCAACTTTCCCCATGATAGAATTCTCAGCACAAGTGATGAAAATAACTTTGAGAAATTCATCCCCACTCCAAAGAACAAAACCATAGCTAACAGGGGTGCTATAATGTACTCATGTCCTTATTAAAATTAAGATATAGAGATACCAATAAGGGAAACCTAGCAAGCTTTAGGCTAAATAACTTTCAGAAGGAAAAGGGAGGGGGGCTCTAAAATGAAGTCTTGTTCATAAAAGTAAAATTCCTGCAGGGCAAGTCAGCTGATTGGTTTTTAATAGAGTACAAAGCTAATCCAGTTACAAATGGAATCACACCTAAATCAAATATAGATCCCTCTGGCTGACTGTAGAAAGAACTTAGGAGGATGCCACCTCTATGGCTTTGCTAAAGATCTTCCCCCTATGCCCATGCTTTAGTCCTTATCCAATAGAATAAACATTTTAAATGGTTAACTCTTTGAGTTAGTATTCGCATTTAGCCAATTACCTTTCTTGGAAAAAAAATCTACTTCCCTTTCCAAGGTCAGGGAATAATACAGGCCTTTTTTGAAAGACTACAAGAGACAACATACTTTGAAAGAGGATTGTCAGTAACACAAAAGTCACCTTCTATTTGTTTAGAGTTTAGCAAAATTAAACAAATAGTTAATGTGTTTGATGTTCTTACATAACAGGAGAACTTGTATTAGTGGATAGAACTCATGTGACCATGGCCAAAAAGAAGGAAGGACTGGCCATTCATAGAGGGCTGTTGTATGCCAAGCATGAGTGACTTAGGTAGGTTGTTGTTTAATCCTTCTAATAATCGACTGGTGATGACATTGTTGTCCTTATTTTAGAACTGATAAAGCACCCTAGTCATTAGTGATCTACTCACCAGTACAAAACTTGTCCTATATTTTATCCAAAACCATTAACTCACAAATGGGCAAAGGAATTTCACATGTGTATGTACACTTGCACACAAACACAACATACACTTTTTTTCCCTCACTGTGTAGTCCTGGCTGTCATGGAACTCACTATGTAGACTAGACTGGCCTCAAACTCACAGAGATCTGCCTGCCTCTGCCTCCCCAGTGCTAGGATTAAAGACACCTTGGCCCCAGATATAGTATTTTTGAACAAGTTTCAAAAATTATTAACTTGGATGATAGGAGATCAAAACAGATTTTGATACAGGCTTGCAGACTAGTTTCCAGATGAATACTAAAAACAGAATTCCACCAGTGTTTAATTACTGTTGCATAATTGGTTATTTTGTTTTCTTTATTTTCCTAGGTTTTCCACTTTATGGGTATTGGGTAGGCATGTCCTCTGAAAGAACTAGCAACAGCTGAATGTCTGAACCCTAAGAGACTAGTAGAAAGGGAGGAAGACAGTCACCCCTCTCACCCAATCAGTCAGCTTCAATTGCATGAGAGGGAGGGTCTCAGGACAGACATAGAGGAAGTCTGGGAGACATCAGAAAGTTCCCCATCTTGGGGTTCTGGCGGCCACCCATCTGAAAAGCTCAGCTGAGATGTAGGGACAAAAGCCCACCAGTGCATGCCTTTGTACGTAACCCTCTCCCAGATATCATAAGCTTTGTTGGCAAGCCCAAATAAATATCTTTATTCTCCAAACTGTAGCTTAGAGGGGCTTTGTGTTGGTTTGTCAGTCAGGTCGAAAGGACAGCATGGGGCCTGGGAGCTGACAGCACTCAAAGCATGGGCCTCCCAGAAGAGAATTTGGCTTTACAGTGGGGCAAAGAGCAGAAGGAATTGCAATTTATAACTCCGGATATTACTTAGACAAGAACTAGCCAGTTTCAAGGAACAAAATTCATTTAAATTAGTTGACGTTACAAAGGTAGAACACAGAGACTCAGATCCCAGGAGGAGAACCACAAGAGCTGATATTTTATACTACAACTCAGGATTTACGTTTTGTCTTTTTTCTGTACTTTAAGTCACTTCTTTCTTCTCTCTCGGAGATAATTTTCTTTGACATTCCACACTCAGGGTAGAAAATTCCTTACTTTCTGTCATGTCCCAGGTCAAATACACTCCAAAAGATATCTCTCAATAAATTTGGAGTTATTCCGTGGGTTTTCTGGTACACTTGAACTTAGCTCTGCTTCAGCAGAAAGGAGCTCTCCAAACTCCTAGAGACTAGACCTATGTGACTATTTTAGTTACTTTTCTTTTCTGCTGTAACAAAATATCTGACAAGGGCGACTTGAGGAAAGAAAGTTTGTTTTGGCTCACAGTTTGTTAGTATAGGTTACCATGGCCAGGACCACATGGCGACAGGAGCTTGAGGCAGCTGGCTGCCTCCATAAGTGTGTCCATAAGTCAGGATACAAGGAGAGATGATTGCTGATGTTCAGCTCACGTTCTCCTTTTTATTCAGTTTGGGTCTCCAGCCCATGGACTCATCCCACTCACATTTAGGGTTAGGTCAACCCACCTTAATTAACCCAATCTAGAAATTACCTTGATGGCATACCCACAGGTTTGTCTTCATGGTGATTCTAAATCCCATCAAGTTGGCAATCAAGGTTAAGCATTACAGTGACCATGGGCCTGGTTCTCAGGTTTATTCTACCCCATCACCAGTGACCCCAGGGATCCTTATCCTACTAGCCTTGACCCCTGCTCCATTCCTCTGCTTTCCTCTACTGCTGGCACTTTCCTTTGCTTCACTCCCCCACCCGCCCCCAAAGCCTTTGGATGGTCAGAGATGTCTTGAACAGGATACCTTGGGCACTGAGGGCTCTGTCACCTTGGATCTGTGGGGACCCTGGTGGATACAATGCCAATACAGCAATCCAAGGGCGGAGCCAGAAATAGCCCCTTTTCAGTTTTATTTCAGACTCTACAACCATCTTTGGGTTCTTGGACAAGTCACTTCTCTGTAAGTCAAAGGATCTAGGTACACAGTTCCTGAGATCTATACTTCTGTGATCAGGACACAATGACATTTTATCTCTTTTCAGTTTATTGTAATATGAAATCTATATAACCTCCTTGACACTTAAATTATGTCTAATCTCATGACCTTATCTGCATAATTGTGAATATATTTATCTGTAGCTATTCACAAATCAATAAAAAAGAGTTGAGTTAATCTGCTGTGGTGAAGGGCACCTGTAATCCCAGCACATGAGAAGTAGAGGCAGGAAGATCAGAAGTTCAAGGACATCCTCAGCTACATAGTGAGTTCAAGGCCAGCCTGGGCTAGCGACCGAGTCTCAAAAGAAAAAGGTGGGTTTTTATAAGTTCTTCACTGCACTAATGCTTCAGGAATTCATTTGTTCATTCTTTCAGCTATTGCTCAGTGATCACTTCTGCCAGCTGGAGAGACAAAACCATGGTAGGCCCTCAAAGAAGCTTCAGCCCAGCTGGAGAGAAGATTCATTACCAAAAAGCATTGGCAAAGAATACCAGGAACTCCTGGGAGTGCTAGGGTGGGCTGAGAGCATCTTTAAGTTTCTGAGGAGAAGAAATAGCAGTGATGCTATTTGTGAGGTTCCTATGCATGGCTGAGAAAGCTGAGCCCTCGCCCAAGCACCTTCATTTTGCTGTCTCATAGAGGATCAGTGCTGCAGAGACACAGTGTGTACAAAGGGAATTTGGGATTATGAAAAGGTAGGTAGCAGAGAGGGTAAGGGTACTAGACATCTGTCATTCATTAAGCATAACTACACCTGTAATAAGGATGATTCACTGATGTTCCAGACCAGCCAGCAGAGGTTTTTTGGAACTGACCTGTCATTTCATGAACATCCATCACCAACATCTTCACCACCAAATGTAGTAGAAGAAACCTGTGTCTTCCAGGACTGATTTCGTCCCTGTTACCGAGCTCTGGCCTGGCTCTAAGTGTGAATAGCTCATAAAGGGGGGACCAGTCCAGGGTTAATAGAGAAATGGGGTGTAAAAGCAAACTTCAAGCTTCTCACAGGCAAGAAAATACGCTGGATCTCTAACCAAATGCAAGAAGGGCACTCTGTGAGCTCTGCTTCTCCTTCCGAAGGGGTTGAGTCTGTGTTTTCTCTCCATTCCAATCTTGCCATTTTGACTCCTTCAGAGTGGACTCCCACAGGCACAAGGTTTTGGTCTCTCATTCTTCAATTCTATTTTCAATACACTGTTAGAGTATCTTCTTCCCAGTTGTATCACATCACTCTCTTTTCAGAAACCTGTTTCTGTTTACCTCAAATGCATAGGCTAGTGTTCAGGCTTCCTGCTGCCCATTCCTGCCAAACTGGTCATACTCCCACCATGGTGCACTCATCCTGTCTCTCTACCATACTCCCTTGCTGAAAACTTGACATCACCAGCTTGAATCATTCAGTCCCTCAAGGTCAGTGAAGTTCCATTTCCTCCTGAACACTCACTGTGACCCCTTTGGCTTTTCCTTCTCAGTGAATGGATATTTTGGTCAATCCCTCTAATAGTGCTTTAAATGCCTACAAAGGTCCATGTGCTAAGGACTTGTTCCCCAAGCAAGGAACTGTTGGGTAATGGTGGAACTTTGAGATGTAAGGTCTAATGAGGGGTTCTTGAGGTACTTGGAGGCATGCCCTGGGAGGAGATTGTGAGTCCCCTCTTTCACTTCTAGACAATTAAATCAGCAGTTCTACTCAACCACAAGCTTCTGTCGTGATGAATGATGGGCTCCTGGGACCAGATCATCATAGGTAGAAATCTCCAAAACCTATGAGCCTAGATAACCCTTTCCTCTTCGCTGGACACTTTAAATTTTTTTTATTTTTATTTTATGTGTATGTGTGTACTGTCTGCATGTAGGTAAGTGCACCCATGTCGTGCAATGCCCACAGAGGTCAGAAGAGGCTGTCGGATCCCTTGGAACTGGAGTTATGGATAGCTGGTCAAATGATATTGTAAATAATGATATATTTTAATACTTTTTAAAAAATATTTTATCTATCATTTTTATTTTATATGTATGAGTGTTATGCCTGCAATGTAGGTAAGTGTGCCCATGTCATGCAATGCCCACGGAGGACAGAGGAGGCTGTCAGATCCCCTGGAACTAGAGTTATGGACCGTTGGTGGCTGCCATGTGGGTGCTCGGATTCGAACCCAGATCTTCTGCAAGAACACTCAGTGTTCTTAACCACTGAGCCATCTCTCCAGCCCTTATTTTAATACTTTTTTATTGTGCCTCCCTGGTTAGAGTACCAGCACCTGGCACCAAACCTGTCAGACAGGTTCTATCGTTTTTTAATAAATGAAAGAATGAATCATTGACCTGGCCATGGCATCTACATTCTTAATCTCCCACATAATATAAGTCATTCAAGCCAGTGTCAATGTTTGATCCAAAAGCATTCATTAAGTAGTTTCCAAGTGTAACACCTGAAACATATATCCAGAAAGATAGTAAGAAGCACTCCAGGATTAGTGATGAAGTCTTCACAGAGAAACTCTTCTCATCTCAGCTTGGGCAAGAGAGGGGCAAAAGCAGTCATAAGGGGCATGGGCACAGAATCTATGGACAACCAGGTACCCATGTGGGTCTGTTCTCCCAAATATAATTGTGTGCCTGTCAGAGTTGGAGTAGGAAGGAGGGGGCTTATTAGCTCACTTGATTGTAACTCCAAGTACCTGAATAAACAGTACCTAGTCATTGATTCCAGGTGGTATGTGTGGGTTCTACTGGTGATTCATTTGTCCACTGACTGTTTTATTAGGCACTTTCTGTTAGATTCCTCACTAATTAAAGCATGTAAGACACTGGGCCAAACTTTTAGGTAAAAATAAAACTGATGAAAAGGGAAAAATAATTATAATTCAAGAGAAGTACGTGGGACCCCAGTGGATAGAACAAAAAGAACCTTGTGAGGCCCAGAGAACACGCAGCCTATTCCATAGGCACCTAGGACTGTGAAAATGGCTCCAAACTCAGAGTTTAGAATATTAAAATGTATATGAGAGTAAACCAAACATTTCATATTTTACTGTTTCTGGCATCAGGCTAATAAGGAAACATTAGTTAGCATGTTCCTGAGTCAGGGTACTAGCTAAAGATCACTACTCATTTAATCTTCACATCAATACTGTAACGTACATACTAACTACCGTGAGCTTCATTCTATAGATCAGGAAACTAAGGTACAGAGAAGTTAAGTCACGTGCCTGGGGACACAGAACTTGCCAGCACTCAAAGCAGGGGCCTGGGCCCCAGAAGCCACACTAAATCGTGTGTATGTGTGTGTGTGTGTGTGTGTGTGTGTGTGTGTGTGTTATATAGGTGTGTGTACATTATCTATCTCATTATCACTCTCATGTATATATGAGAGATGAGAGAGAGAGAGAGAGAGAGAGAGAGAGAGAATATCTCTACCATTCTACCATGAGCAAACCAAAGGTATATTTAATGATCCAAGGCCCTTAATAATCAAGGAATTCTATGTTATTTCTGGACTTGATACAGTGCGTTGAATTGGGAATGAGAATTCAGTTTGAGTTAGCAAATATTTATCTAGCTGTGGCAGATTAAGACATGAATAAGATCTAGTCACTTTCCTTAAGGAAGCTGATAGGTAGTGAGAATCGCAGATAAGTAAACAGCTCATTACACCATGGTAAGTACATAGTGCTGCTCCTATTGTTTCAACAAAGCTTGTGGGCTGCAAAAGAAAAAGGGATTAATTCTGCCTGCAAGATGTAAAGAAGCTGCCCAGGGGTGCTAAGGATGGAAGCAAGCCTAGACAGCAGAAAGACTTTCCTCAGGAGGGGTGAGTTATGAATGGGGAAGACTTTCCAGTGGACAGTTAGACAGGGAGCCATGAGTAGTGACAAAAAAGCAGTGCTGTTACAGTCCTTGAAAGATGCAATTTACTGTAGAAAGGATATAGGGGTACTCATTGTATAGAAAATCAATTCTGCCAACAAATTGTCTTACTGTTATATCCTTAAAACCAATGTTGGAAAAAGAAAAACTTAATCAATGTACTTAGCTTATAAAGTAGAAAGATCCATGGGGATACAAAGAAAATATTGCAGCCGGGCATATGGTAGTGCATGCCTTTAATCCCAGCAGAAAATATTGCAGCCGGGCATATGGTAGTGCATGCCTTTAATCCCAGCACTCGGGAAGCAAAGACTAGAGAATCTCTCTGAGACTGAGATATTCAGAGAGACACTGTCTCAAAAAAAAAAAAAAAAAAAAAACACAAACAAAAAGATGCTACAAGGATTTTGTTTTTTAAAATCTTTTTGTTGTTGCTTTGTTTTGATTTTTGAGACTGGACCTGACTATGTAGCACTGGCTAGCATGGAACTTGAAATGTAGACTAGGCTCGCCTGGAACTCGCCTGCCTCTGCTTTCTGAGTGCTTGTACTGAAGGCATGTGCCACCACGCCCAACTGTTTTATAAATCTTAAAGGAGATGTGATTAAAGACAAATGTACCTTTCACCCCTCATCAAAGAAGCTTCTTTTTGCAACAAATGGAAACTATTACAGAGTTCCAGATGTGGTCAAACACAGAGAATAGGTGCCTGCGGGATGCTTAATTCTAAGTGACACCTTTAATTCAACCTCGACACATAGGATGAATGCATCTCTCACCAGAGAAGTTTTCTTATGGAGCAGATGGTGAGTAACACAGAAACCCCCAATTGGCCAACATGTAGCTAACAAGAGGCCACAGAGTGCTTATCCCTGAATGATACACCTGTGTATTAAACCTCTGCCTTCCAAGGCTCAGGGATCATTGCAGAAGAGGAGGCAGAAAGATTGTAAAATCCTGATGGGGTGGATGACCACAAGGAAACAAAGACTTCCAGACAACAGGTCAGCTATTCACATGAACTCACAGCAATGGTGACAGCATGCACAAGTCCCATGCAAGCTCAAACTAGAAAAAAAAAAAACAAACAAATTCTAGAATAGACATGGGGAAGTGGGTAAGAAATCCCAACCAAACCTAAGGAACTTTTAGCAATTACTATCTGCTGGGAGAGGGAAGGATAGGGATAGGACCCTTGGAGGGCCCAGTGGATGGACCCATACTGAAGGACATATAAGGAGGCAAATCAGACTCTATAGGCTGTGAGATATATGCATATATATATATATATATATATATACACACATATATATGAGTACATCAAATTGGGCAAGCGTCAGTCAAAGAAGAAATGGATAGGGGAGAGGATCTATAAAAATCACAAAAAAAATCAATAAAATTAAAAAAGATCTTTTATCTTCTCTTGACTTTTTCTCCTGAAGAACAGTGTTCTTAACCACTGTGCTGTCTCTCCAGCCCCTTATCCTCATTTTTTAAAGACAAGTGCCCATGTATACTCCTTGCTTAAAGTTTTGGCAAAAGAAGCAACATCTGCCATTTGTAAATTTTCTCATTAAAAAAAAATAGTTATGTTCTATACATACAAATTCTGTAAATAAACCCCCCTAAATTCTTACCTCCCCCCCAAAGTACCTGAATTCTGTACTCATGGGTGCTTTGCACAAAATGGGCAAAAAATGTGAACTAATGTTTTCTTCATAGTTCCTTCCCCCAACTCCAGCAGTATGCTCTGAGAAGCTGGTTATACCCACCCAAGGAGACCACCTTTGTCCAAGCTCGGGAAGTTGAAATCTAGAATCCCAACGACACACAAGACTTCCTCTAGTTCTCCCCAAACCCCAATTCACATGTGTGCTTCACCACCATAACTGAGGCTAAGCAGAGTGTCAGAGTGAAAAGAACAGCTAGAGATCCAGGTCACATGTGCGCCTTGGGCAGGCCAGGTGTGGCAGTGAGAGACTGGGCCAGGCTGCCAGACAGGAGGAGCCTGGATTTCTCCTGAGGCACAGACTGCGGGGCCTTCAACTTATGGGTAGAGGAGAAACTTCGTAAAGAACCAGAGACAATTGTGTGGCTCTCACTTCCACTCCTGCCTGCATGACCCTGGGAGATGTTCACAGTACATGAACTCTGACTTTCACTTATTTGTAAAGACAAAATCCTCAGTCAGCAGTTCTTATGAAGGACTCTTCTAAGGAAAAGTAGCTCCTACGTGAGGGAAAGGTTAAAGGTAGACTGGGTCTCACTTTCAAGCTCTGTGGCCTCCTTACCCTCACTTTTAGCAGGACCTCGATCAAATGGTAGGGATGCTCATCTCCTAGAGCAGTTGAGACTATTCAGATGAGCAGATCTATGTAAAATGCCATGTCTGGGTGTCACTCACTCCCTGTGAAGACCTACCTTTTGCCTGCCTTGAATGAAACAGTCCCTGCCCTCAAATTCTGGACCGAGAGACTTGCAAAACCACTGCAAAGGGTAAGAGGGAAGCCTCTTGGAATAGCTCCCAGAACAGCCTATGAGAGGAGCTGCCAACAGGTAGGTACACGTGAAGCCATGGCAGTTCAGTCTAAGGCCTAAGCAAAAGAAGGACTGAGAAGCAGTATCACAAGATCAGAGACCAGAGTAAAACATGGCATGGCCCCAGGCAGCTACAGGAGACTGGCAGGCCACGTAGGCAAACCACACTCTAGCTGGCCAGTGAGGACAGTCAGAAAGCCAAAGAAGCCCATGCTTCTTTTCTGAATCTTCTGTGAAAACTTGTCAGTGGAATTTAATTTATATCCAGAATCTTGGCTACAAAGGAGCCTGGAAACTGTAGTTTCTTAGTCGGCAACTGTGTGCCAAGTCCAAACTCTATTATTGCAACAGAAGAAAATAAAATTCTGGAAAAAAATGAAATGTCTAGCCCTTTTAAGGTCAAGTTGAAGCAGTCTGGAGAGATGGCTTAGTGGTTAAGAGCACTTCCTGCCCTTGCAGAAGACCCAGGCTTGGTTCCTAGCATCCACATCAGGTGACTCACAACTGCTTGTATCTCCAATTCCACAAGATGTGATGCCCTCTTCTGGCCTCTGAGGGCTCCTGCACACAAGTGGATGCATATAAATTCATGTAGGCACACACACATACCTTTTTTTTAAATCTTAAGATCAGATTGGAGGAGAAGGCATTTGAAGGCAGTGAATAGTATCCACAAATTATGCAGGAAAAATTGGAGTCCCCTTTTGGGGTTCTTAGTCTCATTTATAAAAGAACTTAAGAATGAACTCAGACGGAAGCTCAAGGATAATTTTCTTTGAGTTGAAAAGAATAGCACCTCAGGAAAGTCAAGCTGTAAATCTTAGCAGCTTTTAGGAGGAGGAGAATGGCGAAGAAAAGGAAAAATAGCCATTGAGTTTAAGCCTGCACGGAGATCAGACACAAGGTCGGGAAGGGAGCTTTAGAAAGAGTAAGGAAGCCCAGAGTATCATAAAAAGCATTCTTATATTCTAGTCAAAATTGAGGGGAGAGAGAGAGAGAGAGAGAGAGACCCCCTCAGAAAGAGGAATCGGATCCAGCAGAAAATCATAGCTATGCAGGTTATAAGAACTGCACTAGCAGGCAGAAATTTTGGGAAGGAAAAGAATAGGATCTCACTGAAGAAAAACACTGTCTCTTTAACATGGCTTGAGATGAACCCACTTTCTTAGGGGTGATTCCTTGGCCAGAAGACTGACCTGGCCCAACTGGAATGGTAGGTCTTCTCCCAGGCCAAATGCTCTATTTTTCTGACCAGAAGGAGTATTTGTTTATGGGCTTTTATAGCTGCTGTAACAGAAGGAAAGGTGTGCCAACAAGAAGAGCAGTGCAGCTGCTTAAGCAGGCCTCAGGAAGGAAAGCTGGAGACGAGGTACCCGTCTCACAAGCCTGGCCATCCAGACTTCCTCCCTTTAGAACAGTAAAAGCTTAAGGGCCTTTCTTGGATGTTCTTCCCTGAGAGCCTCCAAGTCCTGTTTAAAGTCCCATTAACTTGTCACTGTTAGCCAGAGCATCATTAACTAGATTTGGAAAGAACCACGTTGCCAGCTTTACCTGAAACTGCTCTCCACCAAGCCAAGTTGCAATACCTACTTAGGTTTAGTGAAGAAGTTACTAATAGTTACTGTCACAGGATTTCCTGAGTTTTTCTTTTAAAATGTTTTATTATTGTTATTGTTTATTATTATTATTATCACAATCATCATCATCGTTATTATTGAGGGCCTACTCTAAGCCAAGAAAGAATTTCCTTCATATTGAATACTTCGTGGAGGGAAAGAAAGGGGCCAGTAGGTGACAATTACTTGTTTATAAGGAAAATGATGTTTTACATCACCGATGGCTGAAGCCTTTATTTTTGTTATTCAGGCTCATGGTGCGGGGAAGGGCTCTAGTTATTTACTGGTGAAAATGGGGTGGTAGAAACAAGCACTAGAAGACAGTGCTGTTTTCATTTTGCACTAAGGTCCCTAGACAGCAGCATGCGTTTCTCAAGGCTCTTATTGTCTAGCTTCCTGTTAAAAATCAAGCTAGTGATGGCAGACCCATACAGTACCCATTAGAATACTGAAAGCAGTGTATTATAGTACCAGGCAGGAGAACAGAGCCACACAATAAGTATAATAGCAAAGTATTAATCCCAAATGAAATAGTAAGCTACAAGCCATCACCACTGCAGAGCCCAGGCTACTGTGAGAAAAAGATGACACAAGTCTCAGTGAGGGAGCTTAGCACAGAAGCCAAATAGTGGAGGCTGAGGAGAAGAAGAGGGGGAAGAAATCTTCTTTTGGTCCTGTCAGCTCTGTAAATCAAGATATGGCTACCAAAGACAAGCTTAGCTCACCATTGAAAGAACAGTTTTGAATAAAGCTGTTTCAACAGAATAGTAGACCCATCAAACAGATACACATCATTGGAGTCTTTGATCTTTTCTTGAGCATGCCTCTGTTCACATTATCAACCATAGCATCTACTGACAATGCCTTTCTTTGCCTAGGCAAGAGGGGATAAGAAGAGACTGTCTTTCAAAAATAGAAGATTGAACTCTAGGGTCAGTCCTTAAGGGCTTAAGGCTAGACTCTCTGTACACTTCAATGAATCCAAGGGACAGCAAGCAAGAAAAAGATCAGCAGGCAGATAAGCAGGGCAAGGATGAGTGAGTGATTCCTCAGTTGGTCCTTGAACATGTACCAGCAGAAGAAGTATGCTGGAATATGTCCAAATCATTAGGCTATATTTCTAAAGATATAGATAGACAGCTACAGATTCATAGCTCCTGCCCACATTCAACCTTGTACTAGATAAGACAGGTTATCACTTGCAAAGAGAGATTGATTTGAAGTTCTCCAAAAAGGCATTTATTTGTCTTTCCCATATTTGGAACAAATATTAAAGTTTTTGGAGAGAGAGAGAATACATCTGTATTATCTGCTGTGTGCAAACGTCTCAAAATATTCTCAACAGAGATGATGGGTTTATTTATCTATGCCTAAAGAAAGTCAAGGAATGGGAACAGCAAGATAATTCTGAGCAAACAAATGCTTTGCCTTAAGACTCATGAATAAGATCATAAAACTTTACTGAAGAACATAAAAGAAGACACATTGGGTAGATAGGAACTCTCAGCCCTGTGAAAAACGCTGGTTCTTTCTAAATTAATCTATAAACCCAACAAAATCTCAAGTAAAACCCCTACAGTCTGTTTCATGGAATTGACAGTGTCTCTGAATTTCTATGGAAAAGAAAATATACAAGAAGGAAATGTCAACTAGGACTGACTGCAATGATGCAGTAAGACCCATGAGTGCTGGAGATTTATTTCAAATTGATGAGTAAAGATTAATAAATAATAAATAAATAAATAAATGTTCTTTTTGTCCATCTAAAAATGAAAAATCAGTCTTTACTTTGTATATAAGTCTAAAATAGATTTCAAATGAGTTTTTGAAAATCAAGTAAAGATTATCCTAAAAGCAATAGAATAAGAAACACAACCTGGGCTATATAGCAAGCGTTAGATGAATTTGGGCTATATAGCAAGAGCTCATCAGAAAAAGAGAAGGAGGGCTTTAGAAGAAAAAGAAGAAACAGATTGATAAAATGATGTGAAGAACAGCCTGGATTGTCATAAAACATCATAAAGAAAATCATAAAATGTGGAACATGTAACAGAAAAATTTATAATAGTCATAATATATAAATGAATCCTAAAAAATCAATAACGGAAAAATAGCACTTGGGCTAAATGGAAGAAAAGTTTAAAGGCAGTCACACGAGAAGCTTTGAACACCGAGGTTCAGGACTCTCCTGTCTCACTGATGTCACACAGTGTTAATCTAACTCCTCCATCACCGCTCTGGCTTACGCTGCCATCTTTGCTTCTGCTATGACCACCTCTCATTGCATCTCTTTAGCCCTCCCTGTTACATGGAATCTGGGTTGAGCTTAAATAAACACTCCCAGCACACCTCAATCATCATTCAAGTCCCCAGTATGGTCTGCAAGGCTCTTCAAGGCCTGGCTCCCTGACCTTCCTTCCCACTTTCCCCATTCTGGCTTGTCTCTCACTCTGACAAACTTATATCTGGATGTTGGCCTTCCTTCATTTTCTTAAACGTGCATGCTCCATTTTCCCAACGCCTTTACCTTGGCAGCATCAGTAACCACAAAGCTCATCTGCTCTGGGTCCCTCCTGCTCTCTCTGCCTCATCTGGCTCCAGGTACCATAAATCCTCTGTCTCTACTGCAGTCTGAACTCAATATCATAAATTGCCTCAGGGAAATCTCTGACATCCCCAATTAAGTCCTTTTCCCCTAATTGAAGTTCTTATATATTATGGGCTCTCCTTCATAGCAATCTTCACATTACAATAGTATTTTATTTGTGATTATCTAGTTAATGTTTCCTGCAGTAGGGAAGATAAGCACTGCAGAGAAAACCTCTGCTCTTCCTCACTATGGAAACCTGTTGTATGATCACAATAGAGCTCAACAAGTAATGTTGAATAAATGAAATTTGATTTTAAAAGCATTCACATATATTTATATTTGTTACTTATATTTACATGTCATACAGAAAGTGTCATAAATAGGAAATTTTAGCTGTTTTTGACTGGGGACTTTTCCACTTCTAAATTTTCAGAGTTTTTTTGTTTGTTTGATAAAGCACAATTTAAGTGCTTCCTATAGCTTTCAAACCCTAGGAAGAAACCGTCCATGTGAAGTAGAATGGAGGGAAACTCTTCCAAATAGGCTGGGTAGAGGTGTGAGGAAGGCCAAGCTGGTCTTGATGTTGAAGGGTTGTGGAACTTCTCAAAGGCAGTGTTTCTCAAATCGTTATTGGAGTGGAGCCAGAGAAGGTGTTAATGGGAAAGCTTGTCATTTTTCACCTTTGTGGAATTCCTCAAAGGAAAAGCAAATCAGTTGTGGGGTTGTGATTAATCAAAGTTTAGAAAATGAGGGTTTTAGATAAAGTCTTAGATTTTTCTCTTCAGCATTTATAGAATTTCATTCTTCTTGAAATATTGCAAACTATTAGGCAAGCAACATTTTAGCAAAATTAAGTCCGTGTACCAAGTTTAAACCTGGGATGAAAGTATTATAATTCTCACCTTCAAAATTAATAAGTGACACTCCATGAGCATAATTACATTGTTCAGCTCTCTGTGACCCATAGTTCCTCTGCCTGTGATAACAGGTGATCAGGCCTCTTGAACCCAGCTGCTTCAAATAATTGCTTGCTGTCCTACTGAGAAAAACTTTACTAACTGATGCATTAAGCAACATAGTGCAACCCTGTTCTCATTGCCACAAAATCAGAAATGGGCTTTACCCAGAATTTAGTTCCGTGGCTTTCCCCAATTCTTGCAACATCACTTGGTAGACTGGAAGACAAGAAGACAGGATTAGAATATTTCAATTAGACCCCCCATGGTTCTTTAGGAACACTACCAGGATTTCACCACTAATTGAAGAAATAGATAACGCAAGTCTTTCCTTCAGCAGCTCTTATTTTCGTAACAGATTTTTTTCCCAGCAACTTGAAGAAACGTTTTCCTTTGAAATACAAAATCACATAATGGGCCCATCTGGAATGGCCTCTTTGTACACATGCTAGGAAATTAGAAAAAGAAAGTGGGTTTTTTTGTTTGTTTTTGTCTAGGGTGAATAATTGTATTAGCTACTGCAGTATCTATCATCTATCTGTCTATCATCTATCTATCTACCTATCTATCTATCTATCCTATCACCTGTTATCGATTATCTATCTATCTGTCTATCTATCTATCCTATCATCTATCTATCTATCTATCACCTATCTATCATCTATCTATCTATCACCTATCTGTCTATCATCTATCTATCTGCCCATCATCTATCTTTCATCTGATTTCTGGATCCTACTAGGAGTAATTCAGAAGTATATAGATGGAGCCAAGGGAAAAATCCTCAGGACTAAGGCAGCTGATTCAAGGTATCACACCTTGAAAAGCCTTGTTCTAAGATAATCAGAGAAGCTGGATACTATTCTGAAATAAGTACCAGGAAAGGTGAGTTACATCCTGCAAATGTGAACTCAGGTCTATCATCTATCTACCTATCTATCTATCTATCTATCATCTAATCTATCTATCATCCATCTATCATCCATCTATCATCTATCTACCTATCTATCCACCTATCTATCTACCTATCATCTATCATCTATCTATCATCTATCTATCTATCTTTATTACTATGTAGAAAATGAACAAAGTTTTTCATTCAAAGGCATTTAAAATCATAAGATGCTTGATAGTCAAGAGAAAAAACTGGCAGGTTGTTTATTCAAACCAGAAGTATTTTGTTGTTTCTTCAATTCTTTATTACCTTTGGTTCTCATAATTTCAGCCTTTTAAAAAGTCAGGGTCTAGCCTTAAACTCAATATGTAGTCGAGGTGGAGGTTGAACTTCTGATCCTCTTGCCTCCATTCCCAAGTGTGCAACACTAGGCACAGTTTATGTGTTGCTGGGGAAACATCCAGGGCTTTGTACATGTGAGGCAAGAACTCTAATGACTGAGCCACATCCTCAGTCTGATTTTGGCTTTTTAAAAAAGCATTATTTGGAATGACACCTGAATTTCCTAATCCCTTTCTTCACATCTTAATGAGTTCTTGATGGAAGAGTGGGACTTTTGTTTAACTAAAAAGCCATGAAATTTTTCATTGGGAAAAATTGCTGCTGTCTGCATCCTAGTATTGGGGTAAATGAAGACCAGGAAAGCTAAAGACCTCAAACTCAGGCAGGAAAATGTTCAATTAGACCTGCTGACTCTTCATTCAATAGCAATTTCCTGGGTCTACCCTCAAAGAAACTTGAGAAATACAATTTTTTTTTTTTTTTGAGATAGGATCTCAACTATGTAGCCCCAGCTGGCCCAGAACTCTCTATATAGACCAGGCTGGCCCCAATCTCATAGTAATTCACCTGCCTCTGCCTCCTGAGTGCTGGGATTAAAGGCATGCTCACCATATTCTGCAAACAAAATACAATGTATCTTAAGCATTAAGTAGCCATGATGTGTGAAAGTCAAGGCTTTGTGAAGGAAGACTGTGGGCCAAGGATGAGGACTGGAAGCCAACAATTGATAAATAGATGATGAGTTTGTTAACCCTGAGCCAACTGTACATTTCAAATTCCATGTGTAGGATAAATATTAGGTGTGTTCACTGAAATTCTCCACCCCAGTTTTGGTGGATATTTGCAGTCTGGGTTTTGTGTTGACCTTATTTTCCTCTACCATCAACAGTATGACTAGAAGAACTAACTTGGACAGATTTGTTTCGAGCTGAAGCGGCTGGTTCAACCCTTTTTGCTTTAGTTTTATGACATAATTCTAAATTTAAGTGGATTTTTTTCATTCCAGTTTTGTCAGGGTCTCCTCCCTCCACTCCCCAAAATTAAGGAAAGGTACATTGCTTGGCAAATGAAAAAAGAAGAGAGAGGGTCTGGTTCTAATTAAAAACAGAACATGAAATTGACTTAAAAGTGTTAGGTTGTGAATTCTCCCTGTCATTAGACCTGAAATCCTCTGTAAACCCAGTCATCATCTATGACAGCCTGAGCAGGAACTCTCCTCATTCTTCCCCAGCCTTCCTGTCAGTCTTGAGGACTGCTGCCTGCTAAAATGTAAATCCTATCACAACATCTGCCCCTGGAAACAGCAAGTGTCTTCCAAGATAAAACACAAAGCACTAAACACAGGGAGCAGTAAAAGCTAATATTGATATTTTCATAGCTCAAAGGACTATATATCTTTTGAAGATAATGACATTTTGGACACAAAAATCACTAGTTTGCAACAGAAATATGTGATATTCAATCTGCCTCCATAAATATATGTTTTGAGCTTTGGATGTGGCTTATTTCATTAAGTCACTATGAATCGGGGACTGAAATCATTATGATATTACATTGCACTGCCTTCTTCTAAACCATAATGTTCCCCGTAAGTGTTTATTTTAGTTCTTCATTCTATCCTCTTCCTATCTCCCCTCTCTGTGCCAATTATCCATGACATTAAGAATTGTCTGATGGTATCATTTTGTCATCCAGGAATACAGGTGCTCATACAAAAATTTTACAATTAACTTTGGAAGATGAGATCAAAGACTCAACCCTTACATTTATGATGGAATGAAAATCTTTCAGAAATAAGGTAATAACTACCTTGGCAATCTAAAAAGCTTTAACAAGTAGAAATACCTGCATTTGTGTGTAGCTGGGACTCTCCCAAGGTGTTATCTGGCAGCCAGGATCTGCAGCTCAAAATAAAACCTCCCTGTAGCCAATGGGTAGGTCTCTAGGGATCCCTTAAGAGCACAGCCATCCTCTCAGGGAGACATGCAATGTCATGGAAACTCATTTAAGAGAGGTGACTCCAAGAGAAAGTAATGTCTCAGAGTTGATCTTTCAGGAAAGGTAAAGCTACAGTCTAGCATTAGCATTTTGCAAATGTTTCCTTGGAAAAAAAAATACAAATATGCATGTGCACACACACACACACACACACACATACCATAGATATTCATATGAACAACAAAAAATGGTCAAGTCCAGATCTCCCCCCATCCTTGTCACCACATAAACAACTGACAAGCAGGGCACAGCTGGCAAGCTCCTCTTAGGTCTGATTAAAGGCTCTCCACACTTTTCCTAAAATCTCCATGTATGACACAGTCTCTGGCAAACCCTGAACCCTGTCATTACTCTCCTTAGTTCAACAACACTCAGAAACCGTGGTCCCCAGGGATGTTGTCATCTTTTACAAAGCCCACATTGTGTCTCTAATTCTTCGTGGTTCATTTTATATGCTCTGCATGTGCGTATGTGATTTTCAGAACATGACTCATGCCTTTTAAGTTACCCCTCAAGCCTGCAAATGGAGAGGAGTGATGAGTTAGCTGATTGGAAATGAAAGAAGGTGTCCTTCATTCCCTGGACACTATGATTCTTTAAAGAATGCACTAAGTGACTTCCTGGCTCACTAAGATCAATGTGATGTGACATTTGAGAAAAGACAGGGACAGTAGGTGTTCCCCTTGCATTATTTTTAGACAGCTCATCACTTTTGTGTCTGACAGCAATAAATCTCCTTCTTATTTTAAAATAGCAGAGCAGTACAGGATGTCAAAGCTCAGCTAGATCTTCAAGACCATTGGATCTAACGTAAAGATTTGGGAAAGTAATACTGGAGAGATGGCTCGGTGCTTAAGAGTACGTACTGCTCTTGCAGAGAACTGGAGTTTGGTTACCCATACTATGCCAGGCAACCCACAAATGCCTGAAATTCCAGCTCCAGGGGATCTGATGCCTCGGACTTTCTGCAGGCACCTGCATTTACATGCACACACACAAACATATGCACACACACAGACACACAGACACACACACACACACACACACACACACACACCACATAATTTAAAATAATAAAATTCCTAAAAGATTCTGGTGACTTACAGTATTAAGTCTTGAGTAAGATTTCATTATCATGTGAACTGTGATGGGCTTCAGGTCATATGTCACCATAGCTCATGTTTGGAGGCAAGCCTCAACTTCACTTGGGAAGACTCCTTCGCTGGAAGTGCATGGTTGAAGAGGTGGAAGCCCAAGCCAGGGTCTTAGGAGAGGGAAGAAAGCTGTTATTTGGCTTTAAATAGGTGTTTGGGATGGGGGATGGGGGCAAACAGAAGTAGGAAGGGAGAAAATGGGGTTTTGGAGAAACATTCTCAATCTCCTCTGAATAAAGGTGGTCAACGGATACTCTCGGCATCCCACCTAAATTGATTAGTGCTGACCTGGTGGCTGCCACTTGGACTCAGTCACACTGAACCTTCACCTGGTCAGCAACTTTGGGATGAACAGTGGTGGATGTTGAAGTCAGAGAGGAGCCAGGTTTCTCTGTACTGTCTGTGCTATGCAGCAGAATTTTCCTACAAGAAATAGAACTGCAAGTAGAGGAATAATAAGAACTTGTATAGTTGTAGGAAGCCTGAGAATTTTCAGAAATCTTGAGACACCAAAGGTCTTTGGTGTTATCCCTGCTGTGAAGCTGGGTGTTGAGGGCAGTAGACCCTAATCTTTAGAACATAGGAATTCCAGCTCTGCTTTGATTATGTTCTTTCCCTCTGTCCACATTCACACAACTCTGATGCCTTTGTCAAGCATTTCTCAAGTATACAAGCATTTCTATTTTGTATACATGTACATATGTAAATGTGTTCATATGTATAGGAGAGAACATTTGGGAAAGTGTCTACCTACATAGGCACCCATGGCTCTTTCCATGACTAAAAGAATGGATAGTTTTAGGCAAATTTCCTAAAATCTTATATGAAAACCTTGGAGTCTTACAGAGAATTTCTGTCCTGTCATTGACAGCTCTGACTCTCCTGGGGTGAGGCTTCTGACATCATCATGATCACAATGCTCTTTGTTCTTTTATTATTTGACTTGTATTCTTATACTTTTCAAATGAGTTTCACATCCATTATGTCATCTCAGACTAAGGACACTCCTGTGAGGTAGCAGGACTAGTACTATAATTCATTCTCATTCTTCAGAACCGTGACTGCTGCCCCAAGGTTCTTAGCAGGGAGGACAACATAGGGCTTTCTGCCCTTCCCAGAAAGGGTCCCCAATGCTGACAGCGTGACTAGTCATTGCAGGTGGCTAAAGGAATCCAGATAAAAGTGGTGACTTCTCAGATGAACATATACCAAGAGTTCTGGTAGGAAAAGGGGTGGGGTGGGAATGAGCAATGCTGTCCTGTAGGAGTCCTTTTCTTCTCTTGAGTCTGTTAGAAAGCACAAGGTTGATGCCTTAGGGGCTGGCATGAGTTTCTCCTTTTTGTTCAATCTGTGAATTATAAGGATAGGATGGGAAAGACAGTCCCTCTTTTTGGTTTAGAGCACTGGCTGATCTTGTAGAGGACCCAGGTTTGATTCCCAGCACTTACATGGTAGTTAACAACCATCTGTAACTCCAGTTCCAGGGGATCTGACACCCTCTTCCAACCTTCATAGGTATTGGACTACATGGGTGCACTTACATATAGGTAGGCAATACACATAAAATTAAAAAATAATAAAATAAAAATAAAAGAAAGTAAAAAGTTACATTTGGAAGAAAGTTGCATAAAGCATCCCCAACCAGTCAGTGTGTCAAATTGCTGGACATTTAATGGCCAAGTAAGTCATTTCATCTTCCTGGAGGATTTCTATGATCATTACATGAAATAAAATACATATATAAAGTGATATAGTTACTTTTTGTTCTGTGATAAAATACTATGACAAAGGCAACTTATAGAAGGAAGAGTTTATTGGACTTATAGCTGCAGAGGGATAAGAGTCCATCACAGGGGAGGAGGCACGGTGGGAAGCAGCCAGAACAGCAAGCTGAGCGCTCACATCTGCCAGTAGGCACTGGAAGCCAAGAGAGCAAGCTCAAAGTGGGGCAAGGCTATGAGCTCTCAAAGCCCCTCAATGACACACTTCCTCCAGCAAGGCCACACAACCTAAACCTCTGCAAACAGTTCCACCAACTGGGGACCAAGTATTCAAATACTTGGAGCCTATGGGGGGACATTCTCATTCAAAACAAGACAGCATAGTTTTATTAAATGTAATAAATTCTTATGTGCTTAAGATCTGTGATAGAAAAATCAACTGGCATGTCTCTGGAAGTGACTACCTCTACCATATGGTACTTCAAATTCTTAGGCAGAGGGAGAAAGGACTTTGTTACAGTGCTAGAAATTAAACCCAGGGCCTCATGCATGCTAAGCATGTACTCTGCCACTAAACTGCGTATCCAACCAGAGTAATACTTTTAAATAAGCAATGCCAGTATCAGTTTCAGGAACTAGGATGAACCAAGCTTGAACAGAGAGGCCAGCATACATAATGCCACCAGTTTTTCTTGGCCACTCACTGTAAGTACACTGTAGGGCAGAAGACCCCTTTTTCCTAAGGATAAGGTCACCTTGGCCTATTTCTAGGGCAACAGCTCATTAGAGTGAGGGAAGTTGTCTCACTGTATCCAACACACCTATTGACATTTGTTTGATGATCTCCCTGTTCACATGCAGTTTGAAGGCAAACTTTTAAAATGCTTTTCAAATGTATCCAATTCACAGCCAAGAAAAAATGTTTCGGCACCAAGAATAATCTTACATTAAACTTTTTTCAGCAGCCCAAATTTAACCAGCTGGAATTCTTTTTTTTTAAGATGTTATTCTATTCAACCTTTAAAAATGAAAACTCTTGATTTTAATGTGAAATCTGAATTTCATCAAAGATGGGAAACAATGTCCTTGCCTTGATTCTTCTCTGAAAAAAGAGCACCTTTCTAAGTGCATGCTTGACATCTAGCGAGATCATGAGCTAATGACAGCGTCTTCACCCACAGGCCTGAAGGAATCGCCTCCTATTACCATGATCATGTGATCAGTGGTATGCCACCAAACAGGTGTCACCCATAAGAATTTAGAGTGTGGCAGGGCGTGGTGGTGCACGCCTGTAGTCCCAGCACTTGGGAGGCAGAGGTGGGCGGATCTCTGTGAGCTCAAGACCTACCTGGTCTACATAGTGAGATCCAGGCCAGTTGGGGCTACAGGGAGAAACTGTTTTGAAAAAGACTAAAAAAAAGAGTGTGAACGAAGCAAAATAATGTTTCACAACTGCATGACGCTTTATAAAGCCCTATTACTGTACTATCACTATATAATATCTATTAATATTTTGCCATTTTATTCTGTAAGAGCCCAGGGAGGAAGCCAGCCAGGCCACAGACAAAGAATGATCATGACTGTGACCATCAGTATATAAGGAGCAAAGCCAAGATTCCACACTACCTTAGTTAAAAGGTATATTCCTTCATTCTTTTCATTCTGTCATGCAACTAGCTAAGGAATGTTAAAACTTTTGTGGATGAGGCCAGGAAGGCAATAACTATATATTTTTTTAAATGCTACTTGGCCTGCGAGATGCCTTGGGAGAAAAAGGCACTTGCCATACTGCGGCAGCTAAGCCTGATGACCTGAGTTTGATCCCTGGGTCCCACGTAGTAGAAGGAGAGAACTGACTCCCGCACATGCAGCTGTCCTCTGACCTCCACTTATGCACTGTGGCAAACAAACTTGTATACATGTACACATGCTGTGCTGGATAGCTTTAGAGTCAACTTGATACACCTGGGCTGAGGGAGCTTCAATTGGGAATTGCCTTCTTTGGACTGGCCTGTGGCCATGTCCCTGGGGCACCTTCTTGATTATTGAGTAATGTGGGAGGGCCCAGCCCACTGTGGGCAGGTAGGCCTGTGTTGCATAAGAAAGCAGGCTGAGCAGGGGCCAGGGAGCAAGCCAGTAAGCAGCGTTCCTCCATGGCCTGTGCTCCAGCTCCTGCCTCCAGGTTCCTGCCCTGAGTTCCTACCTTGGGCTCCCTGATGAACTGTGACCTGGGATATGTAAGCTAAATAAACCCTTTTCCTCCCCAAGTTGGTACTGATAGAGTCACAGCAACGGAAAAACAAACTAGGACACATGCATACTTACATGCATACATATATACATACATAATAAATGTAAATGAGAAAAAGTTTAAGAGAAAATTACTTTAAAGAAGAGGCAGAATTGGTGTGTAAAGTTAAGATCAGCTAGACACTACTAGATTTTTAAGTCACGGGCTTTCTTTCTGGGAGACAATGCTTCACTACACTAGCTGGCCTAGAACTCCCTATGTAGACCAGGTTGGTCTCAAACTCACAGAGATCCACCTGCCTCTGCCTCCACAGTGCTTGGACTAAAGGCATGCACCACCACCTGAAGAGCTGCTTTTGACTGCCCACCCTCACTCCTTGCTGATGAGTGCCTCCATTCTGTTGCTTCTGTCACTGTTACTATCAGCCTTTGCTGACATCAGAACCCAGATTCTTCCAACACTGATGAAAGACCAGCAGCTCTCCAGGAATCCTCTAGGTGGACAGCATCAGATTGGGACTGCTGGGGCACCCATCTTCTTGACTGAGCAGCTACCAGCATGCAGCCAGCCATTGTTGGACTGTATGTCAACACAATAAAAGAAAGAATATTAAAAGCATTTGTGGTGTAACAATGAAAACTCATTTTAAAAGTAAAGTATACAAATTACACCCTCCATACTCAGCAGGTATAAAGTTTTTATATAATTACATAGATACATGTAGATGATAATGTTAGCTTTACAAGATATGTATTGGTTGTCTGTTAATAAGGTTGTCAACTTTGTGTATCACTCTTTAAAATGTAGATTCTGGAGCTGGAGATGACTCAGCAGTGAACAGCACTGGCTGCTCTTGCGGAGGACCTGGTTCAATTTCTAGCACCTACAGGGAGGCTAACAACCACCTGTAACTCCATTTCCAGGAGATCTGATGCCCTTTCTGATCTCCTTAGGCATTGCATGTCACAGGCACACTTACATGCATGTAGACAATACACTCTTACACATAAAATTTTTAAAAAGTTATAATAAATAAAACGTTCTTCTAAGTGTAGTTGGTTGGTGCTGTGCCATCGCAGAATTAAATCACAGGGTCTGACTTCCAAAATCTTCATAAGTGTTCTAGAATCAGATAGATATCCAGAGATGTTTCTGTAATGTTTCTAGACCATCACATGTGAAAGAAAAATTCAAGGAGTTTCCAACCCAAATACAAATAAGAACACGCTATCTTGTTTAGTATCCCATTTCTTTATATCTAAACAACTTAGCTTTACTATTCCTGTTTTCAAGAAACCTGTTCTCATTACTTATGTTAAAACCACTTGGAGGCTTGGTGGTGTCAAAAATTTTATTATACTCATGGACTCTGTGGGTCAGGAACTCAGTGCATAGCAGGGATGGTTTTGCTTTGCTCCCTCAAGGAAAGGCCCTAAGCAGAGATGTGTGGGCTGGGGTGACTCAGCAGCTGGGGATAAGCATTATGTTAGTTGTTTTCTTCTTACATCTGTTATGAATGCTGGCTATAAGCTAGGCCTTTTGACAGAGCACCTACAAGCAGCCTCTACCTGCATCCCTGGACATCCTTACAACATCCTAGGTGAACTAGACTTCTCACATGGGCACTCAGGACTATTTACATGATGCCTTGGAAAACAGGTAGAACCTGAGTCTCTTTTTCTGACCCGCTTCTGAGGTTATGCCATGATGTTTCCACAATACACTATGTTGGCTGCAAATGGGTCACAAGCCCATTCAGATTCAAGAGGGGAAGCTATCAGCACCCACTGTAGGTGGGCATCAGTGTCTCCTCACAGAAGAACATGTGAGATGAGCGAGTGTTACAGCCATCTTATTGAAGAAGTGTGCATTGTTTTAAACTAGTTTCAGCATGATTTTTATATGCCTAAGAGTTACTGTCAGGTGTTTTAAAAGAAGGAAAGAGGACAGGAAAAAGGAAAAAAGCAAGAGAGGAAAAAAAGATGGAAAGGGTATTCATTCTCAAAACATTTAAATAATTCATTTTAAAGATTTTCCAGGAGAAAGGAGACAGCTCTCCACCTTTTGTGCTCACCAGCTGTGCAACTGATTATCACTGGAGGAAAAAGTCCCCAACCATGCCGACAGGTCTCTTTTTAAATGGAGGACAAGGAATCCTTCAATGCTGTCTGACAGCTGTGCAGCAGGTCCCTCATCCACTCATGCCCCCACTTCTCCAGATGTCTACTTCACACCTCTCTCCAGCATCTTTTCCTACGTTCTCATTTTCAGTTGCTGACCATCTGATTTCTCTGACGAATGAAGCATTTCAAGGAGAGGCTCTGTAGACTGCCTGCCTACGCTGTCACCTACCAGCCTCTCACATTTGGAACCATTCACACCCCACCTAACACTGGTCCATATACTGTAACACATGAGTCCTTCCATGCTCACCGCAATGCTCCAGCAACCTGTATATGTCTACACCAATTCCATCAGCGTATCAACAGGCTGCTACTGATCTCAACCACCTTAAAAAATGCTTTGGCAACACTTTTCTCACCTCCCATTTATTTACTCTCCACCCCGCCCCCCCAAAAAAAACAGAACAAATAAGCAAATAAACAAAGACATTGAGTTTCGGCCCTCTTTCCTTTTTTTAACACTGGGAAAAGTTTTCTTGAGTCTTTTGCTGCAATTACAATTTTTTTTTTTTTGTCTTTTTTGAGACAGGGTATCCCAGTAGCCCCAGCTGGCCTGGAACTCACTATGTAGACCAGGCTGGCCTTGAACTTACAGAGATACCTGCCTCTACCTCCCGAGTGCTGGGATCAAAGACGTGCGCCACCACGCCCAGCTTGCAATCACATTTTAATTAATGAATTTTAACATAATCCACAGAAAACTCACCAACAAACAAACCTAAAACATTTAAGTGAAAGGCTGGTCTTCCTTTTAGCTCTCATTGAATTTTTTTAATATTCATTTTCTCTTCGAGTCTTCATCTTAAAGAACAGAAACTTTCTCACAGTGCTAGGGGCCGGATTAAAGTGCCAGCATAGCCAGGCTCTAGTGAGGGATATCAGACTGCCTCTTTTTCATTTTGTTTTGTTTTGTTTGTCTTTTTGAGACAGGGTCTCTGTGTAGCCCCTGCTGTCCTGGAACTCACTATGTAGACCAGGCTGGCCTTGAACTCACAGAGTTCTGCCGCTTCTGCCTCCTGAGTGCTGGGACTAAAGGCGTGTGCCAGCACACCCGGCATACGTCCAATTTTTAATTCTTGGTTATTATGTCTCTCAGTCCATTAGCAACACCTGATGCGACCAGCATTTCCTTCACACTTGTACATTTTCTTCACTTTGTTTCTAAAGCACCACAAACTTCCCCAGACCACCTTCCTGAAACTTGTTTCGCCTTCTCTGACTCTTGGTATTCTTCTTTACTTTATATTGGGGTGCACCAGACACAGACCTTGAACCTCTTCTCCATCTACCCTCACTGCTTTGTAATGTTTCTACTTAGAAAATTTTTAATTTTTAGTTTTCTGTGTATGAGTGTTTTGTCTACATGTATTTAAGTGTACCATATACATGCAATGCCTGTGGATGCCAGAAAACATCGGATCTCCTCAAACTAGACTTACTGATTGTTGTTAGTGACCAAGTGGGTGTTAGGAACCAAACCTGGGTCCTCTGTAAGAGGAGTCAGCGCTCTTAACCACTAAGTCATTTCTCCAGTCCCGGGTTTCTGCTCTTAGAGTCTTAAATCTCTATCAGACAACTCTGACACCAGATCTCCACTAGAATGCTCTTTAAACCTTAGACATAGCATCTCTACTTGCATATTCAATTGACACCTCATCCTAAGCACGCCCAATGTTGAATTCTATATCCCCTTCCTCTTTTGCTGCTCCTACAGTCTTTCCTATCTCAGAGGCTGGCAATTCCATCCTTCAAGTTTCTCACAGCTAAACCTTAGTCAATCTTTAAAAATTTTTTTTTAATTTTGTATACAAGTGTATTACTTGTATGTGTGTAAGTGCACCCATGTCATGCAATGCCTGCAGAAGTCAGAAAAGGGCTTCAAATTCCCCTGGAATTGGAGTTATGGACAGTTCCTAGCAGCCATGTGGGTGCTAGGAACCAAACCCAGGTCCTCTGCAAGAGCAGCTAGTACTCTTAATTACTGAGCCATCTCTCCAGCCCCACCTTAGTCATTCTTGACCTCTCTTTTACTCATATTCCAAGTCCATTATATCCAGAAGTTTTGTACCCAGACTATGACGATTTCTCTCCACTATCATCTTGATCATATTGAAAGTGCTTCCTACCTGGTCTCCACTTCATTCTCCTTCTTTCCCTACTGCCCGTTCTTAACAGTGCAACCAAAATAATGAATCAAAATATTTTATACCATGTCTCCCTTCTGCTCAAAGTCCTGCAATGCCACCTCATCTCAGTCAGAGGCAAAGCCTATGTTCTAACAATGGTTAACAAGTCATTACACGATTGACTCCTGGTTACTTCTCTGACTTCACTCTTATTGTTCTCCCACACTGGTCTTCTGCTTTGCTTTAAATATTCTAGGCATGCCCCCACAGAAAGACCTTTGCCCGAACTCATCCCTTTTGTGAACTACTCTTCCTCCAACTATTTGAGTGGCTTATTATTTGCAAGTCTTTAATCAAATGCTACTGTGTCAGGAAGTCCAACTTGAATATTGATCCTGCAGTGGCCACTGATGCCCAGAATTCCTCGCCCTCCTTACATTGTTCTGCTGTTTTGCATATAAATTTATTCTATGGGAATCTGTCTTTGTAGAGACTCCTAATGTACTAAATTCTTACTTGTAATATCTACTACTTGTTCTTGGTGCTTCACAAGGTGCTTTGTCTGTTTTGTTCACTGAGCTGTCACAAGCCGTTAGGATACTGCCTGGCACATGGTAATTCCTGAATTAATAGTTTCTGAATAAATAAATATTGTAAAGACAACAGCCATGCATAAATGAAATCAAGGTAAACTTGCATAGACTCATTTGAGGGGTGGAATAGCTTCCCTCTTTTACCCCCAAATATTTTTCACAGCACAGTATCAAACCATTATTCGACATTGTGTTTTAGCTTAAAAGTTCAGCTTTTAGAATCCTTGATTATTAAGTACATAAGAGCAGAATCAAGTCAGTGTAAAATACACACTTGAAGATGTCAGTGGTT
Source organism: Nannospalax galili (assembly GCF_000622305.1). Lineage (NCBI taxonomy): Eukaryota > Metazoa > Chordata > Mammalia > Rodentia > Spalacidae > Nannospalax > Nannospalax galili. Next base: position 5,966,209 of record NW_008360322.1, on the reverse strand, counting down.
GTTCAGAGAAGAGTTAGGTTAGTGAAGAGGTAAAGGAAGCAAGAGAGAAGAATGACTAGAAAGGACTGGGCCTCTTCCCCAACATGACATTTCCTCTCAGAACATGTGGTCAACACTTCTGAAGAGAAAGACAGAGTCTGCTCATAGTATTTGCTATATTGATACAATCATGCTAAAGGACAGCATAGCAGTATAATCTATATTATTACAGAAACTTAGAGCAATACTTGCTTATGAGCAACATGACATTTGTATAAGGTCATTTGCTTGCAGAACCAGAACAATCCAGAAATGCATCCGTGGAGCACTGATATAATAAACCACACAGTATATCATGCTATAGCGTTGTATAAAAGAGAGAGAAAGCTCTGTGCTGATATAGAAAGAGCTCCAGATATCCAGGATGTATTGATAGAAGGAAAAAAATAAAAGTTTGATGAGGACTATAGTGTGGCTACCTTTATGTTAAGGGAGGGAGGGTTCGAGGAATATATATTTGTACTTTATATACTAGCAGTATATGCAAGAATCTAATGCAAATATTTATCTAAGACAATAATAGGAACCAAAATCGTTCCACGTGAAAAACTTCTCCGTGCATACTTACTTATAGCACTTTTAATTATTCCACATGAATACAACATTTGGCTAAAAGTACATAGAATATATTGAAGACTTAAAAATACACAAATTAATTCCACAAGGAAAATTGATACACAAAAAAAGGAAAGAAAAAAACGAATTGGACCTTAGAAGAGTTATATAATCTCTGTTTCTCCATCTGAAAAATTAAAGGGTGGGTTATGATCACTAGGCTTCAGTCCTGTGATGAAGAATAGTGAACGACATCAAGCTGGGAATTCAACTGCCAGATTTGAGCTCTATCTTCCTCACTCAGTAGCTTTAAAACACTGCCTCCTCTATTCTGAATGGTGGGGCTGTAAAAATTACCAGACTTTGAAAAAGAATGGCCAGTGTGTTTCCACATAACAGAAGGTAAAAGGACTTAGGAAGACATAAAAGATGCTTCCTCCATCACTAAAGTTCATCTCCATAATGTCTGTCTGACTGTGACGAACATAGACTTGCTTATTTAAAAAAGAATGCTAGTGCTCCTAAGAGGATTTGCAATTAAAGACCTGGGTAGCTAGCCTTCCATCTGTTATCAATGACCACATTGAAAACCTGGAAGGAAGCACACCCCAGCAGAGATCTTGTTCAGACCACCGGCAGACAACTGTGGTACAAAAACCACAACCTCAAGGCAAAGGCGCTCAAAGGAAGGACAGTAAAATATGGCCAGGCCAATCCCCTAGAGCCTGCTTAAAGTTCACAGGAAACATAACTGCGGGTCCACACCCTCCCACTGCACAGCCAGAGCAAGGCAGTTCGGCAAGATTTCAGTTCAGATCTCATTTATTTTCTCTCTAACTAAAGTCTAAGGAAGACACTGACTGACCTGTCTTTACGGGCCACATGTACACTGTGAAAGTGAATGCAGACAATGAACAGGTACCAACAACCCACTCTCCCTCTTGTTCCCTTGCCTACCCTTCCTTCTTGCACCTCTGGACCTCCCTTGTTTCCTTCCCAACAATTGTTTCAGAAAGCATCACAAGCATTATTTACAGGCTTAAAAAAACTACAGCAATGCTAAGAGCACCCAGACACCCAAAGTGGATCCTGGATCCACTGAGAGGAAGTTTAAAACCAGCACAACTAGTTTGAAGAGAGGCCAAGCAAGCAGATAACTGTCAGGACCCACTGGGAGCAGGAAAAGGCGAGCTCTAAGGGAAAGGGGAGCTGGCGGTGCTGGTTACGCTTGTAGTGTCTTCTGTCTTACACTGTTTAAAAGACAAACTCTGAAGTGCTTTTGGGGAATAGACTCAATTTTATTAGTAAGCAAGAAGTTCAGTCAAATGAAAATGTATCAGTTCTGTTCCAAAATCAAGTATATAGCCAAAAGGAAAAAAAAAAAAATCACAATAACAAATAAAAAAAAATCTATCACATCACCACATGTTAAAAAATCAACATAGATGCTTACATTTGAGTATCAAAATATTCAAATATACTAAATGCAAAATTTGAACTGTTTATATTAATATGGTAGCCTACACCTATTAAAATACTAAATGTATGCAACACATGTGCTTAATTAGCATTTTAAATTTTTGGTATTGCTAAAGCCTGGTCTGAGAGCACAGAGGAAATTGCATTCTAATAGTGTCTAAGAAATATTTCTCAGAGAATAGCCCATACATCAACAAATTGTAATATAGAACCTGTCTTTCCTACATAGATTCTGAGCAATGAGTTGCAGGAATTGCCTCTGGCGAAGCAGAGACCACTGCAGGTGACAAACCCCAAGACAAAGGGAAAGCTCACAAAACAGGTCATTGCACACCTTCCCCTTCCCTCTGGGAGAGATGAATAAAAGTTAATATTTCAAAAATTGAGAGTTGCATTCTCAGAGAAGAAAGCATCAGGAATGTGGGCTAAGCCTCACCACTCCCATTTACAAATGCCAAGATACAATTAATAAATTAAAGGGTCCCTTTTTGGTATTTTTGAGACAGGGTCTCAGGTAGTCCAGGCTGGCCTTGAGCTCACTATGTTCCTGAAAATGACTCACCTCTCAAGTGCTAGGATTACAGGATGTACCAGCATACCCAGCCCAAAAGGTGCCTTTCAATGATGCAGTTTGCTAAAAAGACATTTCATAAAATTTTAAAAAAGGAGTATCAAGAAGCATTAGTTGAATCATATAAAACAACTCGGTCTCTCTTTTTGCCTACAAATTACTGATTTTTATGTAGTTCAAGATGTTATCAAAAGGAAAATCACAAAGTTTGTTTTTTCTGGTTGTTCAATTGCTGTGGCTTGCCAAAGGTCAGGATTGCATCTGGTTTTATAGGTAATGGGTCATTCCTCAGATAATCCTTCCCCTCATCTAGTATGGGAATGACATTTTTGGACAAATGACTTTTGCTGATCTTGTAACCAAAGTTAATATTATATTTTGAGATCATTTAATATTATCTAACTTTGCTTATAATATAAAACAAGCTTACTAGGCCTTGGGCTCCTCTTGTTACCAAAACATATAGCTTTAATCCCTCAAAACCCTTTCTTGACTTAACCCAGAATAATTTGTATATATGTGACTGTGTGCTGTGCACATCAAGTGCTACAAGGTGGTCTCATTCCTGAGCAGCAATGAGAATTATTCCATTTGTGCTGCAAACAGCAGGTGGGATTAGATTGATAACATCTCCTTGTGTTTGTGTATGCTGTTCTAGGTCAGTGGGGCTCAGAAAGACCAAAATCCTTGTCTGATAAGATAAGGGTCTCCTTTTACTTTCCCATTTCATGCTGGATATTCAGTTTCAATAAAAGGAGAGGAAGGCTTTTGTTTGAGAGCACAGCTCAGAGGAGAAATCAGAAGGAGCAGGTTCTCAGAACAGTTTGAGTCACATTCTTGGTTAAAATGGATGCTAAGAGTCAGGCTGTGATTATTCAGGCATCACCATGATGTGGCATTGCATGCCACCACAATATGAGTCTCCGACACCTATTGGCAAGCATAGGTTACACATGGCTGTGGGTAAGTTAAGGAGACATTTTCCCCTAACCTGAACTTTTAAGTGGGTAAAATATCCGCAAGTATCAGTGATGCTCTCCTGCATAAACGGGGGAGCTTTTTCTCAGTGTTCAACTTTAAATTAATAACACATTTCAACTGAAGGAAATATGAGGCTCCTTTCCTCTAATATAAACCCCACCCAATCCAGGAAGTGCCTCTACAGCGCTCATCACAGTCCACCTGTTTCACTGCAGTGACTTTCTAAGTCCATTCATGGAAGGATAAGATATATGTTAAATCTTCTTCACCTGTCCTCAATAACTGAGTCCATTCTCTAAAACAAGTAACTCAGAAGAGCTGCTCAAGCACTTAACCCAACATAATGATAGCTTTTACTTAAATGCATGCATGTTTATTTTTTTATTTACATAAGTTGAACCTTAACACACATGCTGCTCTTTCGCTTTCTTTACTAGAAGACTGATATGGGAATGCTTTCCATTGCTCAAAAACAGAGAAGCATGCTGATTTTAGGGATGCCTCCAAGGAGTCAGGAAGTCCCACTGGTCTGCTATAACACAAGTTAGTTGGTGACATTGTAAATGTCCTACCTCCAAAACAGCTCAGAGGCTAGAAGAAAAGTCTGTGGAGAATTCCATTCATGTATGTGCCCGTAATTTTTGAACAGTCCTTTACTCATAAGCTTTTAGGTGCCACCCAGCACTTAGCTCTTACAAGTGCCAGTATAACCATATCCCTGAAACACCAGTACAGTATTTTGAGGTGATCCATTTCATTACAAGACATCCTATTTTTTGGAAAATCCGTCCTTGAATTGATTCAATATCAACACCCTATATTTCAAAATATTGACCATAATTTCATAATTTTAGAGTCAGAAAACCCAAGAAATACACAAAATAATCCATTTTCTAACACATAAGACATTTCAAGGTAAATATTTCTATGTGCATTCTTATATAACTGATAGATTTACCAAATAAAAATACATGAGGCTGAGGGCGTAGCTCGGCGGTAGAGTATTTGTCTCACATAGTCCAGGTCCTGTGTTTGATCTTCAACATTAGACGAAAAAGAAAAAAAGGACATCCAATTAAATTTGAAATTAAAATTTGAAAAAGCAATAAATCATTTTAATATGTTTGTCCTATGAAATAGCCGGTATATAATTATATATCTTTTTGGTTTTTGAGACAGGTTCTCACCATGTAGCATGGTTGGCTTGAAACTTACTATGTGGACTAGGCTGGCCTTGAACTCGCAGAGATCTTCCTGCTTCTGTCTCCTGAGTACTGGGACTAAAGATGTGTGCCACCACACCCAGTTTATTATTATGTTTTAAAAAATATTCATCGTTGAAGGAATTTAAATTTAACTAGATATCCTGTATATCTGGTAACCCTACTCCTGTTTTTTCTTTTAGCTGATAATGCCCACTTCCTATAGCTCTTTCTCATTTGCTTTTACTGCTATGTGCTATAAGACTGGGGTCATCCTTAAACCATGACACAGACAGATGGCCAGCGCTCCATCACCCCTTCAACACTGTCAGTCACTTCTACCTATCCCAAAATGACTGAGCCCTTAACACAGAACCACAAATAATGGAGAGCTGAAAGATAAGGCAGTTCGCAAGTCAAAGAATAGACATCTCTATAAAGGGATCACTAAGAAACAGCCGACCAATGCTTTCTCACATCCTTGGGTCACTGTACCCTTGAAACAAAAGCAAGACTGGAACTTTTCCACTCAAGCAATCTGCATGCACTCATGACAGCATAAAGTACTACTTTCCTTAGTAAAAACCCTGTCTTTTTATTATTCATCCTATACTTTTAAATATTTATTTATTCTAACTTTATCAAATTGGTTCTTTATGGTCAAGTTTCTGTGGTAACCAAAGGAGGCAGATTTCCACATAACACATCACATTGCTTCTCAATTAGGCACTCATCAACTGGATCCTGTGAGCCAAGGTACAAGTGAGGAATCCATTTATTTTGACACTTTAACCACCAATTTGGATTGGCCATGTTGTTAATCAACTGAGTTTAGCTGCTTGTTAATGAGAGTAAACACAAACAGTTCACAGGACGTCAATTTGGCTTCCTTTATTAAAATATTTTATTTATTATTTTTATTTTATTTTATGTGTATGAGTGTATTGCCTATATATAAGTGAGTGCACCTGTGTCCTGCAATGCCACAGAGGTCAGAAGAGGGCTTCGGATTTCCCTGGAACTGGAGTTAAGGATGGTTCGTAGCCACTGTGTTGGTGCTGGGAATCAAACTCAGGTCCTCTGCAGTGCTCTTAACTGCTGAGCCATCTCTCCAGTCCCTTGGCTTGCATTTTTAGCTCCTACACAGCAGTAATTAAGAGAGGGAGGAAGGTACCGTGTTAGGGGAGGCAGAATGATAATAACAAAAACAGAAGAGAAGAGCAGGGGTGGGGATAGCCACCCTGTGTATTGTGGCCACTCTCACCAACCCCCACACATTTTTATTGTCCATCATTTTCTTAAGTAACTGTAATAAGGTAGCTAGCTACATTGCAGTCAGATTGATTTCTGCATGTTTGAGGATGTAGATTCTACCCATGAGTAAAGGGACCTACCAATTACAAACCTCACCAGTGGGCAGTCATGGAAGCACTGCCCTAGAGCAGGCCTCATCCAGTGCCCCACCACTACCAGTCAGGGTCCAGTAAGAGTCATAGGACACATCCAGATTAGGCTACTTCAAGATCTGTAGGTGAGAAGTCTGTTGAGTGATACCCTGAAGATCAACATCTGTGTGGGAATAGAGTAAGTGAGATTGGGCAAAGGGAGGTATGAATTGCAGTGGAATTGTGACAAAGGCCTCGCCTAACTCCATGGGACGCTCAGAGACTGGCACGATCCTTCCCAAATGTCTTGTTAGATGTGGGAAAGTGGGGTCTGTATACTTGGCACTGGCCATACACTGAATAGAGTTGCACATTCCATGGGGAGTAGAGCATGACCTAGATGAAGAGAAGTGGAAACAATTGTTGAAGCCAGTTCCTGGAGAGGAACTCACCCGAGTGTAATGTTACCCACACTTCAGCAGCTGAGAGAAGGTTTCTGTCTGTCCTGGGCAGTTCCCCGCATCAGTTTGGCTCAGTGCCAGGCCACCTGACCGCACACTCTTCATATGGTGAAACCTGGGGACAGCTCCTCCAAAACTCTGGTACATTCATTTTCCTAGGTTAACTTGTATGAGGAAGGTTAGTTGTATGAATTACAGCCATGTTGCTGTAGCTGATTTCAAGGTAACTGGTAAACATCACTCCCTCTATTCATTCCAGGTACTTGGTAGATTGTTCTGACCTTTGTCAATGAGATCTGAGTCATTCTTGGGCTATGACTGCCACGTTTGCCCATTTACTGCTAAAGATGAGTGAATTCCCAGACAAGCCCAGCTGTGACAGCAGCCCTGCCTCCTCCTGATCATCAGGATTCATTACTTTTGCTAGGAAGAACTGAAGCTGCTCTACTTGCCTGGAAGACTTTGGTATAAATGTCAGGCAGTGTTGTAATTTAAAATTAATAGGAGTCCTACCGAGTTTCCTGGAGGAAATATTCTCCTTCTGGAAACTGAGACTTCCCAACCTTAGAGGTTCAGAAGTACAAGGATTCCTAAGAGGGTCACTTAGATGGATGCAAACAGGGCCACACCTATTTCTGTTCCTTAGTTCCCAGATTCACATTGCTACTTATGTAAAAATGGTCCATAAAACTGTGGTTAATTCAGGGTTTATGCTATGCCCTGGAGGATAACCTCTATCCTCCCAGATTATCATCTCTAAGATGGCCTCACTAGTTATGAAGAAACTTGCAGACTTCATCCTCTGGGTGATATAGTTTGATAAGATCAGTGGGAACTATGATCATGGCCCTATCGGCACACCTCCTTGGCTGGGTTCTTAGTCCAATGTAATGCTGTATGGGGTCCAGCATTTCAATGAGCCAGGCACTCCTTTGATAGTCATACTGGCAGATGCCTTTAGGCAAAGAGTCAGTCTTGTGCCTGGTGTACATGTTTACTCAGTCAATACACACCACTGATCCTTCCAAGATGGAACGTGTCCAATGTAATCATCTGCCACCAACTGGAAGGCTGGTCACCATAAAGGATGATGACAAACCAGTGGCTCATTGTTACTCTGTTCCTAGATGCTGGACATTTACCAATGACAAATCGGCCTTGGTGAAAAAGAATCCATAGTGTTGGGCCTTGCATGGTTTCTACTTCTGACAGCGTGGCATGGAGCTCACACTAGGTCAGCTGACAAAATGACTATGCTTACTTGACGGTTTAGTATGTCTTTCATTCACAGATGCTTACTGTTGGGCATTATTGTTTAACACAAAGCTTGTCACATATCCTATTCCCTTTCATACATGCTTCTTTCCCACACCTCTTTGCTCCTGGTCTCCCATCTTTCTTCCAGAACCTCATTAACCAGACAAGCCACTTGTTACTGACCATGAGCTCTGGGGTGCTCTTGCTGTAGACAATTTCCTTTCCCACATAAGGTACATACTTTTTCTTTCATAGCTATCCCTGGATGGAGCTGTACTAAAGAAAGTGGTTTCAACGTTTATCCATGTAAGAGCCAACTTATATCTGCAGGCCAACTTTGGCTTTACCTCCTTCATCAACTTATCAGGGAGGCCTCCTACCTGCATGTAGTCATAGATAGGAACTGAGAGATAGGTGCTAGTGTAAGAATGGCAGATGAATGGCCTACTTCACCTGCTCATGTTGCTTTCTGTGCCTTTGACACTACTTGTCCTCAACCAAAGATGTAGCTCTTCTAGTCTGCCATGAATTGCTGTTGGGAGCACATGGTCCTATGTGCTGGGTCTCACAGAAATCAAAGGAGATCTTTAACATAGATTTTACAGGTCAGCCTCCTGGGACAAGAAGCAGAGCGGCCAAGAGTGGATTTAAAGGCAAATAGAAGATTTTCAGGAACCTCCCCCACAAGCATTACGCATCATAGGGTCAGAGCCGCGAAGGCACAGCAGACCCTGTGTCCCCGGTAGATAGCTGCTCACAATTATTCTTCCCCAATGAACCAATTAGTAAAAGTCCACATCCCAGAAGTAGCACCAGTAAAGGTGCAGACAGAGGTCAGAAATGTACTTAAGGAAAATTCTTCCCAAAAGAAACCCAGAATGGAACCAAAACATTTCTGCTCTAATAAGCAGGTTGAGCTGGATTCTCCAGGCCCAGAAGGACTAAGAACAGTGCTGGCCACCAAAACCCCCTCTAAAGATGAAAACACTCTAGAAGTCTGTGCTACCTAAAGGGTTCCCACTGACTGCATGTACTTCCCAATTATTCTGGGATGAAGCTGATGGGACAGAGAAGCAAAGCTGTCTGTCTCATTTTAGCTTAATTAATTTAAAATTAATTATCTATAGATGGCTCGTAGCCCCTAGACAGCACAGAGACCAAGGAAGGTGCAGGCCTTAATCCTAGGGATGAACGCCTATAGAGGCAGTCCCCATGGAGTTAATCACAGCATCAGACACTTTCAGGTAAAGAGGATAAAGTGCCCAGTGGGTGTGGCTCAGGCTTAGGAGTCACCAAAGCTCAGGCCAGTTACTCATCAGCTGTAGAGTTTCCAGCAAGCTGCTTTACCCTGAAACAAAATTTAGATCAACAATTTACAAGATTGCTGTAGGCATCAATGACAGAGCATCTGTGAAGCATCCTGTCCACTGTAGTCCTTCCATTAACACTGCCTCTGGTCCCAGGCACAAGCCTCAACTTCCTAACCTTACCTCTCTACTTCTACATTTCCCAAACTAACCCCCAGAATACCAGCCCAGTCCAGATCTTTCTTCTGAGCTTGCTGTTCCACTGTGGAAGAAGAAAACAAACAGGGCTTCATGGTTAGGATATTCAGTTATCAGCCTTTGAGACTGAAGGCACAGATAACCAAACGACAAAATGGAGGATACTTTAATTACATTTTAGGCATGAAGAATGGGATTGGTCCTATAATCTCATAAATATGGCATTCCCTTCCACACCATCTCTAACTACTCTACTGACAAAATTACCTAATAAAAATCAGTAGCCTTCTTACATTCATGGAAGTGAGATTTTCACCTAATTTTTGCTGCCAGTTCCTAGGAGTAAAAGTCTAAGAGGAAAGACTGAAATTGTCAGTGGAGAGCCCTCCTTTGGGAATTACATAATTTCCACAAGGCAAGCAGCCAGAAGCCAGACTTGGCAACTCACCAGGGTCTGCTGGGGGCTGACTTCTCTGTTTGCTTGGCTCTTTGGCGAGTTGCTTTTGTTTTGGTTTGGGATGTTGTGAGTGATGTTTTGAGCTGTGCAAGTATTCTCAGGTCTGTTTTCTCATCTGTTGTTGAAGAGAAGAGAGAGCTTCCTTTGTTTGTGGAGCTCAGTAATGACCTTGTTATTTGTGTGGCAGGAGGTGTTGAGAAGGTCAGAGGTTCAAATTTTAATCTAGCTCCACAATGGGACAATGGCTCCTTCTGATGAATTTATGTTTTAATTTTTTATCCATGTCTCAGCACCAGATATCATATAAATAAATGAATACGTAAATAAAATTCATGAACCTGGCCTAGGGATTTGACGCGGAGAAGCCTTGCTGAGTTTCAGGGATGAGTTTTAACATCAGAGCCTCTTGTTATTTATTATTTCCTATGCAAAATCTTGTAGTGAAGGAACAAAGTAGGTCAGTCCAAGCTGTACCAGAACAGATCACAGCAGAAAAACTGTCAAAGAAATTCAGAAACCTGTCCTGTCCACTATAAGAGCACACTTTTATAGCCTTTCTTTTGGTGATAATCCTGGAAATCAAAGTCCTGAGAGTAGATTGATTCTTCCACCCTAGTCAAAGCATCAGTAACAAGGTAGCCTTCCTAAATGTGTCTTGTAGAAAGAGCAGTGTGCTTGATGAGGATTAGAAACACTGGGAAGCTTCAGCCCTCGTTCTGCTTACTCTTATATCACTTTCTGTTCTTTCTTGGGGTTTTTATTTTCCTATGAGAGATAGTAAAATAGCATCAGTTAGTGTCTTCTAAATGCCTGAAAGTCACATTGCAGTCTTAAAAAAAAAAAAAAATGTGCTTGACTAGAATACAAATGGCATCCCTTCCTATTACCTGTACTTATTAGCTCTACTAGTCTGCAACCGTTTGTGTTTTTTTAGATGAAAAAAGTTTTGATAATTTGTTATCATAAAATGAACTGAAGTCAATTTCCTAGAGAGAGGACAAAGCAGCAATAGTTACAGTCCCAGTTTCTTCAAAGACAAATGTAATGAATGACGGCACAGAGCAAGCAAAAAGAAAAGAATGTGTCCTAACTAGGTTAGGAACTTTTCTTTTCAGAGCATTCTCTAGAGAGAGCAATTTGGGTGACACTGGTTTCCTGGAAGTCTAGTGTCAGTAGCTGTGGGTGAGGGGCTGTAGTCCCTGCTGCTGGGCAGATAAAGGGAGCTCTGCAATCTCTTGTTCTGACAAAAGGCAGGTAGAGCAGCACCCTGTCTGACCTGCTGACCTTGGTCAACAATGGTAAATTCCCTGCTCATTGTCTCCTTTCCTGCCTCCATTCAGAGGGCCACCTGGAGGAGAAACCATCTCCTAAACTGATGCCCAGAAAACACTGACTGGAAGTGTTTCCTAGAAGCAGAGTGTCCTTCAAGGGCAGAGGAACCGATGCCCCTTGTTTGGTGTTTGGCGCACAGGCAGGCTGAGCTGAGAGTCACATCTCCTACAGAGAGAGACAAAGTCTGCCCCCGCTGCTCTCTTGCTGCTACCTTCTCTCCACATCCCAGGTAGCCTCGGCAGGCCAGGCGTATTCCCACAGTGTTATGTAGCACCTGCACACCGGGTGACCTCGTTCTCAGCACCACAGCCAGGTCCTTACTTTCTGCCTATTGTCACTTCAGGCTGAAGAAATCCTCAAAACTGAAAGGAGGGCAGGTGGCTCAGGGATAGCAGGACACTCCTCAGCATGTGGCTGTCCTTCGGAACTACTACAGCCCCACCCCCACCTCATGGGGCTTCCTCTCTTGAGTCCTGGGAGTGCTTTCCACAGAACTGTAGAGGGATGGAACAACAGAACAGTCCCTGTCTGAGTCAGGCATGGATCCTAGACCCAGCTCCTTCCAGAAGTATAATCTTCAGAAAGCAAATTACTTAACCTCTTTGAACCGTCATTCTTCATACAGTTCATGTACAAAATAACACCTGACTCACAGAACTGATACAAAGCTCAAATAAAATAATATATAAAGCTAAGCAGGCTTGGTAGCTTACACCTGTAATCCCAGCACCTGGGGAATGGATTCAAGAAGCCAGCCTCAGCTATATGGTGAGTCCAAGAGCAGCCTGGGCTATATGAAAACTTGTCACAAACAACAGCTTTTTAAAAAGGTTCTGAACTCAAATGTCATGGGTGAATCAACAAACACTGGTGCTTTCTCTTGCTTCCACTGTCTTGCATAAGATATTCGATGAATCTTTCATGAATAAATAGCATACACTCTATTTCTCTCACACACACATTAAGAATGGCAAGAACGAAGGAATCAGTAAGAGGACTGGACACCCAGCTGTGCAGAGGAAACAATCAAACTGCTTGGGTCCCACTCTCGTATAAAATAAGGAGACGTGGGATTTTGAAGATTTGATGCAAAATGAGCTGATATTCAACTACAGAAGAGAAGGGTAGCCAAAACAGGCTGGGAGGTCTAATCACAGTCTATAAAATGCCTAGAAGAGTGTGAAGACTGCCCTTGAGAGGCCCACAGTATTGCATTCTGATTCCCTGAAATCCCAGTGCCAGGGGATGCAGGAAGACTCAGAATTCAGCCAGCATATACTCCACTGGGCAAATGGATGGTAACAGTATCAACAATACTGAAACACTCAGTGGAGGTGGGAGGTGATTCTTCCTCCAGGGTTCCTGCATGCCCAGTGTAACCGAAGGGAAGAGGAGTGGGCAGTCAGGAGAGCTTCAAACAGATCACACTATTCCGATACCTTCTTGTAGTATACATCTAATCTGAATCCCATGAGGAAGAAACCTCACCATCCGGGTTCTTGAAAACATCTAAGTATAGATTGTAAAGACCTCAAGGAATATCAATTCCAAAACATGTTTTCTCAATAGACACGAGCCCTGGCTGACTCACAGGCAAATGCCTTCCTCTCTGCCTGGCTCCCTAAACCTGGAAACTGACTTCTAATGGAGCAGATAACAGTGAATTCAGTAAAAAATTGGGACACAGATGTCATTATGAGGCCCATGAAGGGAGGCATCGGCCAGAGTGGATAAAATGCCTTTTCCAGTAGGTGTTTCTTGAACCAGAATCTGGAAGACACCTGGGTGGGAGTCAGAAGCTGGGTGGTCCTGGAGAACCTCCAGAGACCCACCCATCTGGTACCCAGTACGGAATCTAGGCAACAACATTCTCCACATTTTTGGAAAGGGTGTTGGCTTTAGGTTCAGATTCAATTTATTTATTTTTCCCTGATAGTTGAGGTTACCTGTTCTTGAGGGAGTTGAAGGCTGCCTTTGGGGCCTTCAGCTGATGATTCAAGGAGTGTTTCCCCAAGTCCTGATAGCCTAGGCATTAGTGTTAGGAGGCAGAAGAACGAAGGCAGCTCTATTCCACTCATTTATTCTGAAGACAGAGGGCTCTGCATTTCCTAATGAATACTTGGCTTTCTATCTAGTCAGTATCACACGAAATGAAGCCAAATATTTTTTGCTCGAAGCTAAAAACAATAAACCAAAAAGGAGCAAGATTCGCCCTAAAATCTACTTTCTTTGCTGTTAGGTCTCTTCGCTTTTATCTCAGGTGAAATGGCTGTGTTCTGGGTGGAAGGCTGTGGAAGAGCAGAAAGCACATGAAAGTTTCTGGTAAAATAGGTACTACAGAGGCCTTTTCCCCAGGTGCTATGATACAAGAAATGAAATAGATTTAACAATTTCCTCAAATCCTAATTCTGACCAAGTTCATGCACCTCATCCAGACCCACCACAATCACCCCACATTCCAACTCTGTTCCAGACCACCTTAGCTGTCAGGCCCCCAGCTATCACACTCAGCCATGACTCTGTGTGGGGTTCAGTGGCGACTCAGGCTACCCAGTCTATCTTCAGTATGCACAAATGAAAGAAAAGCTGACATAGGAAAGGGACACTTCTGGGAGCCTCTTACTTCAGTCATGAATTTGTACAGGGCACACATGCACTGCTAAAGGAACTGGCTAAGGTCCCTCAAGGTTGTGTTGTTACTTTTTGCATCTGGAGGTATAGACAGATCACATAATTTTATCATTCTTTTTGCCAGTAAGTTTCGTACACTATCCCTAAGCAGAGCCTGCCATTGTTAGAGTGAGCACTTTAAGAGCTAAGCTTTTTGCCAAAAGAGAGGTCAACTTGCAGCCTGTGCATGGCTGGGAGGTCCAAGCCTCTGGGCTAGAGGAGCTGCTTTGATTTAGCTGATTTCATGGCAGCTCCAATCTGATCCTTCAAATTATTTCCTAACAGAATGGAACTAGCTCCTTGGAAAGTCAGTCTGACTGTAATTTGTTAATTGTAGTTTCAGATGAGCAACTCTGGGCCCCACTGACAGCAAAGTGTAAATTCAAGTGGCTTCTTTCAGGATGTCCTTGGATTAAGGTGAGCTTTAGTGTTCTTAATACCTGGGTTTCTGGAGATTGAATAATGTCTCTGTCACTTGTGTAGATCACTCTACTAACCAAATTCAGGTAAGTGCCCAAATTGTGGAAAGATAAGAATTGTTCTGGGTGGCATTTGCAATCCTGCAAAACTCAAGCAAGGTAATCATGCAGTTTACTTCTAACATGCTTTTCTCTGGCTGCTCATCTTCTGAGATGTTTACTATCCCTTCTCTTGTCCACTTACTCTTCAGGTCTTAGTCACAAAATGTGGCTCATGGACAACCTTCAGCTCAGTAGACTCCAATCTGTTGGGTAAGAATTTAGATGTAGTATGGGAGGCAGATCTCAGGATTTTGACATTTAAAATACAATCCCAGGGCTCAGACAGAGGACCTGGGTTAGACTTCCAGTACCCACATGGCAGCTAACAACCATTCATAACTCCAGTTCCAGGGAATCTGATGCCCTTTTTTGACCTCTGTAGACATTCCATGCACATGGTGCACTTACATACATGCAGGCCAAACATTCATACACATAAAAGTAAATAACTTTTTTTTTTTTTTTAATGCAGTCTTGGGGCTGGAGAGATGGCTCAGTGGTTAAGAGCACTGACTGCTCTTGCAGACGACCCCAGTTCAATTCCCAACCGACACAGCTGTGAATAACTGTCCATAACTCCAGTTCCAGGGGATCTAACACCTTCTTTTGATCTCTGGGGGCATTGTACAACACAGGTGCACTTACACACATGCAGGCAATACACTCATACACATAAAATTAAAACATAATAAAATATTTTTTAAACTACAATCCCAACTGGCCTGCTAGCTCAGTTGATTAGAGTGTGGTGCTGATAATAAAATTCAGTCACAGGATTGAGGATGTAACTGAGGGGCAGAGTGCTTGCTCAGCACACACAAGTCTCTGAGGCTCCATCTCCAGCACAGGAAGAATTTTAAAAAAAAGACCCTGAGGGGTTTGAATTATACCCAAGTTTGAAAACCTCCTGCCTTGTAAGAGATTAAGCTGGTTCATCAAGGGAGATTTTAAGTCAAACCTTCAGGACTGGTTTCAGTGAGAGGAAGATCTGGAGGAGATCATGGAGTGAAGTGTGAGGGTGAGCTTCTGTATCATCCTCCAACCACTAAAGCTCCAGTGGCGCCCTACACTCTCCAGTGGCGCCCTACACCCACCATAGTCCCAAGCTGGCCAGACTGGCTCCACAGATGTTAGCAAAATCACCAAGCAAATTTCAGGGTTCTTCAGGATTTGACTTTAATCTCCTCTCACTCACACATATTGGACTGCAGTCCAGTCAGTCAGTGGCTGTCCCTCATATAGACCATAGTCACAGCAGTTTCTCTGTTCATAAAGTCTTTCACCCACACAGAAAGCCTCACCTCTGCTCACTGATATATCTCAGTGTTTCCTAGCAAAGCCCCAGTTCCCATAGGATCCTTTTCTTTTCTTTTTTTTTCAAAGTAGAACAACTGAATTTTATTTCAAGAAAAAAATGCAAAAGGTATAATCGCTAATTATAAATTCAACACTGAATTATAGAATAAAAACACTATTGTCTTTTTAATTTTTATTTATTTTTTGTATACGATGTATTGCCTATATGTATGTAAGGGCACCTGTGTCATATAATTCCCACGGAGTTCAGAAGAAGGTATAGAATGTCTTAGAACTTGCGTTGTAGACAGTTGCTAGCTGCCATATGAGTGCTGGGAACTGAACCTGAGTCCTCTGCAAGTGCAGCTAATGCTCTTAAGCACTGAACCATCTCTCTAGCCCCCACTATTGTCTTAAATATATATATATATATAATTTTTTTTTATTTATCTCAGTCTCTGAAACTGGGCTTTGCTTAGAAGAAAGTATCCATGTGTTAGAATGAGCATTTAATTTGTGTAAGACCCACCTTATCAGCTAGATTTTGAAGTCCTGTCGCCAAAGAGATTATTAGGTATTTCCTAATGTTCCTCACTTGTTAGCACTGAGCACAAAGTAGGTAGATGGCTAGACTACAACAAATTCTTTTAAAAGTCACTGACTGATGGGACAGCCTCCCACCACCCAAAGGATTGTACCGTCATTCAGGTATTCCTATCAATGTTTGCCCCAGCCAGGATCAGCGATGGAGAATCAGCAGTATTATATATGACAGGAATCACATCAGAAGAATGCACAAATTGTTTATTAAATCCCAATTGTATGCCAGGCACTGGGCTACTTGCTGAAATACAGTAAGGAGCAAACCTCTCTCCCAGATCTCATGGAATCCCCACCCTCATGGAGAAAGACTTTCCTGGTGATCTTAAAAATGAGTAGAAGAACACAGGTTCTGCATACCTTTAAAACAAGAAACAGGACCTGACCTTGGTCATGGGATCTGAAGAAAGGGAATCCTAGGGAGAAACATCTCTGGGCCTCTGGTTTAACACTTGCAAACTTTTTCTCCCTACCCACTTCCCTGCTTTAGAAATGGAAGTCACAGGACCTCCCTCTTCAAGAGCACTATAACTATTAAAGGACCACTTGAGTCCATGTTGGTGAATTATGACAACTAGGTGATTAATCTGGTTTATTTCAAATTGACTAAGTCCCTAAAATTCTCCTGGGACTGCCTGGTAATAAAATGGCTTTGAGTCTTACCAGTCTCACTCTTAAAGATTAAGGAATATTGTAATGGTTGCAACTTCTGGGAATGGAAGATAGAATGCATTATCTAGTCTGCAGAGATTAAACCCTAAATTCTTTAATAACCAACCCCAGACCCAGAGAATATGTGAAGGAATGAGTGTGTGTGTGTGTGTGTGTTTATGTGTGTGTGTGTGTGTGTGTTTACTGTCCCAGTGGGTTCTTAGTAAAACTTGAATCCAACTGCTCTCTTGTGATTTTCTGTGGGTTGCAACAAAAGGGACATTTTGGGGGTTCCATAAGAATCCTCCTAGGAAAATGTAAACACCTATTAAATGACAGAGGGTATTGTTTATCCCCGAAAAGCTTTGTCAGCAGTAGGCAAATTTAACAAGTTACCCTGAGAACTCAGTGAGTAGAAAAAGCAATAACATATGGGGACAGAGATGTGTTTCCATTATTTTTCTTTTCCGCAGCTTGCACAAAGTGTACTTACGTGTGTTTCTCAAGAGTATGTAGGAAGGTATGGAAGGGGTCAGGGGGAGACACCAAAGACACTGACCACTTAATATAGCTCTGTTCAGTCAGATGGGTTTTATTATGCAAATTCACACGTTGAAGACATTTCTCTTTAACTTTTAAAACATGAGATTCAAAATAGCACACTTTCAGACCCAGAAGATTTAAATAGATAATACATCTGATTGTACTTAACAAAACACTTTTGGTGGCTAGATCTGCAAACACTTGTTCATTAAATGCATTCTGCTTCCAATAGCCCTTTAATAAATGAAGCCATAAAGGCAAAAGATGCCTATTTTTTAAAATTTGCTTTTCTGATCTGTCTCTCGCTCTTCTCAAAGTAGTCAAACATAACACATTTAGAAGACAGTTTAATAATGAGAGGCATTTACATTTCACTTTCTATGGTTATATATATATATATATGTCTAGTCTTTGCCTATTGGAATTCATTCCCCATCTACCACAATTGTGAGAGGAAGGAACATGCTTTACTTCCCTCACAACCAAGAAAACTAAGGTATCGAAAGGTTTGGGACTTTGCCTAACGTCACAGAGCCAGTTGCTGATAAGAGCCTGACTTGAATCCAGGCACAGAGATGCAGGTTATCCCTCTCCATTCACTTCCATAGTCTCTCTCAGAGGCTTATGAAGAAAGATGTTTGGTAGGAATTGTAATTGTCTTTTAGTGGTTAGGAAAACTATAATGTGTCCCTTGGCTTTCCATAGGCCAATTTTCTAAACTCTTGTTTAGCTTGATGGTTAATGATAAAAGTCACAAGTTACCTCTTGGCAAACTGCATGTCATAAATCACACATGGCTAATTTGTACAACCCAACTCAGAATTTGCAGTGAAAGCAAGGGGGAGGGTACAAAATGTTTGAGAAAACTATCTTCTGAGGGAAAAGCAGTAAGTTAAAATTGACTCCCTGAGGTAAATAGACTTTACTCTGCAATTTACCCAAGTGCATGGAGGTGACTTACAGTTCCCAGTCCTCACTCAGATCCAAGCTTAAAAGTGCTTCTTTTAGCAGCTCTTGCAGGATAAATTATGGCTTCAAAGTAGAAATATCTCCATTCCCAAAATGGGTCACTGACAAGAGCTCTAGGGTGCAAAGAAACTCTAACAAGCAAAGAAATATGGCAACAAGAAAAATGAGTCTTTACCCAGGGTTCTGCCTCCTCTTATCTACTTCACTCTGCATTACCTGCATTAAAGAGCCTCATTCTGTCCTCATCACAGGGTAGGCACAGAGGGAGGGACACCTGAAAGAACAGGCTCAGTTCCACCTAGTGCATCTGGTCCACACAGAAGGTCATTGGAAGAGACAAGGAGCTCTATGCTCCTGTGAGGACTGAGTTCTCTCAATGTGCCTGATGGGCTGAGGGCCTTTGTGCTGGTTAGCCAAGACATTAAGACTTCATTTGGGGCTGGGAGTCTGACCCCAGTGAGACATAGAAATGTTCTAAGAGCAGAGATCAGGTCATCAGCATTCCCTATGGGCTACAGTCACATGGGGTCCATTTCTGACCTCAAAGAGGGCTTCTGTCTAAATAGAGGGAGATACAGTCAATGTGATCACTTTTAAATTACAATTTTAGAGTGAATAGAAAGGGCCAGTGTCTACAGACTCAGGAGGAGGAAGAGAGACTGTTTCAGAGAGCATGAAACCCTGCCAATAAGAGCCTCAGTGGTACCAACATGGGGATAAAGCAGAAGCCCAAGAAAGCAGCACATGCATGTCACTATGTACATGGAGGTGACAGCAAGGTATAGCCCACCCTCCAGCCAGGTAGTGGAGGAACTTCAGAGCTAAAGTCAGTCTGGCAGGCATAAGGGGTGCCACTCCTCTGTCGGGCAGCTCTGCTCTCAGCTTAAAAAGACCTCTGAACAGAACCAGCAGCCAGTGAGGGGGTGGAGGGGAATGGAAGCAGTCTCACTCCAGCTGGCTTTCTGGACTTTGCCTTGGGTCAGCACTGAAACTTGGGCCAAGGGCTGGAGCATGGCTGAGATTCAGACCACTTGGCTGAGGCCCTGGTTCTTATCTGGGTCTTGTCTTCTTTCTCCTAATTCTTGGCAAAAGTCGGAACTCCTTCTACCCTAACCCTGAGGAAAGCAAACTTGCACATGGGGGTGGGGAACAGAGGGAGGGTAGATGTGCTAGAGTTCCAGTTTGTGACTTCTTGATTCAAAGAGATTTATGAGTGACCTGAGAGACTGTCTTGCTTGTTGGTGCCACTCAACAGTGCTAGCTTCAGGGCAGGTTGTATGCCAAGCTCTCTAGGTAACCTTTACATTGGCTCTATGAGGGATGTTCTTTGTCCCTATTTTTGAGACGTGATAGAGATAACAAGGTACAAGGTAGGTATGACTTACCAAGGGCAAGCACTAGGCAGTCAAAGAACCAGCTGAATTTAATTCAGCCTTTCACCTTGAGTTGCTGCCTCTTGCTCCTCTCCAGTGCACAGTGCAGTCTCCATGACAGAGTCAGTGGGTGCAGCAGTGGAAAGGAAGTCATTCAATTACTGTCTTCTGTGGTCATGTGATACTACATTACAGCAATGCCTAAACAAAGACAGTCTGACTCTTAGCATCCATTAAAATCAAGAGTGGGGCCCAATCTGTGCTAAATTCTTCCTTCAGATTTCTCTCAGAACTGCACTCAAACAAAGGTCTTACTCCCTGTTTATTAAAACAATATGTTCAGCATCAAATAGGAAAGAAAAAGTGGAAGGATTTTCCCTTTCTGACTCCTACTGACACAGGTCAGCACACATAAACACAAACAGATGTTATCAACTTAATCCCACCTGCTGTTTATAACACAAACCAGAAAATCCTTTGCTTTCCGTGAATAGTCACTGCTTACAGCACTTGATAATCACACCACACACACACACACACGCACATGTGCACACGCACACACACACATACACACACTATTCTGGATCAAAGGCAAGGAAGAGTTATGGGGGTCTAAAGCTATATGTTTAGGTTAGGAGAGAAGCCAAGGTCTAGTAAACTTGTTTTAGACTAGGGTCCCGGAAAAGTGATTCCCAGAGTCTGACACCACAAGTTGACCTCTGATTGCCATATGTGCATGCTTGCAATACACATACACACACACACACACACACACACACACATTCAAATAAATTAATTAATACATGTAAGAAAACAGATAACAGAAGCAATACTAAGAAAAATAAATAAGAAAATCAAAGATAAGACATTGGCTATCAACATTGCTGAGGATTTGGCTGCCATCCCAAATCACTGTCCCAAGAGCCGAGACCTCGCCCATTTGGGGCCTTAAGTTCTAGTTTGGTCCAGCAACAATCAAAACAAATGTCTTCTACTAATTAATCAATCCACTGGCACTGGCCTATTATGAACTGTTCCAACAGTATTATGGTTACAACATACACAGAAGCAAAAGGGCTAGGGAGAAAATGTACTACTAAGTCATCAGTTTTCTTACAAGAAAATTGTTTCATTTTGATATTCCTAAGAACTAACACATACAAATGCTTTGCCCATGGATTTAATTTTTTAAATATTCTATTTCTATTTATTTTTATTTTATGTGTGTGAGTGTATTATCTGCATATGTATAAGTGTACCTTGCTATGCAATGCCTATGGCGGTCATAAGAGGGCATAGGATTCCCCTGGAACTGGAGTTATGGATGGTCATTAGCCACCATGTGGGTGCTGGGGATCAAACTCAGGTCCTCTGAAAGAGCAGTCAATGCTTTTAACAACCAAACCAACTTACCAGCCCATGAATTCAATTTTTTTAATTTAATGTTTTTATTCTCTCTCTCTCTCTCTGTCTCTCTCTCTCTCTCTCTCTCTCTGCTCTGTGGGGGGGGGGCTGCCACAGCAGTCTTGTGGGGAGATCAGAAGACAACTTCCTTTCAGGTGTTGGGTTTTCCCAACTTGTTTCCACCTTGGATTCAATGGAATTGAACTCAGGCCCTCAGATGTTTGAAACAAGTGATTTTACCATTGAATGATGCCACTGCCCCCCTTAATTTTTGTTTGTTTGTGGCTTTTTGAGACAGTTTCCCTGCAGCCCCAGCTGGACTGGAACTTGATATGTAGACCAGGCTTGCCCTTCATCTAATAGAGATCCATCTGCCTCTGCCTCTCAGGTGCTGAGATTAAAGGTGTGCACCACTGTGTCTGACCCCCCCCATTACTTTTTAATATTTACTTATTTTTATTTTATGAGTGTTTGCCTGAAGGTATGTCTGTGCACCATGTGCACACCTGGTGCCTGCAGAGAACAAAAGAATGTGTTGGATCCCTTGGAAATGGAGTTAAAGATGGTTATGAGCTGTCACATGGGTGCTGGAAACAATCTGGGTCCTCTGCAATGTGCCTAACAGCTCAGCCATCTCTCTGCGCTCCCTGTTAATTTTTGTTATTATTGTGGGTTTTTGTTTGTTTGCTTGTTTCCAGACAGGCCTTCACTATGTAGCCCTGACTAGCCTGGAACTCACTATGTAGGTTGGCCTGAAACTCATAGACATCTGCCTGCCTCTACCTACCTCTGCCTCCTGAGTGCAAAGATTAAAGGCATGGACCACCATGCCTGGCTCCCATGATTTTTTTTTTTAAATGCTTAGACTGACATTTAATAATAGATTTAACTGACATTTAACATAATAGATGAACGTACTATAAACCTTCACATTGCCCTGTTTTGGTTTTGCCATCGTTAAACTGTGGGTAGATCAGATACAAATACAGCCAGTCATCTTAACTTAGTGAAAATAATGCACATTTGACTTGTAGGAAGAGCTTGAATCATCACCTGCAGAGAACAGAATAACTTGAGGATTTACCTTACCCTTTTCCTTGTCTCTAGTGTTTAGGAAATAACAGGCTCAACCATAAAACCTAAGGTTATATTTCCAGAATGCGGCCTCTTAGCTAATGAGGCTATCATGCCTACTTTTAAACATTAAATGCACACAATGTAAAGGACACAAGCATCACTGGGCCATCCTGTATCAAAATTCATCTTTCTATAGTTACTGAGAACTCTGAAATTTCCCTGACTGCTCTGTGATTAATTTTTAATAGATGCCAGGAATGAAAATGGCAGCCACTGTGTAGAGGAGAGTGCCATGGAGACCCGGTCCACATGCCACTCACCTGCATGACGCCAAGTGGAGGAAACAAGGAGGCTCATAAGCTTTGCAATGACATGCTTTTTATTTAATGCAGTCAGTGATTTCATTAGTCTGCCAATATAAATCTTTTTAAAAAACTGTGTGCAGTCAGCAGGGGTCCGAATCCTGATGTTATTTCTCCCACTGCTGGATAAATGATTTCCACCGTCATACCCATGCACTCGTCCTCATTAGTATACATGAAATGAGGGCAATAAGCATCGGGAGATTTATACTGTACAACATCCAACTTAATTAATAAGAAAGAAGTCAATTTCTAGGGGAGGGAGTCAACATTCACAGGTTCCTACATACCTGTTTAATTAATATTATAAATCTGTCATAAGGAGGAGAGTTTAAAAGTGCCCGCCTCTTTTTCTCTACCCATTAAAATTGATTAACTAAACTTTTTAGTACCTAGAGATGTTAAGAAGTCAAGGTCACAATTTGCTTATTTATTTACTGATTAATTGATTGATGATTGATTGATTGATTGGTTGATTGATTGATAGACAGGGTCTCATGCTTTCCAAGCTGTCCCCAAACTTGCTATCTAGTTGTGAATGATCATAAAGTTTGGATCCTCCTGCCTCTATGTCCTGAGCACTGGGATTACAGGCATGAAATACCATGCCATTTATGCAGTGCTGGGGATCAAATCTAGGGCTTTATGCATGCTAGACAAGTGCTCTACCATCTGAGCTACATCCCCAACCCTACCATGATCTTTAAGTAGCAGCTGTAATTTAATTACTATAACCTTAAAATCTATCTGATGTCCACTTTAGTCATTCAGTGAATATTAAACAAAGGTCAACCAAACAGTGAACCAGGTATTCTAGGTACAGAAGGAATAAACATGCATAAGATAGAGGCTGGGTTCCCAGTGACATCCAGTTAAATAGAGAAGACAAGGATATAAAGGAAGATAAGACAGGGAGAGAATCCTGAAGGGCATAAATAACCAAAAGAGCCTGAGACCATGCTGAGAGGAGAGGAAGCACAGAAGGGAGTCATTGTGCATTCATGCACAATTAATATCTGAATGAAAGTCTAAAGACAAGCATCCATCTCCGCACAAGATTCTAACTGCTGGTAGTTCCCTAGAACCTAGTGAGAGTAAATGCTCCACATAACGTCTGAATGAGGTAATGAGATAAGTATTACAGGGGCTGGAGAGACGGCTGGGCAGTTAAGAACACTGGTTGTTCTTGCAGAAGACCCAGGTTTGAAGCCCAGCACCCATCTGGCAGCCAACAACTGTCCATAACTCCAGTCCCAGGGGATCCAACAGCCTCTTCTGACCTCTGCGGGCATTGCACAACACGGATACACTTACCTACATGCAGGCAATACACTCGTACACATAAAATAAAAATGATAAATAAAATTTAAAAATTAAAAAAAATACTTAAAAAAAAAGCGCTGCAGGCATAGAAGGATGTGACAGCATCTCTGGAGGAGGTGCAGGGCAAATGCCAAATGGTCTTAGTGATTTCTGGGAATTACAAAGCAGACTGTAGTTTGAATGGAGAAATAATAAGAGGTGGGGTAGAAGGGAATGATTAAAATAACAAAAACCACTTGATCCCTGTGATACAATTGAGTAGGATAAAAAGTAACCTTCCAAGAATTTTTACTTCACAAAAACCTGGAAGTATATCAGAGCACAGGGGAGGCTCATACTTAAGCAAGCACAATATGAGGGAGGTACTGAAAATCATTCTGTATTGTTTTCTGACTTGTTTACATGGCTGAAACAAAACAGAGTCTGGTGTCTCAACAATATGACACATTTCTTTCAGTTTGGAATAATGAAAACATTCTGGAGGTGGGCGGTGGTGGTTGCACAACAGTAATAATGTGCTTGACGTCATTGAACTGTTACGTAACATGAATAAAAATGACACATTTCAGGGGCTAGAGAGGTGGCTCAGCGGCTAAGAACACTGACTGTTCTTGCAGAAGACTGGAGTTCGAATCCCAGCACCCACATGGCAGCTAACAACTGTCCATAACTCCAGTTCCAGGGGCTCCAACAGCCTCTTCTGTCCTCTGCGGGCTTTGCACGACATGAGTGCACTTACCTACATGCAGGCAATACACGTGTACACCTAAAATAATAAAATATTTTTTTAAAAGATACATTTCATTCTGTGTATATTTTACTACAATCAAAAAGATATTTCTTCACTACAAGGGAAGCAGGAAGAGAATTCAAGGCCAGTCTGAATCAAATATAAAGCTCTAGGTCACTCTGGGCTGCATAAGGAAACTTTGTCTCAAAACAAACAAGAGCTCTGCAGATGTAGTTCAGTCACACAGTGCTTGCCTCACATGTGCAAGGCCCTGGGTTTGATTCCTAGGACTGTAAAATTTTCAAAAAGCTATTTCTTGAGTGTCTGAAATGCACAGGGTTTACCCCAGAAAGTTTTGGTTTTTGTTATCCAGCTCTGTGAGTTTAATTGTGTGCGTGTGTGTGTGTGTGTGTGTGTGTGTGTGTGTGTGTTATGTATACATGTAGGGGAAGAAGCACACATGCATGCGCTTGCCAGGAAGCCAGAAGAGGACATCAAGTGTCTTGCTCTATCACTCTCCACCTTACTCTCTTGAGACAGGGTCTCTCACTGAACCTGGAGCTAGGCAGGCAGCCAGCAAACTCTAGTGATCCTCTTGTCTCCACACCCCACAGTGCTGGGGTTATGATGTGCATGATCACACTTAATTTTTACATAGGTGCCAAGGATCTGAACACAGGTCCTCATGTTTCCATAGCAAGCACTCTTACCCACTCAGCCAAATCCCTGGCCCTATTTTTTATCAAGACATAAGTACTTGCAGGCCTTACAAATACATATAAATCATTGCTTTGTTTTGTTTGAAACAAGGTCTCACTATATAGCCCTGGCTGTCATGAAACTCCCTATGTAGATCAGGCTGGCCTTGAACTCACAGATCCTCCTGTCTCTGCCTCCTGAGTGTTAGGATTAAAGGCATGTGCCACCATACCTGGCCACTAGTATTTTTTATGTATGTATACGGTAGTGCCCAGATGCAGTACCCACATCAAGATACAGGGAATGTTCAGCTCTCTAGCGGTTTCTTTACTCCTTCCCAGGGACTGACTCCCCTCTAAGCTAACTGCATTTCTCATTTCCACCTGAAGAATTGGTTTTGTTTTGGACAATGTGTGTTTATCCTCATGTTTTCTTGATTTTATGCAATGGAATCTTCTGGCACTTATTGACATTGCCACTTGGGTTTTTAGAACTGCATAACAAATCCCCACAACCTTGGTGGCTTAGAGCAACACAATTTATCATCCTTGGTCCCCATGGATCAGCAGGGCCGGAAGGCACTAGTCAGTTAAGTTCTTTGCAAAAGATTGTGCTAGGCTGATGTCAAGGCTACGTAGGCAGAGGCTTCTAGCCCATCTGAGGCGGCATCCTCCTTCGTGCTCCCTGTGTGTTGTCAAAATTCATTTCCTTGCAGCTGCATCACCAGGTCCCTGTTTGCTTGCCAGCTGTCCTTCAGACTCCCTCAAGGACACCTTCTGTCCTTGCCACTCACAACCCCCTGCCCCAGCCCCAACACAACAGCTGAATTCTTCAAGGCCAGGCAAAGGAAGCTGCTGATTCCTGTCTCTCAAAAGCTCACCTAATTAGTTCAGGCCCATGCAGGATAATTTCCCTTTTGATTAGCTCAAAATCAACTGATTTCGGACTTTAATTTCCATCTACAAAATCTCTTCACTATATAGCATAACATTCCATGGCATTCACAGTCCCTTCCACACTCAAGGAGAAAGGATTACATGTGGTCCATGTGTGTGCTGAAGGCAAGATTCTCAGGATCACCTAGAACTCCACCCACCGCAACTGCTTCTCCTACATTTCACCTGACCACAAATGCAACAAGATCATTATTTTTCTATTTAAGACATTTACTCTAGAAAGTTGCAATTAACGTAAAATAAAAGTTAATATACCACTCACTATTATAACCAAACATAATTAGCATTTTAGCGAATCTCTAAATTTACTGAATCTAAAACATTGTAAATGTACATATATTGGTATTTATTGATTAATATTGGAAGCTAGTTAAGTTTTCAGTCTGGTTTTTCACTGGGTTCTTGGAGACCTATTTTCTTTATTTAAAATATTTTCTTTATTGTTTTTATTTTATGTGTATGAGTGTATTACCTGCATGTATGTAAATACACCCATGTTGTACAATGTCCATGGATGTCAGAAGAAGGCATTGGATTCCCCCAAACACCTACATAGATGGTTTTTAACCTCCATATGGGTTTTAGGATTTGAACCTGGGTTCTCTGCAAGAGCAGCAAATGCTCTTAACTGCTAAGCTATCTCTCTAGCCCCAAGGAGACCTATTTTCTTCATTTGGTAGTAAGCATATTGCACAGTGGCCCTGCTTTTATTTATATCACATACTAGCATATATGTGTACAATATTACATTCTTCTAAATTAAAATCTGCAGATAATAAATGTTCTAGTTTGCTCTCTGTTACTGTGACAAACACCATGACCAAAGCAACTAGGGGAAGAAAGGGTTTCTTTGGCCTACCCTTCCAGGTCACAGTCCACCACTTAAGGAAACCAGGGCAGGAACTTGAAGCAGAAACAATGGAGGAACACTGCTTGCTGGTTTGCTCATTCGCAGGCTCACACTTAGCTGGTTTTCTTAAATATCTGAGAACCATTTGCCTAGGATGGTGCCACCACAATGGGCTGGGTCCTCCTACATAAAAATTAAGACAATCCCCCACAACATGTCAATGGACCAGTCTAATCTAGGCAATTTCTTAATTGAGGCTTTTCCTCCCAGATGACTATAGGCTGTGTCAAGTTGACACTCAAGACTCTCTGGACAATAAGCATCAGCAGAAGACACAAAAGTCTTTCTTTCCCTGCAGCAAACATGGGGAAGATGATCGAGGAGGACCCTCTTCAGCTTGAAAGCTTGACCAACTGAGCTGTATTGGACAGCAAGAGATGCTATTAACAAACAGAACAGTGAGGAACTCAGAATTCAGTTTCAAAAATGATTTTTTTTTTCTATTTTTAAATCTGCAGTGGTAATTACGGTGTTCATAAATATTCCATCTTTCCTTCTCAGGGCATATGATGGAATTGCTTTTCCCTGACCGCAAATAACATGACCTATGTGACTTATCTTGGTCATGAAGTGGGAACCAAATGATGGGTAGCATTCTAAAGCCATAACACTAAGAATGAGTTTGCCATTAGAAATATTCCCTCTCCCCAGCTCTGAGACCATGTATGCTACTTTTAAGTAACATTTCTGTTAGCAAGGTTTTTGGGAGGATCCCTCTACTGAAATTCACATTGATAATGAAAATATTTTTATGTTCAACCACTGTTATTTCTTTAAAAATTATATTTTATTTATTTGTTTGTGTATGTGTATGTATGTGTGTATATGAGTGTGGGACCATACATGTCATGGTACATATATAGAGGCGAGGCCAGAGAATAATTTTCAGGAATCAGTTCTGTCCTTTGGTCTTAGTAATTGAGCTCAGGTTATCAGGCTTGGAGGCAGGCACCCCCACTTGCTGAGCCATCTGACTAGCCCCAGAGTTGTTTCTTATCATAGCATAATCTAGCTTAACCTGCAAAGCAAAACTAAAATTTGGGAGTGTGATAGCTAATTTTGACTTTCAACTTGATTGGATTTAGAATGACCATGGAAATACAAATTTCTCCTTCTGTTTATGAGGGATTATCTAGAGTAGGTTAATTGGAGTAGGAAGATCCATCCTAAATGTGGACAGCACCATTCCATGGGCTGAGGTCTTAGACTGAGTAAAAAGGAAAAAGTGAGCTGAACTTTGATCACTGCTCTTGCTGCCTGACTGGAGTAGGGTTACCCCTACCATATCTTCTGTCTTAGTTTCTTATCCTGTTGCTGTAATAAAATACAAAAGCAACTTAGAAGAAAAGGGACTACTTTTCAAAAATATTTTATTTATTATTTTTATTTTATATGTGTACGTGGATTGTGTCCATGTGTGTAAATGCACCCATGTTGTGCAGTGCCCTCAGAGGTCAGAAGCAGGCATTAGATTCCCCTGGAACTGGAGTTATGGATGGATGTTAGCCACCATGTGGGTGGTGGGAATCAAGCCTAGGTCCTCTGCACAAAAACAGCAGCCAGTGCTCTTTCTTAACTGCTGAGTCATCTCTCCAGCCCCAGAAAGGGGATTTCTTTTAGTTCACAAATCCAGGTTCCAGTCTGTTACTGCAGGGAGGGCAAGTGGCAGGAGATTAGGTCAAGTGGCAGGTCACATTGTATCCATAGTTAAGAGCAGAGAGCTTTGAATTGATGCAGGCTAGATTCAATTCACCCTCTCCATCTTACTCAGTCCTAGAATTCCTACTTAGGGAAAGGTCCTGCTCACAATTAACAAGGATCTTTCTACATCAATTAGCTTAATCAAGACAAACCTCCACAGGCACTCTCAGAGACTAGTCTTAACCTCACAGGTGTGCCCTGAGGTCTGAAGTTGACAACACTGTCATAGCATCTCTGCTTTAATGGACTGTATCCCCTGCAACTGTAAGCTCAAATAAACCTTTCCTTCCTTGAGTTGTCTTTGCCAGGTACTTTGTCACAGTAATGAGGCAAATAACCAACACAGAGAATAACTTTTCTCATTTTATAAAGCAGAGCAAATTCAAGTGCATACCTATAAACACATCTGTCACTCAATGGAATTCTGATATGATTTTTGAGTGGTGGGATGGGTAAAGGAAACATGGAAGTACTTAGTGCACATAGAAACCTGTCCTAAGTGGAACATCCTACCTGTGTGACTCAGCAGAAAAGGCTGAGAACACTGGAGTATCACACTGGGGCCAATGGGTCAATGTTTAAAGCACCTGTCTACCATAACAATTTTAAATTACCCATTGCTAGTTCATCAGGTGGATTAAATATCTAAATATCTGTTCAAGTTATTAAAGCTTTATCTTATTAAAATTCTATTTTTAAAAATGTAATAGTTTGGGGAAGGAGAGATGTCTCATTGGTTGCTCTTGCACAGGACCCAGGTTTGGTTCTCAGCACCCACATGGCAGCTAAAAAACATCCATAACTCCAGTTCCAGGGAATTGACACCCTCTTCTGACCTCTGTGAACACTTCGTGACACAGGTGCACTTACACACATGCAGGCAATACATTTATGCACAAAACTTGAAAAACAATAAATAAAATATTTTAAAATGTATTAGTTCATATTAATTGTACAAAATATTGGGTTTTATTGTGACACTTTTATGTATGTGCATAGTGTACATGATCATATATTCACACTCCCATCATTCTCTCTTATCTCTCCCCTCTATTAAAATTTTCTTTTGAAAGCAGGACACCATGAAGAATGGCTCTTAAAATATATGAATTGGCCTTTGTGAGCACTCAGTCCTTCACAATCATGCCTAATATGAATTTTTCCACAGGTAGAGTCTTCTGACTCAATTCTGTGAGTAGTTATTATTCCATAAGCCTAAGGCATATATGAATAATAGGTTTTGCTGTTAATACAAAACAAATAACAAAAAACACCAATCCAGTGTCAAGTATGAAGTGACAGATTTTTTAGTGGACAGCAGGATGTTTTCGGAAATGGTAAAACCTAAGTTCTCATCAGGTGCCACAGTTACCTTATTTAGCTTTGAAGTGCCCCCCCTTCATTCTTTGGGGTAACTGGTCTGATTTTATTTCAGGTATCCATACTTCCAATGAGCCATTGCACTTTGAACAAGGCTGAATGTCACCGTTCACCCACAGAGGGTACGTAGCTCAGATCTAAGCCAATGGTTGCTGTCCTCTCCCCTAGCTACAGTAACTGTTTCAAGAACACGTGATGACACAATGTCTAGGTCACTGAGACTGGAGGAGATGTTTTAGTGACTTCTGAGAAAGTACTCTTTCTTGAAAGCTTCCTGAAATGACCATCTTTCAGACTCTCCAAGGATACACATGGGAATATGTTAGCAGCTAAATTACCACCTTATGTTGAGTCTGTGAATTAAACTAGCTAGCACAGAATTATATCCTACTTTCAAATTTTCAGGTATATGGACTGATATATGTACTTTTCCTTTTTCAAGCATTTGTGTGTGTGTGTGTGTGTGTGTGTATGTGTAAGTTCATGTGTGTGTGTGGATATGCTATGGTGCATATTTGGAGATCAGAAGACAACTTCAGAGAGTCCATTCGTTCTCTGTTTCCACCATGTGGGTTCCAAGAGCTGAACTTGGGTCATCAGGCTTGGTGGCAAGCCAATACCTGCTAAGCCATCTCACCAGCCAGTTATATGTATTTTTAATGTTTGCTTAATCCAGCATTTCTTGGGCTTTTGATTCCTTGTATTTGATAAAATTAAACATACACATTTATGTATGGACTGACTAGAAACCAGTTGCCTAAAATTTCAGATGGAACCCCAAACCACAAAACAGTTGTCCATTTCAGAGTGATGGCTGTATGGAGGCCATGAGGCTGAGTGCCCCAAATGACAAATTGTGATCAATCTTTTGCAGTTCTATTTGCTGCATGCTAAACAGAATGGTAAACCATAAACAGTTTTAGAGATGATCTTTTTGGGGGTTTTGCTAAAATATATGATCAATAAGGGGGGGGAGAGAGAGAGAGAGAGAGAGAGAGAGAGAGAGAAACAAGAAAAGATTTACTGAAAACATAGCAAACAACACATCCTGCTTACAGTGTGCCAAGCAATGCTCTGAGAAGAGGGCAAGTCTGCTCAGTTATATTTGTTCTAGCCTGCTTTCAGTTGCTATGACAAAACACTCTGACCAAAACCAACTTGGGAAGGAAAGGGTTTATTTGGCTTTGAAGCACAGTCCATCATCAAGGGAAGCCAAGGCAGGAACTCAGGACAGGAACCTGGAGCACAGACCATGGAGGAATGCTGCTTACTAACTTGCTCCCTTGGTCCATGCTCAGCCTGCTTTCTTATACAACACAGGACTGGTGCCCAGGTGTGGCACCACCTACAGTGGGCTGGGCCTTCCCACATCACTCAACAATCAAGAAAATGCCCCACAGACATGACCATGGAAGGAATTCCTCAGTTGAGATTCCCTCTTCCCAGGTGTGTCAAGTTGACAACTAAAGCTATCCAGCACAATACTTCACAATCTTACAGAAACATCTTATGCATTCCCATTTGGGGGAGGAAGAAATTAGAAATACCAGGGGTGGCCACATCCTAGTACCACAGTTAATAAAATCTGCAATTCAAGTCACAGGGCCTGACTCCAGGGTGGGCATCACCTCCAAAGTTGTTACTGTCTTTTGGGTCCTTTAAAGCTGGTGTATCTGTACCCACTACTAATACTGGGCATTCCTTTGGTGCACTCTTAGTATCCTCTACAATTAGCAGAAATACCTTGGATTCATTTGGATGAAGCAGATAGGGATGTTCTTGACTCAGCCCAAAGAACACTGTCTATGAATGAGTTATGCCAAGGAATTATGTCCTCAGGTGGGGTTTTCCTGCCAGTAACCTGCTGAAACTTCACTGCCACCCATGTCACTGGTAGCCTTTTTCTTTTTTATAAACAGATTCTACTTCTTTTCCTCAGTCCTCTCTCTAGAAAAGGATGTCACAAGAGGATGAAAAAGCAACTATTTGAAAGCTGATGCCTTTTTGCTTAAAGATTGTGGCAATGCTCGTTAACTTTAATCCATCGTAAAAGTGAATGGAATAAACAGAAAGAATGCACTGAAAATTCTGGTTACTGAATTAGCTGTGCCTGTTACTGTCATTGTAAATGTGAAGCCTGTCCTCAGGGAGGTAAGGGAGGAAGACTGCATGAGGCTTCCAGGGTAACTCCAATGGTATCAGTCAGGGACTATGGGAAACATCCCCCAAACCTGACTACATGCTGTTTTTAAATCTTTTCTCTTTCTCCTGTATTATCATGTTTTCTTCCCTTTCCAATAACTCTTTCCCACCCAGCCCCCACTCTAGCACTAGCTCAGCTCTCTCTCACTCCAGAGAGCTACACCATAGAGTAGAAAACAGGGCAAACCATAGCTTTTGTGTCTTTGTTTTATAAAAGCCTAAACCCTTGGGGAAAGAGACTATTCACTCCCTGAAGAAACAGGAATGAAGAAGTTTCTCCAAACTTCCCCGGTTCCCGGGACTTAGGAGTGGAAGAGGCGGAGGCCTGGAGCCAGTCCCGGGAGCAGAGGGGGGCTATGCCCCACATTAAGCAGCCCACTAGGAAGGCTGCCAGCATGGAAAGGGACGGCCACATTGTGCACACTGACAGAAATATAAGCAGCTTTCACAAAGATCCCTAGGCTCCCAGCATGACATGGGAACAGCAGAAGACCATTAAGACCATCAAGGCTGAGAACAGAGATGACAAGCTCTCAGCCTATCCCATCTGGAGCAAGGACAGAGAACCCAGTGTCTCCTGTCCCCCAGCACTTGGCTTTGTGGAAGATGCCAGAACTCAGGCACAGCCCCAGGGAAGAAGTCAGACTATCCCAAGACAAACTAAAACTTAGTCGTGTTTCGTATGTTGACTTGTTTTTCTGTGTAGGCCCAACAAAACAGGCAAATTGTAATCAGATCTCAAGTTCAGACAGAGAAAGTATGAAGGAAAATCATTGCTTACGTAACAGTTTGGTATGTAGAATATAGGGCTGCTGCAGTAGAGCTAAGTGATCCAGCTAGAAGAGTTCATGGTCTTCTGGGGTAGAGAATACAGAAACAAATGATTCTGAAAATATCCAAAACAGGAAGAGGTCAAATACAGAAGTACAATACAAATGGATATGACTGTCTGCCAGGGAGCCCCATGAAACTCTATAGAAAAGGGGGAAATTGACACAGCACCCCAACCGTGTGAAAATAAACATGAGTAAGCAAGGACTCAGAGCTGGGCATGAGCATGTTTATTCAAGGTGATGAAAACAGGAAGGTTCATTTGACAACTAAAATAGGGGATAAGGAAGGATAAGAGAAAATCAGGCCGCATTTAGAAGGCCCTGGGATCCTGCTTCAGAAGTTTGAGCTGGATGCCACAAGCAACAGGATACCGACAGAGAGGCTCAAACTGGGCTGTGAAATGAGTTTTAAGGATATTATTCTCAGATTAACTGTAGTTGGCATGGTGTATTGTTGGCTGGCAGGGAGATTGGGAGTAAAAAGAACAAATGGGAGACCATTTCAGCCATCAAGGGAAAGAAGGGATGGAGGTTTAGGTGGGGACAGAAAAGAAAATGAGCACAAGAAACATTTGGCAGAAATGCTTTGAAGAGTAGAATTTTTGGTCAGTTGGAGCTGTGAGTTTATCATTATGTTTAGGCAAGCTCACCATCAGCTGACCTCATCAGACCCTGGATAGTTCATTCACTCTCAGTAATGTTATTTTCAATAGGGTGATACATTTCAGTTTGCTATTTTAAACTATTGTTCACCTTGGTCTTGGCTGGGTTGGGAAAGAATCACAGAAGTAAAAACAAATGTTTCCATCCTTACAATGTTTTCGTTCTTACAATATTCTTTGCTACTGCTGTTTAATGTCTTCTGACACTTGAACACATGGTTACATGAAGCATCCCAGGGGACAAACCCTTCTAACTGCAGGAGTAAATGCCTGAGTCTGTTAGTCTGCAGAAGTAAGAAAGAATTGGTAAAAGAAAAGAACAAATCAGGTTTTGTACAATAACTACTTCTGGAGTATAAACTACACAGAAGACTTGCAGGGGGAAATAGTGAGATGATTCAGCCAGTAAAGATGGCTGCTGCTAAGCCTGACAATCTGAGTTCAATCCCCGGGACCCACATGGTGGAAGATGAGAACTTGCCCCTGCAAGCTGACCTCTGACCTCCACACATGCACTGGGGCAAATGTGCATGCATGCATGCGCGCGCGCACACACACACACACACACACACACACACACACAAATAAATAAATGTAATAAAGACTATACATTATTTTAATAATAATAATAAGGCATGCAGGGAATCACTTCAGCACTATATATAGCAGAGGTTTTGAACTAAAAGTTTGGGGTTCAAGACTTGATGTTCATACTTAATAATGATGTGGCCTTGGGCAAGGTACTTAACAGACTACCCCCCTTGGTGAAAATAAGGAGCACAGATGTCTCTTGACATTGAAGTACCACGGAGGCTGGAGGACGAGGTTTTCATGCATGGACCCCTGGACTGGCCACCCTACGCAGCAGCAGTCCACACCACTGTCTACAGTAGCTCTTTACTTGACATCGCTGCATTTTCATTTCCTTTTCGTACACTAAAAGAAATGAGAGTGTCTGCCTCATGGGAGCTATTTTGAGGATTTAATTGCTGTTGAATATGTAGTGTTTAGTATAGTGCTCAGCACATTTTAAACAGGCTGCAAAAGTTTATTGTGACTATTGCATTATTATTAATCTAAATCTCTCATGCTTTAAGGCAAAAGTTGATCAAACTATGTTCCACCCCAATAACTGTTTTTGTATAGCCTAAGAGGTAAGTAACATTTTTATATATTTTTTCTTTTTTAAAAATATTTTATTTATTATTTTTATTATTACATGTATGCATGTATGTAAGTACACCTGTGTGGGTCTCTCCCTCCCCTCATGGGTTGTTGGCCACTGATCCATGAGGACAAAGGGAGCAAAAGTGATGAATGGGGTCAGGATGGCCAGTGAGCACAATGGAAAAAGACTTTCCGGGAGTGCAGATTCAGTGATACAGCTCCAGATTCAGTGACACAGCTCCGTTTATTCAGTGGGGGTCAAGGAAAATATAGTGTGGAGGCAGCAGCCAAAGCTTCAGCTGATAGGTGTTCATAGTATGCTTTATTTACATGTGGTAGGGGGATCCTATCATCTGGCTATAGGGCAATGCCTAATTATCATATAGAAAAAAGCTGGGGGCAGTTTTATTGCAGGTAACTATGCCAAAGGTCATGTTCCAAATAAGGTCAGGCATCTGTGTTTGGTGGCACTTTCCAGGTAAGTCAGGCAGAGAGCAGGAGGCCCCCACTGAGAAAGAGAGTCCTTCCATATAGCGCCAAGCCACTCAGAGCTATCCGGACATGGAGGACTACAACCTTAGCAGCAGGGTCCCCCAACACACCTGGATCATGCATACCCCCAGAGGACAGAAGAGGGCATTGGATACCCTGGAATTGGAGTTGCAGACAGTTGTTAACCACCATGTTGGTGCTGGGATTTGAACCCGGGTCTTTTGCAAGAACAACCAGTGTACTTAACTTACCTCCAGGGCCATCTCTCCAGCCCCATATTTTTCTTTTTAAAAAAGATTTATTCATTTATTTATAATATTTTTAATTTTGTGTGTGTGTATGTGTGCGTGTAGTGCCAAGGGAGGCTAGAGATATCATATTCCCCTGGAGCTGGAGTTACAAGCTATTGTGAGTCACCTGATGTGGGTGGTGGGACCCAAACTCAGGTCTGTAAAAGAACAGATCAGCAAGTGCCCTTATAACCACTGAGCCATCTTTCCAGCCCCATTTATATATTTTAAGCGGTTGGAGCAAAATCAAAAGACCGTTTCACAATACATGAATGTTTTGCAAACTGCAAATTTTATTATCCATGATAAAGTTTTGTTAGTACACAGTCATCCTCTTGGCATGCTGTTCACGCATTGTGTGCTTCTGCTTTCCTAGTACAGAGCTGAGAGGCAGGAGCAGAGGGGCGATGGTTCATACGGCCCCAAACACTTGCCATCTGGCCCTTTAAGGACATATTTGCCAGCCCCTATTACAGAGTGTTTTCCAGTAGCACCAGGACTTGCTACTCCATAGTTTACAGGATTAAAATGAAATCAAAATGATTTTTGAAACTCTTGAACACCAGTGAACTTTAAGCTGTTAAAATGAAAGAAATCTCATTCCTTCCAACTATTTGGCAATAGCTTTCAGAACACTGTCACCCTCTTTCATGGGTGATGACAGTGTGCCTAACATTAATTCTTCTAATATACAAAGATAGTGGCAGCTTAGCGCTGCACCGGGGCCAGACCAAGCACATGCCTGCAGAGGCTGTCCTGAGTGAAACTACTAAAGCAGACACGGAGATGCATTTTCTATGTTTGTCACATCATGTCAGTACATAAATGCAAAGTAAACAGTCCAGTCAGTCACTGAGCTGCTTTACCTGTTTGATAACAAAACCCCAGATGTTTGGAAACCTCTGGATAATTCATGACACTTTTCACTTTCATCTGGGTTTGGTGTTCAGTCTAAGTTAATGAGACCAGCCAACTATTAGCCATGTTCTAAGTACTAATAAGAGGATGAGAAAAGTCTTTCCCTCTAGCCTTTCCTAAATAAATTTCCTGGTCTATTTCTTTTTAACATGTTCATTATTTTCTCCTATTTCTACCTCTATTTTCTCATCTCTTTTCATACTCCTCCTGCTGCTTCTCCTCCTGCTCCTGCTCCTCCTCCCCCTCCTCCTGCTCCTCCTCCACCTGTCTGCTCCTCCACCTCCTGTTCTTCTTGCTCCTCCTCCTCCTCCTCCTGCTCCTCTTCCTCTTCCTTTTCATTATTTTTGACTTTCACTATCTCTTCCAACATAATCCTTCCTCTGAAAGCTTTTCAAGAGTTCAGTTCCACTTCTTTCCAATCCCATTAGTCCAAGGAAGAAAAATGGTTATCTTTAGAATAACTGAAACTCCCAATTAAAATCCAGTGTCCATGCCTCCAGTGGCATAGATGGCTTTGTACATGCTAGGAGCCTGTTTTGCATGCAATTTCCAGTCCCATACCCATGGCAGAATTCAAGAGAAAGGTCACAAAGAGACATTTTTTGATCTATCAGTTCATACTTCTATTATTTTCAATTGATTTTTAACAGGCCACTCAATGTTATAATCATGTGGAAAGCCCCTATGATATAATACAGACTTCTCTGAGCCACTTATTTACAATTATGGCAATTACAGCCTTTCTGTGACTTTGGCTCTTTTGGGAGGCAAGGTTATGGTCCACACTGGTCCACATGCTTCTGTTGTAATAACATAGGCCTTGCCAAAACAAACACAGTTCTCTCTCCCTTCTCCCTTAAATTCTTGATTGATGCTCTGCCTTTAAGTCTTGCTGTGAACACAGCATTTAGTATATGACGCTCTTGTCAGAATATCTTTTGCACATTCCCAGGGAGGGCCTTTTCTTTTCTAAACAACACTGTAGGGTGAGCTGGAGCCCTACATCCTATAAACAGGGAGAACAGCTGCAAAACTGTGAATTTTATTGTCTTTAGTTCTAAGCTGCTGACTTCATATTTCTAAAAAGGAAAAACTTCAAAAAGAGAAAGAAGAAAAATCTTGACTTGTAAATAATTGCTGCATGATCTCTAGGGAACAGTGAGCCATGTAGTTTTCTTACAAATGTGAGAAAATCTTTTAGTTAAAGATTACTGTAAAATATCATTCTGGTAAAATCCTTTATAATTTAAATGGGGAAAATGCTTTTGTTTTTAGGTTGGTCAGCTTACATTTAATGCCAGCCAAATCTTAAAAATATTAAATACAGGGGGCTGGAGAGATGGCTCGGTGGTTAAGAACACTGACTGTTCCTGCAGAAGACCCGGGTTCAAATCCTAGCACCCATATGGCAGCTAACAACTGTCTGTAACTCCAGTTCCAGGGGATCCAGGCATTGCACAACACAGGTGCACCTACCTGCATGTAGACAATAATGCATACACATAAAATATAAATAATAAATAAAATATTTTAAAAATATTAAATATAAAAGTCTTGGAAGAGTGTAAATAGTAACAAGAGAATAGCAATCAATATGGCCGTATGACAGGCAAACCAGGTCAGGTCACTTTAATTTGTAGGCAAAATTACCTACATTATAAAGAACATCATTACAAATAATATTACAAAAATATTTTTAAATTACCAAATCTCCTTAATATTTTAGTGACTAAATCAGGATGACACAGATTTTTTTTTCCAGTGTCAGTATTACAGTCTGGATAGGAAGTATCCTTCCTAAAGGCACATGTGTTGAAGGCTGAGTCCCTAACTGGTAAATCTTGAGGTTGGAGGCTATTGGACTAATTAATGAGTGAATCTCTTGATGGATGAGTGTATGAGGATACTGTTGAGAGGTGGTAGAAGGTAGGAGGTGGGCCTCATGGGAGAAGCCTCATGGGGCATGTCTTTGAAGGGTATCTTATCCCCGGCCCCTTCTTTGCTTTCTGGCTGCCACTGCTGAGCAGTGTTCCCCTCCTTGCCTCTCCTCTGTGATGTTTCTGTTTTGCCATGGACCAGCAATGGAGCCAGCTGACCAGCTGACTTGGACTGAAACCGCTGAACCTGAGCTATGTCAATCTCCCTTCTTTAAAACGCTTTCTCTCAGGTGTTCATTACAGCAATGAAGAAAGCTAACATATCTGGGGACCAAACGTAGGGCCCCCCGCACATGGGAGGCAAGCACTCCACCACTGAGCTGCGCTCCAAGGTCCAGAAGTGAATGTTAATTAGATCAAGAGTACTTCTAACAAAGTACTTTACAGTCTATATATGTTCACAAGGCTCAGACAGAATGTGTATGTTCCCAGTACTTAGACAACTATATATCTCTTATCTGTACTAAGGGGAAAAATGAAAATAAAGAAATAGAGCCAAGATTATCTCAGTTCTTGTACCCAAGTATCTTTACCCCTCAGTACACAGGCTTCAGGGCCTCACAGGATGGAAGTAAAGGCAGGTCACATCCATTCTTTTCTTTCTTTCTTCCTTAACTGACTCACCAAGAAGTCAGGGAAGCATTTTTGCTCATTCCTAAAACTTCCACCCCAGAAGAAATTCTACAAGTGTATTTCTAGAATCACGTGAGACTATACCTGTCTCCTCTCAGAAGCCTCCGTTAAGCTTCCTATTCCCCTCAGAGAAAGGGCAAGTGTTTCCCAGGAAGACAAAAAAGCTCAGGTGTCTAACCCAGCTGGGGTGTGGCGGGGGGACACTTGGCCTCTAACCTATCCCATCCACGTCTCTACCCCCGCCAGCCATACTGGGCAGTGCACTCTAACTGCACAGTGCCAAGCTCACCCTAAGCTTCTGCACCTGCTCCATCTAGAGAGCTTTTGGCCAGGTCCCCCAGGCTCACGCTACTAGCTAGGCCCTCCCTGACTCTCTACAGGAGCCAAGAGAGTAGCTCTGCTGGAAGTCCTCATCCTGATGTCTAAAGAGGCCTTGCAGGTAGGATTAAGCATTTTGAGATAGAAGAGTTATCTTGTATTTGGAGGTAGAGCCAATGTAATCATAGGAATCACAAGGCTAAGTCAGAGAGAGACTTGAAAATGCCAAACTACTGGCTTTGAAAGGAGATCAGTGAACCAAAGAATTCAGGGAAACAGAGCCTCCGAAAAGAAAACAGCCCTGCCAACTTTTTTATTTTAGCCCAGGGAAACCCATGATGGACTTTTGGCTTAGGAACAACAGAATGAATTTGTGTTGTTTTGAAGTGCCAAGTATGTGATAAATTGCTACAGTAGTAATAAGAGACTTAGTAAGGACCTCCATTCTTGGCTACTTCCAGTCTCCTTGACCTTCTTTCTTTTTCTTCACAGCATTTACCACTATTAGAAATTGCATTTATTTCCTGTGCTGGTTGCTCATGTAGGTCCTCTAAAATAATGTAAATTTCATGGGGCAGAGACTCAGTACTGGCTCCTGGATCTCTCAGACCCAAAATGTAGAGACTATAGGCAGGCACTCAGGAGAATTTGATGAATGAATGAATGATTGAGCAAGTCAAGAAAGTAATGCTTACTAAATCTAGATCCTGCTGCAGCACAAATTGGATTTTTATTTTATTTTTATGTGTATGAGTGTGTTCCCTGCATATGTATAAATGTACCCATGTCATGCAATGCCTGTGGAGGTCAGAAGAAGGTGTCAGATCCCCTGAAACTGGAGTTATGGATAGTTGTTAGCTGCCATGTGGGTTCTGGGAATTGAACCCGGGTCCTCTGCAAGAGCAGTCAGTGCTCTTAACCACTAAGTCATCTCTCCAGACCCCATAATTTGGATTTTTAAAAATAGTTTATTGTTTTTATTTTGCATGTATGAGTATACTGCATACATGTAGGTAGTTGCACCCATGTAGTTCAATGCCCTTGGAAGTCAGAAGAGGGTGTCAGATTCCCTGGAACTGGAGTTAGGGATTGCTGTTAGCGTCCATGTAGGTGGTGGGACTCAAACCTGGGTCATCTGCAAGAGCAGCCAGTGCTCTTAACCACTGAGGCATCTCTCCATTCCCTATAATATGGATGTTAATAGCACATGCACGTTTGTGTGTGTGTGTGTGTGTGTGTGTGTGTGTGTGTGTGTAAGCAGCAGCAGTAATGGTGGACTTTGACTTTGTTGGTCATTGAGCAACAATCTTGACAGATAAGAATTAAAATGCACCAATATTTCAAAAAGGTTGTTGATATAATGCATGTGAAAACATTCTCCCATTCATAAGTTTAGAATCATTATAGACTATTCATTACTACCACTCAATGTCTCCAAATGAGAAGTCTTACCCACAGGGCAATTATCAAAATGCAGGGTCCATTTACAGATTATATACTCTGAGAAATTTCCTCAGATCTATGTCACTGAAAAAGTCAATCCAGTGTGGTCAAAGCTGTGAAGAAAAAAATTAATCCACAGAAATACTTAAATTCATGGTGTATAAAGCAAAAGATGGTCTCCATATGAAAAGAATAGA
Source organism: Nannospalax galili (assembly GCF_000622305.1). Classification (NCBI taxonomy): domain Eukaryota; kingdom Metazoa; phylum Chordata; class Mammalia; order Rodentia; family Spalacidae; genus Nannospalax; species Nannospalax galili. The sequence continues at coordinate 5,924,728 of NW_008360322.1, read as the reverse complement.
GAAAGTTTGAGAATTTAATTGATACTAGAATAAACCTTAAGGGAGTTATAGACCTAATTATTAAACTGGGTCTTGGTTGGCATTTCTGTTTCTAGTATAATGATGTATTTAACACCTTCAGAGATTTTCTTTTTTTTTCTTTTTTGTATTTGAAAAACAGTAATTCTCCTTAAAACACTAACGATCCTTCAAAAAAATGAAAGGATAATCTCTTTCTTCAGTCTTGTGTGGACCGTGTTGCTACTCTGGTTACCTCAAAGGACCTAGTGCCATCAGCTAAATTGGTCTGTATCTTCACCTTTATTCCATATGATGGGCAGTGTGCTCAGTGCTGGAGATTCTGTTGTTGAAGTTATGGACCCTACTTTAAAATATTTTATTATTTTTACTTTATGCATATGAATGTACTGCCTGCAGGTGTGTAAGTGCACCCATGTCATGCAATGCCCCCAGAGTTCAGAAGAGGGTGTTGGATTCCCCTGGACCTGGAGTTACAGACGGTTGTTAGCTGCCAGTGGGTTCTGGGAATCAAACTTGGGTCTTCTGTAAGAGCAGTTAGTGCTCTTAACTGCTGAGCCATCTCTCCAACCCCTGGACCCTGCTTTAAAAGAAACAGGCACTGCAAGAACAGTACTGTGTGATACATAGAGACCTACCACAGTGTTGCTCAGTTTTGGAGTGGTGGGAAGAGGAAGGGTAGTATTCCTTCAAATCTCTCATTGAATTCTGCTCCCGAGTCAGGACTTACCCATTTTATTCAATCCATTCAACCATTTATTCTAATCAATTTTCCAACACGAATTGGAGAACTACAAACTTGGATCTGCCATTATTTTATGAGAGAATCTTACTCTTTAATCCCTAGGCCTAAATTATCTCATACACACAATGTGAAGCATTCTCAGGTTATTCTCACTGCCTTCAATGAGGAATCACCAGTATGCTGATTCCAGTGCTTTGACATGCTGATTCAAGCACACCCACTTTCATTCACTTGGGTGAAGGGCGAAGTTGCTATTTTTCCTTATGTACCCATGTGAGAAATGGACTGCATGTGCTTGGAATCCCCTTTGGCTTCTGGGATGAGTTCTAATGAGTGAATGGGAAGCCGAGGGATCCAGATCCCAAGTGAGTGAAGGAAGTTTTGCTTCCTCTTCCTCTCTTGCTGGGTAGAAGCTTAAGCTATATATACAGAGGGCACAGCCCACCCACATAGGACTTCATGAGAGCAAGCGGCAGTTTTGTTGAGTTAATCTACTAGGATTTGGAAGTTTAGTTCCTATTATTGCCTAAAATAAATATGTGGTTCCTCAAGTGTGGTCCCAGCATCACCTAGGGACTGGTTAGAAATCCAAATTCTTAGGCCCTCCTACCCCTACCTGTGAACTCAGAGATTCTATAATTGGGGACCTGCAGCTGTATTTTAACCAGTCTCTGTCAGGTACTTCTGATGTAAATTCATGTCTGAGAACCAGGGGCCTGGACCCCTTTGACTAATCACATTTGGCACATAACAAAGGCTCAAAAAAAAATAATGATTATTACTTGCTCAGGCCACCTGTGACAAAGGAGTTATCAGAACTAAGTAAAAACACTCCTGGTTATAGTCCTCACAGAAAAATGTGTTGGTCATATTTTATGAATGGAGCCTGATCCCCAGTTAATACCTTTGCTATTTGGAAATGAAGATGCTGGAAATGTTAAGATGATCAAGAAACATAGGCTGTGACAATCCAGATGTTAAAGTCAAGTTTATGATTGCAATTAAATTGATATGTGAGCTTCATTGGTGAAGTTTGGAAATCATATCCTCAAAGTTTATAAATATTTCATGATCAATCGTGCAACACAGCTGCAGTTTCCAAATTATAAACCTCAAAAGGAAAGTTGCAGTTGTGTGTTTTCAGAATTACATTTGTCTGATTGAAACTATACTATGTGATGCGTGTGTGGCCATCATAGCAAGACTAGCCTTCTTTCATATAGTACTGAAATTTAATGATAGTGGATTTATTACAGTTTGCCTTCTTTCCTTCTCCTTGTGCATTAAATTCTGCTCAGGATATTTAATTTTGCTAGGGCCCCTCTGATACTCTAGGAGGTCAAGTTGCCTCCTGTTCTGAAACAGCAAAGTGTAGGATCTAATATATCACAAATATAACCTGGGAAATTTTTAAAATTGTGTGTGTGTGTGTGTGTGTGTGTGTGTACTCATTCCATGTATGTGCCACAGTGTTCATGTGGAGGTCAAAAGACAACTGTAGGTGTCAGTCATCTCCTTCCAACTCTGAGTCATAGTCTCTTTTTGTTCTTGTTCACCACTGGGAACACCAGGCTAGCTGCCCACTGGGAACACCAGGCTAGCTGCCCACTGGGAACACCAGGTTAGCTGGCCCGTGAGCTTTCTGGGATGCTCCTGTCTCCACTCCTTATCTTACTGTAGGAACACTACCATGCTAAGCTTTATGCGGGTTCTGGGGATTTGAACCCAGGTCCTCACACTTGTGTAACAAGTACTTTATCTACTGAATCATCTCCCTAATTTCCCACTTATTTTTGAGATGGGGTCTCACTGTGAAACCCTGGCTGATCTAGAACTTACTATGTAGACCAGGCTAGTCCCAAACTCACAGACACCCACTGACCTCTGCCTCCCTGGTTCTAGGATTAAAGGCGTGGGCCACATGTCCAGTCCCAGACATTTTTTTAATGGCCTGAAAAAAAATTTTAAATTGTATTATACTGATGACAAGATGTTTATTGTAAGACAATACTCCCACTCTAGCCTCATTAATGAAATGTGATAATTCATTTTTTCTCTTAAAAGTGCTTCATGACATATATTTACTTGCCCTAATTAAAGTGAGCTAAAAATAAACTTTGTTTTAAGAATTTTGGGGCATGCCTGGAGCTTTCTTCGAGATCAGCAAAATTAGATCTGGAAACTACTTTTCTAAGAATATTGCAACTCAACCATTCTTAACCAGCATGAACAAGAACAAAGAACAATGAAATTTCTCCCTCAAGGACCATCTTATTTAAGAAACAGAGAACAACTTTGTATTCATATTTGGAATGCTTGGCGAGAGTAAGAATCAAGATTATCTTATTTGGTTCATGCTAAGAGCTTTTTGTCTTTATAAAGTGCCAGGTCATTACACCCCTGTTCCCATCTATATTTCTTCTCAAAAATCTTGAGGGAAAATCCCCAATTGATTAATGGATTTTGTTTGTTTTAGATTTATTTGTTTTTGTTTTTTGAGGCAGAGTCTTCCTGTAGCTGGCCTGGAACTCATTACGTAGACCAGGCTGGCCTCAAACTCACAGAAAGTTGCCTGCCTCTGCCTCCTGCACACTGGAACTGGCTTTGATTAATGAATTTTAAAATATATTTTTTTAAATCTTTGTATTTCATGTACATGAACGTTTTGCCTGCTTGCAGGTATGCACACCATGTGCCTGCCTGATACCCATGGAGGCCAGAAGAGAATACCTGTTCCCCTGGAACTGGAGTTACAGACAGTTAGGAGCAGTCATGTGGCTGCTGAGAACTGAACCTGGTTCCTCTGCAAGAGCAGCAAGTACTCCTAACTGCAAAGCCATCTCTCCAGCCCCATGAGTGAATTTTTATAAACTCATTTCAATTTTTGTGTTGCAATTCCTTAAAATTTCATGCTTAGCCGGAGTCTCATTACATTTGAAGAATCCATTCATCATTCATTTAACAACCATTTTCCTCTTATTTTATCTATCTTTTTCTGTTTCATTTCCTGTGTGTAGCCTCTGCTTGTTATAACAGCTATTCCAGTATATTTAATGTATGTTTTTTATAGCATCACAAAATGAAGATTGCTGTTCTACATGCATATATCTTTATTTTTGTGGTATTGTGCTAATCATCTCATTTTCTTCCATACCTTTTACACTTAGCACTATATATATATATATACACATATAAATATATAAAAATATATACATACATATATAAATATATATACATATATAAATATATACATATATATTGGGGGGTCTTTTTGAGACAGGGTCTCCCTGCAGCTCTAGCTGACCTGGAACTCGCTATGTAGACCAGGCTGGCCTCGAACTCACAGAGATCGCCTGCCTCTGTCTCCTGAATGCTGGGATTAAAGACGTGCGCCACCACGCCGGGCATCACTGTATATTTAGGTACAAATATATTCTTGTGTACATTACCAGTCTGTTTTTGATGATTCTTGTGTAATTCCTAATGGTCCTTTTTCTATTAAGAATAAAAGGATCAGGGACTGGGGCTGGAGCCCAGTGGTATAGCACTTTCCTAGCATGTGCCAGGCTCTGGGTTCAAGCCCCAACACTGCAAAGAAGCGAACAAACAACAACAACAAAACCCCAGTACCACAACAAAAGAAGAGAGGAGCAAATGAACAAACTTATGGTATCTGTTTCTACAGAGCTTGATTTTAGTTGGGAGAGTAGACAGTTAACAACTACACATAGCATGATAAGTGCTTATTCATTTTCTGACATGCATTTAGTGCATGTTTTCTGATAGGTAGAAAGCGGGCGGGAGCGAGCGGGCGGCACAGATAGAGGAAGGCACGAGCGCATGGATGGGGCACCGAGGCTCAGATGGAATTCTCAGCGGGATACAGATTTATTTCGCACTGGGCACCTTTCCCTCGGGGAAGGGAAAGATGTCAGCGGTTAGTGCATGTTTTCTGATAGGTAGAAAGCGGGCGGGAGCGAGCGGGCGGCACAGATAGAGGAAGGCACGAGCGCATGGATGGGGCACCGAGGCTCAGATGGAATTCTCAGCGGGATACAGATTTATTTCGCACTGGGCACCTTTCCCTCGGGGAAGGGAAAGATGTCAGGGAAGGGAAGGGAAAGATGTCAGGGAAGGGAAGGGAAAGATGTCAGCCCACGGGTTGTGAGCTGGGACTTTATATATGGGGCTTTAGGGTGCAGAAGAGGGGAGTGTTTGGGGGAAAAATCAAGCAGGGGGAAGCAGGAAAAGCAGGGCTTGTAAACCTGGCTCCGTTCAGTCTGCCAGGCAGGATCTGGGTCTGGAAGTGTTTACTTTTTCCCTCTTAAGATAAGGGAAAAGCTGTTG
>NW_008360322.1:5909858-5915339 GCF_000622305.1 Nannospalax galili | reverse complement strand
GGGAAGCAGGTAGGATTAGGGTGTGGAAGTGTTTACTTTTTCCCTCTTAAGATGAGAGAAAAACAGCTTCTAAAATCTCTGGTTATCAGGTAGAATCTGCTTATCTTATCCTTGGAGATCAGAGGAGAGGCAGGCTGCTTCTCAGCAGAGTTTGTTTCCCTTGACTCCAAAGGTCAAGGTGAGGTCCCTGTTGGGGAGGGGGGAAACTGCTGCTGTTTGGAAACCTAACATTTTCCATGTATTACAGATGTTAAGCACAGGAAAAACAGGGAAGAGCATAGAGGAGATCACTATCCTTGTGACTAAGTCTTACAGATCAAAGTAAGGATTTAGGGTCAATAGCATATTACTAAATGGTTTATTAGAGCAGAGTGCTGTGATGACATTCATGTCTTTGTTATGGACAGAGCATGAATAGTGAGTTAGAAGGGAGCCAGATAGATTCTGAGAAACTAGTGGGAGGCTATTATAGTAGAACCCTTGAAATCAGGGGTGGTGGCAGTTGAACAGAAAAGAAAGAGAATGACATGTTTTAGAGACAGAACATACAGGGTTTGCTAATAGATCAATTCTGAGAGGCCAGGTGGAATCAAAAAGAATCTCTGAGTTTCTAACATGGAAACTGTGATAGAGAGGGTTGGTTGTGGGTTGGGTTTGGGTCACATTGACTGTGGGAAGTGTCAAGCAGAAACTGAGTCTGAAGATGTGATTCTCAGAGAAGCACTGGGGAAAATAAGGCATAATCCAGAATCATCACATATGGGCGGACTTCACAGTAGCAGAAATGAAGAGTGTGGAGAATGGCAGAAGACAATGACCCATTTAACGTCTCAAGTGAATCCCAAGGATCAGAATGGAGCAGACTTTATCAAGAAAATAACAAGGGAAGCTTGGGGAGGCTGCACAGGTTTGAAACACTTGAGGATCTATCTGCATCTCTAGCTCATGTCATTTGCCAAAGGTGTTTCTGTGCAGTGATGGGGCATCATGCTGACAGAGAATGGTGTGCTCAGACAGAGAAAACCAAAGTGTGTTCCTCTATTCCTGACTCTGCACAACTCAAAATCCTTCTGTGACTAAAGGGATGTGAAGGGGTTTCCACACACAGGCAATCATTTCTGTGGTGGATACTTGAGTGGGCTCTACTTCAATTCAATCTGACACCACCGGAAACAGAGTGAACTCCTACAGGTTAGGGCTCAGTCCCACCCTACTGCCCACCTTCCAACACCATTTGCAGCCCCAGATTGTTTTATCAGAGCTTCAAACTACCTCACTATACATCAGGGTTTCCAGCCCCCATTTCTGCTTTGATTAATTGACTATAATGGCTCACAGAACTCAATGACACACTTTTACTTACATTTTCCAGTTTATTATACAGGGTATTATGAAGGATATAAATGAAGAGATGCCTAGAACAGGTGTTACAAAGTTCAGAACCACTGGGAGATACCACCCAGACTCAAAATGTTCCAAAGCAGCCGAATTAACCTTTTACACTTTTATTAGAATTTTAAAGAAAAAAAACACCTCAGGGCAGGTGAGCTGTAATCTTGGCAGCTGCCTTGAGGAGGTGAAGGGTAGGAAGAAAGAAAGACATGAGGCCATGCAGGTTTAGAGCCTGCATGGGCGGTCAGATACGTGGCTGGGAGAAGGAAGCTTTGGAGAAAGTAAAGAAATAGAAGATGCTTAGGGACAGCCCAAAGCCTTAAAGAAAGCATGATTGGTAAGAAAGGCATGAAGAAGAAAAAAGGGAAATTACACTTCCCTAAAGAATTCAGGGAAACAGGCAACTCACAGACTACCTGGCTGTAACCAGGAAGTTCTGCCCCACCCCTACCCCCAGGCAAGATTGCAAGCAGGAAAATGTCCCTATCTTATTAACACATTAGGTATTCTGCCCATCTGTTTAGCATAACCCTCCTTCCTAGGGGTAGTCCTATGACCAGATGATTGACCAGTTAAACTTACATAAAATGGAGTCACTCGGGGCATTACACAGGGCATGTGGTAGGGGACATGGAGCTTCTGGTCTTTCTTTGAATGCAACATGCTCCAGAAACCTCTGTTTTAAACTATGCAGAAGCTGACTGACCCTGTCCTTTTGACTTTTTGTGCAGGCTCTATTATATAGACATGTCTGATTAAGTCATTGGGTGTTGATGACCAGCAGGTTAGTGGGTGAGGCTAAAAGGTCCTAGGTCATTCCTCTGACTAGCGCCTATCCTAAAGCTGTGCAGAGACTGTGAGCCACTAGTCATCTGGTTAGTATAAAAAAGCCCATTGCTAGTACACAAGGGGTCCTAGGAGCTTCGTGGTTTGTCAGGACAAACATATGCCAGGCCTTGCAGTACAGTCCTGTAATTCCAGTCACTCAGTAGGCCAAGGGAGGAGGATTGGGAATTCAAAACCTGCTAGGGCTACAGTAGAGTGAGTTCAAGGCCAAACTATGCAACTAGGTGAAACCCTACCTCAAAGTAAAAAGTAAAAAGAGCACTGGTTCAATCCCCACTATTGTATAAAAAGAAGCAGCTAAGAAATACAAATGGTACAGAGGGAAATTTGGGATTAAGGAAAAATTTAGGTGGACAAGGCTAAGTGTAATTGAAGCCTGAAACAGTTTTGAAGGAATAAGGTCCACCTCATCTGGAAAGGAGGGGCAGCTCCCCAGTAACAGCACACACCCCAGCCTTTCTAGAAAGCTGTTTCACTGACAACTTGAGACAAGAAGAGGAGCTAGAGAGCCCTGCTCAGAGGGTTTCACAGTAGGTAGAGGGAGAGGGACAAACTCCTTGAAAAGCAATTTGCTAGAAAGTCAGTGTTAAAGAAACTAGGCCTCAAAACAAGACGGCTTCTATACAATTTAGCAGAGAATCTGATTCTACATTGTCACAGGCCAAATTTGGGTGGCGAGAGGGCTGCCTGGTGGAAGGAAATTACTCTTTTTCTGTGTGGGAAGAAACCATAACAAGCTTTGACAGAAACTCAAGAACAGGTTCGGTCTTTCACTGTATCTAACAAAACGTTGACAGCTCCCTCCTTGTTCAATGCAAGCAGGCACACAGAGCGTAAAACAGTTTCCACAATAAATAAAATTCAGGAATATCAAAAGGGGGGGATATGATCAATGAGACAGGAAAATACTGAAGTCTGTTAGCATTCAGTAGGTCACTGGAGACCTTTCCTATGAGTTCAAGCCCTGTGTTGAACTTTCTGCTTAGGTTTGGGGAAAAAAAAATCACACCGAAATGAAACTATTTTATAACAACTCGAGGGGCAGGTAGAAATACAACTAAATACACTATATCTCATTCTCAAAACCTTGGATAAAAAGTACAAGTGTTTAATTTACTAATTATAATATTTACAAATTAATACTGATGTTTTGGCATGTTCTGAAATGATGTCTTACATACAACAAATTTACCTGTTGCATACTGTTTTATTTTTTAATGATGTTACAGGTGGTGGTTCACAAAGCCAACACTGACCTGGGGCAGTGACCTTGTAGGTAAAGTAGCTCAGAAGAGATGAACTCTCCTAAGAATGTTAGGCTTTCAAACCTAAGTTATAAAATGATATTATCCCGTGAGTAGAGGGGTGGGTGGTATATTGTGCTACAAACACTGCTGACTTGGGGACAGTGATGGTTAATATTGATTGTTAACTTGGCAGGATCTAGAATCAGCTAAGAGACCAGCCTCTGGGCATGCCTATGAAGGATCATCTAGATTAGGGTAACTTTACTGTGGGCAGTACCCTTAAATGGGCTGGGGTCCCCAGACTGAATGAGAAGGGAAAAGTGAACTGAGCACTAGCAGCCATTCCTCTCTGCATCCTGACTGTTGATACAATGTGACCAACTGCCTCAAGCTCCCACAGCCATTAACTTTCTCTCCATGATAGACTGTTCCCATGAACTGTGAGCCAAAATAAAACCTTTCTCCCTTAAGTTGCTTTTGTTAAGAGTATTTTGTCAGAGCAGAAATAACTACTGCAGGAGCTACACATTTACTGCTGGCCCCAGTTCTCTCTGTCTGTAGAGTGCTATTAGAAAATAAGAATCTTGCCCAGTTCTACCATCCCTTGCTTTGATGTATTAATCAGAATCAATTTGATGCCGAGTGATGTCTACAGATCTCAAGTTGACTTAAGTAAGAGAGGAGACCTTTTGATTCACATAACTATAAGACTATTGGCAGCCTATGTGGCACTTCTGAGAAATTGAAAAAAGGGACCCAGAGTGAGTCTGTGGCTAGGTTAATTCTTATTTGGAAAAAAAAATCCCAAACCCCTGGATTGATAAAACTTGCTCCTAGATTGTATCTCAGCCTCTATTTAAACTTTTTTTTTGAGACAGGGTCTCCCTGTAGCTCCAGCTGGCCTGGAACTTACTATACAGACCAGGCTGGCCTTGAACTCACAGAGATCCACCTGCCTCTGCCTCCCAAGTGCTGGGACTACAGGGGTAGACCACCACGCCCAGCTCTTTTTCTTTTTTTCTTTTTCTTTTTTGGCAAGGTCCTTCTATATAGTTCTGCCTGGCCTGGTACTTGACATGTACCCCAGGCTAGCCTTGAACTCACAGTAATCCTCCTGCCTCAGCATTCTGAGTGCTAGGATTGCAAGTGTGAGCTTCTATGTCCAGACTTTCCATAAAATCTTATCTTTGATTTGCTTCTTCTGTAATCTTGGTCCTAGTTAATAGCTACTCCCTTGGTCATCCTCAATTACTTCAAAAATATTATTCCTCCAGCCTGCTATACCTTCTCTCCTGAGGCGTTTTGTGAAGGTTGTCCTCTGAGGTCAAGTTTAAAAACACAAATATATTGATAAAAACCTTCAATCCTTAATAAACTTGGAAAGAAGAGTTAATAGATGCAGATGGTCCAATTATATGAAATGTATACAAGAGGCAAATCTGAAGGACAGAAAGTAGACTGCAGTTGCTAAGGAATTGGGGGAGGGGCAAGTGAGGATTGACAGCTCATAGATATAGACTGTTTTAGGATGATTAAAGTATTCTAGAATTAGGGTCGGCAAGACAGCTCAGTGAGTAAAGGAGCCTGACACCAAGCCTGAATACCTGAGTTTGATTCCTGAGAACCCCATGGCAGAAGAAGAGACCCCAATCCCACAAGTTCCCTAATTCTCTCTCTAACTCTCTCTCTCTCTCTCTCTCTCTCTCTCTCTCTCTCTCTCTCTCTCTCTCTCTCTCTCTCTCTCTCTCTCTCTCTCTCTCTCTCTCTCTCTCTCTCTCTCTCTCTCTCTCTCTCTCTCTCTCTCTCTCTCTCTCTCTCTCTCTCTCTCTCTCTCTCTCTCTCTCTCTCTCTCTCTCTCTCTCTCTCTCTCTCTCTCTCTCTCTCTCTCTCTCTCTCTCTCTCTCTCTCTCTCTCTCTCTCTCTCTCTCTCTCTCTCTCTCTCTCTCTCTCTCTCTCTCTCTCTCTCTCTCTCTCTCTCTCTCTCTCTCTCTCTCTC
>NW_008360322.1:5901390-5909639 GCF_000622305.1 Nannospalax galili | reverse complement strand
ATGAGGTTCTCCTTAACCACATCCTTGACAGCATTTGATGTTATTTGTTCTCTCGATCTTAGCCATTCTGACTGACAAAATCAAAAGCAGTTTTAATTTGCATGTCCGTAATTACTAAGGATGCTGAACACTTTTTTTTGTTGTTGTTGTTGTTGTTGTCTTTTTTGAGACAGGGTCTCCCTGTAGACCCAGCTGTCCTGGAACTCACTATGTACACCAGGCTGGCCTCTAACTCACAAAGATCCACCTGCTTGTGCCTCCCAAGTGCTGGGATTAAAGGCAAGCGCCACCACCCCTGGCCAACTTGAGCTTTTTCTAATGGCAAGAGAAATTGAGTTTTCCTTACCATAAACCTCCTTATTAAAATCTCACTCCCTCATTCCACTGGTCAGGCCTGTAGGATGTAGGACATCTCTAGGAAGTTCATGGTAGGAAGATTTGTTTTCAGGCTTTGGATCTGAAGGGCAGACCTCCTGGAAAGTTTTGCTGGGAGGCTTAGCATACATTGGAGATGTCTTTCAGGACCATGATTAATATTGCCCCCTGGGGCAGGAAAGTGGAGAAGGGCAGTTAGGGAGGAAGAGAGAAGAGAAAATTGACTTTTAAAAAGTTAACCACATAATACATGAGTACATTCCCTTTCTACAATCTGAGACCATTACAGCTATCATTTCAGCTTAGGCTGAAGTCTTCTGACACCTATCTTAGACTGCTCAGGCCACCTTAACAAAATTACACAGACTGTCTGAAACCACAAAAATTAATTTTCTCGCAGTTCTGGAGATTGGAAAGTCCAAGAGGAAGGTTCCCACAGGATTTGGTTTCTAGGGAAGGCTCTTGATTTTGCTCAGACATTTGCCTTCTCACTCTATTTTCGGGAGTCTTTCCTTGGTACATGTGAGGAGGTGGGGCGAGGGAGAGAGATTTCCTTGGTCTCTCAACTATTCTGAGGGTTAAAGCTTGTGTGACATTTTTACTGGAGTGACATGAGTAAATGTCCTCAGATAGGGAATCAACGACAGACCAAAGTAATAATACCACCAAAGTCCAACTTGGCAAACCAATAGGGCCTATTGGTCTACAGGAGTGTGGTGAGGGGTTACTTACATTTAAAGATGGCTGTATCACCAAAAGCTTACTCCATCATGGGTGACAACTCACCAATGCTGGAAACCTGCAGCTTGCTATACAGTTTTCAGGCAGTTCAACATGCTGGTGCTTTCCAGGATATTCAGTTGGTCTGAGCCTCTTCCAGTCCTCCTAGTTGTCTGAAAATAAGTATGAATGAGGTTAGGGGTGGGGGACCTAATGCATCTGGTCAGTTTCAGGGACTTTTTGAGGCTTCTGAGTTGTTATTTCCTGAGCCTTAAGGAGCCTCCCTTTAGAACATCCTGAGTCAGTGAATTTCCCTGCAGGATGAAATGCTTCATCTTTGAGGAAATTGCTATACAAGGCTTCACAGATGGACTTGGGAGGACCCAAATATTAGTTCATAACAATATTCTCTCCTTTTCTAGACACTTCTCAAATTATGACTTCTGTTACCGTTCTTAGTGTAGAGTTTCCTAAAAACAAACAAACAAATGTCATAGATTTTATGAGATTGTTATACTGTGAAAAACTTTAAAAATCTTCCCGTAACAGACTTCTTTAATTTGGGGCCAGGGGGAGGGGGATAAAATACATAGCACCTTGGTGACTTTTCAAAGCAGTGTACAGATACTACGTCTTAATTTTTAATGGCTATATAATATCCTAAAATATGATTGCCAGATTGAATTAACTATTTTAAATAATTAGTACCATATTACTAAGCATAAATCATATATAAAGTTTTCTTCAGAGTCTTCATTCATGTATCTGTACACAAAGGTGACTTTCTCAAAGTTGGGTCATAGAATATACACATTATTAATTTTAGCAGCGATTACTAGATAGCTGTCCAAAATGGGGATACCACTTTAGAGCTATGCTATGAAGTTATGAGGCCATCTGAGCACCTTTGCCAACCTTCCATATTATCAGGAATTAGCATTCTTTGCCCATCTGGTGAGTACAAAAAGAAAGTTATCTTACTGTTTGAATCTATACTTTTCTGATTGATGTTGTAATAGATTTGGCAACTGCATCCCCAGTGGTTGCCTTTGTATGTGGTCTGCTCATTTTTCCTGGCAATTTTTTTATTCTTTTATTCAGTTTGTATGACCTTTCTCATATATCCTACATGTTAATCATTTATTAAGTAGGTCCTAAATATTTTCTTCCAATCTGTCACCAGCCTTCTTACTATAATTATGACATTTTGTCTTAAAAAATTTTTATTTTGGAAATAGTAAAAATTCTGGTATTTGCCTATATAGCTTTTACCTTCAGTATCTTAAGAATGCCTTTTCTGTCCCACGATCAAAATTGTGTTCCATAACACTCACTTATTTTTCGTACTTTGTCTTTTAGTTCTGTATATGTATAATTTAGCTGGAGTTTAATTTTATTAATATTTTATTTATTTTTTATTTTATGTATATGAGTGAATTGCCTTCATGTATGTAAGTGTGCCCAGGCCATGCAATGCCTGTGGAGGTCAGAAGATGGTGTCAGATCCTCTGGACCTGGAGTTACAGATGGTTGTTAGCCGCCATGTGGATGCTGGGAATCAAATGCAGATCCTTTGATAAAGCAGCCAATGCTCTTAACCACTGAGCAATCTCTCCAGCCCCTGGAATTTATTTAATATTTATTTTTTCTTTTGGTCTTTTTGAGACAGGGTCTCCCTGTAGCCCCAGCAGGCCTGGCACTTGCTATGTAGACCAGACTGGCTTTGAACTCACAGAGATCTTCCTGCCTCTGCCTCCTGAGTGCTGGATCAAAGGCATGTGCCACCATGCCTGGCTTTTAACTAATTTTTTAAAATTTATTTTTATTTATGTGTATATGTCTGTGCCTGCTTGTCTGTATGTGCATCACGTGCACGCAGATGCCTGCGGAAGCTGAAAGAGGGCATTGGAATCAGTGCAGTTTATAGTCAGGATTCTGCAAGAACAACCAGTGTTCTTAACCACTGATCCATCTCTCCAGTCCCTTAAATTTATTTTTAAAGTGGTATGTACTAGTTACTTTTCTGTTGCTGTGATAAAACACCACGACCAAGGAAAAGTTTATTTGGGCTATGGCTCCAGAGGGATAGGATTCCATTTTGGCAGGGAGGCACAGCAGCGAGTGGCAGGAATGGCAGCAGAAGCTGAAAGCTGAGAGCACACATCTTCAACCACACACATGAAGCAGAGAGAAAATGGAAGTGGGGTGAGGCAATGATATGCTTTCTCCAGCGCAGGGGCACCTCCTAAATGTTCCATGACCTCCTCTAAACTGCACCACCAAATGGGGACCAAGTGTTCAAATATTTGAGTCTATGGGAGACATTTCTAATTTAAACCATGACATGGTGTGTGACAAGGGTCAGTATTTTCTTTTTCCAAATGGACTTCCAGTTGTCCCAGTGGGGGCAGCTGACTTTTTGGAAGCTCATTCCCAGGAAGGAGAGTTCATCTTGTAGCTCACTGCTTCTGGTTCTAAGCACATGTGAACACCATCATGTCAGCCTCTCTCTGTAAGAACTGGAGGGACAGAACCCAGGGTGTGCTCCTATTTCAGACAACAAATGCTACAGATTATAGCGTCATTTTAGCAAGATCAAACATTAAACTTGAATCAAAGCTTATTTCAACATTGATCCCTTTCAAAAGCAAATCATCTTTTCTATAGATCTAATTATCAACCTTTGTTTTATCTCTTTTATAATTAAAATTTTCCTATAATTTAGTTTTTGGTTGAATGAGCACATATTTGAATGTAGACAATTTGCTAAAATTGGGTTAGGAAAAGATTTGCCATAACATTAGACACATTCTAAACCAACTTATATTTTGTGAAATTACCAGCAACATTAAACATCATGTACTTCAAAGATATTTTGGACTTCTGTGTGGTCTCCAGAAAGGCTGAAATAAGGGTCCAACTGCATATGAAATGCTTGCTGCTTCTGCCTGAGATCAGTGCAGGCCTGAGGACAGCAGTGCGGTTGAGGTGGGGATGCCAGTAGCCTGGGTTTGAATCAGCCTTAGCCTCTTTCCCAGATATTAAACTTTGGTCAAGCTGTCATGATAGCCAGTTGCCTCATTCGTTTTGTCTGTTGAAAGAGAATAATGAAAATATATATTAGAGTCACGTGAAAATCTAAATGGCCTAAAACCTCCTAGAAAAACATCCATATGACCATTTCCACTGTTAAGGAGAAACTTCAGCTTCTGGAATGCTGCTGCCACAATGCCCTATTTTGGTCCTTTAAAAAACTTTGGCTGTTTTCTTTTCTTTTTCTTGTGTGTGTGTGTGTGTGTGTGTGTGTGTGTGTGTGTGTGTGTGTGTGTGTCTGCTCAAAGAAAGGGTCTATAAGAAAGTTAACAGATGTCTTTGTGATCAGTACCCTGGTCCCCACACGCAGTGTGATTCCAAAGGAAGGTAAGCCTCATTCACAAACCAGGCTGGGCTGGTCATAGCCTGCAAAGCTGGGTCGAGGACTGAATTAGTAAATGGATCCAAGAGATTCTGGGACACCTAATAGGGAAACTGCACATACTGTTAGGAGTTTCCAAGAGCATGTTTCCCCAGTCTAGAGAAAGCAGGACTTTTTAAAAAGATTTCAGGTATATTATCTCAGAAAAGTCTAGGCCACTGGGTTTTCTGGGTTCACAAGCTTGTGCTCTTCTGTCACACATGCTACCTTTTCTGTGAATCAAACTATATCTCACCAATCTGCCTTCCTTTCTCCCTCCCTCCCTCCCTCCCTTCCTCTCTTCCTTCCTTCCTTCTTCTTCCCTCCCTCCCTCCCTTCCTTCTTCCCTTCCTCCTACCCTATTTCCTTCTTTCCTCCCTTGCTTCCTTTCTTCTTCCTCCTCCTCTTCTTCCCTTCCATTTCTTCTTTCACCCTCCTCCTCTTCTTCCTCCTCCTCCTTCATCCCCTCTCTCTCTCTCTTTCTCTCTCTCTCTCTCTCTCTCTCTGACACACACAGATGCCCCTCCCTCCCTCCCTTCCTTCTTCCCTTCCTCCTACCCTATTTCCTTCTTTCCTCCCTTGCTTCCTTTCTTCTTCCTCCTCCTCTTCTTCCCTTCCATTTCTTCTTTC
The DNA here is from genome assembly GCF_000622305.1 of Nannospalax galili. NCBI lineage: Eukaryota > Metazoa > Chordata > Mammalia > Rodentia > Spalacidae > Nannospalax > Nannospalax galili. Next base: position 5,904,460 of record NW_008360322.1, on the reverse strand, counting down.
ACCCTCCTCCTCTTCTTCCTCCTCCTCCTTCATCCCCTCTCTCTCTCTCTCTCTCTCTCTCTCTCTCTCTCTCTCTGACACACACAGATGTAACACACACACAATACGCAACAGTGAAAAGCCATGTGAGGATGCAGTCTAAAGGTACTGATCTATAAGCCAGGAAATGGAGAATCTTCGATAGAATCCCAATGTATGTAGCAAAATGTATGATCTTCACTTCCTGTCTCCCCTGTCTCCAGAACTTTGAGAAAATAAGTTTCTGTTCTTCAAAACATGCAGCCTGTGGCATTTTTCTGTGGTAGCCTTAACTGACTAACACAGGTGCCTAGTTGGGGGTTACAATATGATACTAAAACCCCCACTCTGCTCTTTGGAAGTGACCAGCGGAAGCAGCTAAGAGAAAATTCCTGCTCTTCTTTGAGCAAGCATTCTTCCTTCAGAACCTCCTTCCCCTGATAACCACAGGGGCACAAAGGTGTGAGATTATTCATCACCTGTCACACTTATAACAAAGACAGGTTGGCGAAAGAAAAGCATGAACTGAGGATGTACAAGGCATAGCAGCCTTCAGAAATGAAGACCCAGAGAAAGCTCTGTGTTTATGCTTGGTCTACTGAGGAATGTACAGCCAGGGAGAACTGGTTGGACCAAAGGATGTAGCTGAAGGATAATGGACTGAGAGGGGAAACACTGCAGGGCCCATTTGTTCCATTTGCTCTGGTTCTTCTTGGAATCTCTGTGTGACATTCCTTCCTCCTGAGGTGAGAGGGTCTTATGATTGACTACCAGACAAGGAAGCTTAGAGAACTGCTTTATGGCCAGCTCACACAAAAGGAAGGAAAGGTCAGGGAACTATCCCTAAGTTTTATGACTGACTTTGGAAAAGAAGGGTTTTGGTTTCCATGAACCACATTAGGGAAGAGGAATCTGAACTTTTGTGGCATGATTTGTGGGAGAAGGAAGCAAGAGAAAGTCAGAAGTTGCTTCTAAGGTCTTAGAGTTCAAGATATCACCGTGCCAGCATACTGCATACTATACTTTGGAGCATTACCTCTTGAGCTCTGATAACATCCATCCCTACTCTCATGACTAAACAGTAGACATCTTCTCAAAGCAAGCAGCATTATATTTTTAAATGGACTGCATATTGCATGCTCTAACATTAGACCAAGAACACTTGGGAGCACTTTTTGACCTGAAGTCACTTACTCTCTTTGATGCTCCAGGCACAGCTGTAAATACCCGGGCATGGTTGCAAGTGAGTCAATTTGTGGTCTGATGATGCTTATGATTGACTGGGAAGAAACAGATAGCAAACAAATAAACAGACAGAAGTCAGACAAAAGTCAAACACTTGGGAGCACTTTTTGACCTGAAGTCACTTACTCTCTCTGATGCTCCAGGCACAGCTGTAAATACCCGGGCATGGTTGCAAGTGAGTCAGTTCATGGTCTGATGAAGCTTATGATTGACTGGGAAGAAACAGATAGCAAACAAATAAACAGACAAAAGTCAGATGGCAAGGAAGGCTACAAGAGGAAAGAGGAGGAAGGGAAAGGGAGGAGGAAGGATCATAAGAGGCTGTGGAGTTATTCTGTGTCAAGTCAAGTAGAGGTTGGCTGAGAGGCTGAGATTTCAGCAAGGAGACATGAGTCCTGAAGGCATCTGAAGAAATGGAATTTGAACAGAGGGGAAAAAAATACAAAACCAAAAAAAGCCCCTAAGATAGCAGAGAGAAAACAACAACAACAACAACAACAACAAAACCCTAACGTGGGCAGGTGCTAGAGGCAGGAATGTCAAAGAGAATGAGTCAGAAGGAAAAGGAGGAAGTTATAGAGCCAGAGATTTGGTAGAAAGGCCAGGTGGTGTGTTCTCTAGATTTTATCCTGGGGGAGGCAGACAGCATGGTCCTGAGATAGGATAAGTCATGCTGATGGGTGAAGTAGCTTCAAATCTTGACTCATTTCATGCAATTGGGCCCTAATAGAACTGAGACATCACAATGATTCTTGGCCCACAGGGACTGGATTAGTACTGACATGTAGTGTTCTTAGTACAGGTTATTATGGTATACTTGTAAGAACCATAGCAGCTTACAAAATAAAAAAGCTTAATAAAGCAATGTATTGACAAAGGACTTAAGGAAAAAAGTGAGAAGTTCCCCCAAAGCAAGGGAATATTAGCAAAAGGAAACAAAGTGAAATGTTGGGCTGTAATAATTCAGACATTTGTTCTAAGGGTACAGAATAGAGAGGACAATGGAACGAGGAGGAAGACGGCCAGGGACTTTCAAAAGTTGGCTCCAATAGAAGAAAAGGCTTTGCAGGGCTATTTGAAGAAAGGAAATGACTCAATTGCTTTGAGGTACAGAAAGAAATGGGAAGAGCCGTGGGGTAGTTGATGTGTATGCATTTTTATGAGTATTATTAATACAGCTCATGACACAATAAGTTTTAAGAACACAGATATATAGGTTTTCAGTTCAGTCAATGTGTATGCTGAGTTATAGTTTTCTAATTTCTATTAACAATGACCTGGTTGTGAATAAAGGTTTATTTGAGAGGTTTCACAAAAGGAAATTGACATCAGTTGTTCCAAGTATATTTAGGTAAGTACAAATCACAAACTAGGTCTTAGTGGCTGGATCATTTGAAATTCTTGTGATGTACTAAATTACATAACACTTATTTTTTATAATTATTTTGATTCACTTATGTTTATTTTATGTGTATGAGTGCTTCACTTGCATGTATGCAAGTATACTCATGTGTGCCATGCCCATGGAGGCCAGAAGAGGGCAGGGCAATGGATCCCTTGAAACTGGAGTTACAGAAGGTTGTTAGCCATAACGTGAGTGCTGGGAACTGAACCCCCATCATCTGGAAGAGCAGCCTGTGCTCTTAACTGCTGAACTATCTCTCCAGCCCTCATAGTATTCATTTTTAAATGTAATAGACGCACTTCAGCAGAAAGGTTATATATGAAAACACTCTTAAATCTAGCTAGTTTAGTTTTATCAGTGTTTTATAGTCCAGTTAATTAGAGACTTATCCTGGGTACAAAA
>NW_008360322.1:5895652-5901024 GCF_000622305.1 Nannospalax galili | reverse complement strand
AACGCAAACTCAGGCCCTCTGGATGAGCAGTATTTGCTCTTAAGTGCTTAGCCATCTCTTCAGCTCTTATTTGTTTGTTTGCTTGCTTATGTGTACAAGTGTCTATGGGCACATGCATAAAGGTCAGAGAACAACTTGTATGAGTTGGTTCTCTCTATCTACCATTTGGGGTCTAGGGATCAAACTAGGATCATCAGTCCTGGCTGCAGGTGTCTTTACCTACGATGCCATCTTGCCAGTGCCCAAAACACCATTTTTAAAGTATATTCATTCTCCATAATTAACCACCATAATGTTAGATGCTTAAAACAGCTGTCTTCTATTTCACAGTTTTCATGTTAAAGCAAGGACAACACGGAGTTTTCTCTAATTTTCTGGTTATAAAATTACTCCTAACCATACATTCATCAAAAACAGCCTCGAAAAGTCTTTCAGTTGATACCAATATAGTCTTCTCACATAATCTAAAAGTTAGAATTGGAACAACTGGAAGCATAAATTTATCTCTGAGTATGTTTGTGCCAGGAAAAACTTCTCGCTTCCAGCTGGGCCTTCCTCTACCTGAAGCAAAGGGCTTTAAATTAGGTCTCATAAACAAGTGTATTTTTATTTTCATCATTCTTTTGGCCAAATGGCAAATTACAAAGTGGTATTTAATCAACCAATTAATCTAATTATGAGTAGTATAAATTACCTTTAGGTAATTACATTTTTAAACAAACTCATATCCAAGTGGATATTGTTAAGTCTAAATATTAGTAAGGCAATTAAAATACTATGCTGGAAAAGAAAGATAAAGCCTTGCTCTACATTATATAGCAAATAAATTCAACTGTCTAAAGAGCTTTTTTGTGAGGGGGAAAATGGAGTTGTGAGTTCTGGTTTACTTTATACACATTGTTCATTCATTACCTTATTTCTAATCTACCATTCCCTTATTCTTGCAAACAATAATTGATATGAGGTGAATGGAAGAAGGCTTCTATGGTACAGTGGGGTGATTGTTATGCACTGGGGGAGACATCACCCACAGCTATTCACAGAGGGGCAAACAGTAAATCACTGTTAGCAAACTCTGCTTGCCAGAGAGCTGCTCTCAGAGATGTTCTTGCATCACACCCCATGGATTCAAATCATAGCTTTGCCTCCTGCCACGGTCTCTTGGAGTTATATTTGTATTCTCCTTACACCCTATTTCCAAGCATATTGTTTCCTAATTGTCACATTTACCCACGACTTATGTCTGTAAGGCATATTCTTCATTTGAAATATAAACTCCTCACCATAAAGAGGAAGTTGTATATTGGGGGTGGCCTTTGTTCATCTTTAGATCTGGAATCTCAGAAAAAAATTTTCTAATGTTTCTTCTTCTTTTTTCCTTACTTTTTTTGAGACAGGGTCTCATTATGTAGCCCTGGCCAGTCTAAAACTTGCAATGTAGGCCAGGCTAGTCTCAGAGATCTGCCTGCTTCTGCTTCCCAAGTGCTAGGACTAAAGTTGTGTGCCACCACACATCTGGCCTTTTCGTTTTAAAACGCTGCTATTTTATCTAATGGTCTATGCCTTATCTTACTGATTCCTTAAATAGAAATTCAACTGCTTTTTACTAATTTATCCCCTCCTTGATGAATGGAATCCTTAACTCTCTGCTAGGTACTGGAGATAATGGCAAAATCAAAGAGGAGTCCCAGGGTTCAAGCCTTCCAGTGAAACAAGAAAGAGAAACATTCAACAAACCATTGCACTGGACTGTAACTCTGGCGGTGACATGAGATATGTCCTATGAAGTAAATTTGCAGGGTCCTTTGAGAATGAATGCATCATGGGAGGTGTGTGTGTGTGTGTGTGTGTGTGTGTGTGTGTGTGTGTGTGTGTGTGTGTATGCTGTACTGTGGAATATAAGCGAAGTGTGGGGCAATGGATTTGATCCTGACACTTGAAGGATGAGTAGGGTTTGCTCAACACACCAAATGATCCTGAAAAAAGGGCACATTAACATCTATTGAGTCTTGATCAGATTTGTTTTCTCTGCCAATTAAAGAATTAAAAGGCAGGAAAAATCTTACACATAGCAGAAATAGGTAACAAATTTTAATAAAAGTAAAGAAACACACATACATAAAGAGAGAGAAAAGCTCTCCACAAGAAAAGAGGGGATTTAAAAACTGAAAATCCAAATCTCCCAGGAAGGCTTGGGCCTTTTAAGTGTTTTTTGGTGGTATGGTACAGGTCCTCTCCTTAAATTTTCAGTTGGTTAAACAAAGAAGAGAGGGCCCATAGGTCACAGCTCCAAGTTGAACTATGTTCTGATCTGACCTTGGTCTTATTGGAGCAGGTTTGGACTGATTGCTGGAAAGGAGAGGTAGAGTCTCCAAGTCTTTGTCTCAGATGAAGAAGCAGTGAGTTTGCCATCTTTATCATTCACCAGTGGCCTTGACTGCTGGTAAGGATTTAGTCCCTCCGGGAGATAGTATAGGGAGCAGGGCAAAGAGGACAGCAAAGAGGGAAGAAGCAAAGAACACACAGCCTTGAAAGCCACATCAAGATTTGGGGATGACAAGGGAAAATTCTGAAGTGTTTTAACCTATGAACAGAATGTGTCTTCCAAAGATGGCTCAGTGAATAGAGCACTTGGGGTTTGTTTGTCGACTAGAGTCTGGATCTCCAGGACCTAGAGGTAAAGCCAGATCCATAATTCCAGTCAGCCTATGGCAAGATGGGAGACAGGGAAGGTGAATGCCTAGAAAGTTAAGGGCCGGCTAGCCTGGCGTGAACAGTGAGCATGAACAGTGACGCACGATAAGAGACTCTGCCTCACACAAGGTGGAAGGCAAAGACTGATATCCAAGGCTGTCCTCTGACTTTCACACATAAATGCCCACATTCACACAGAAATGTACTCACATATGAACATGCACACACATACAGTGCATATATACACATCATGCACAAACACAAAAAAATCACTTTGGCTACAATTTAGAGGATGAATTAGAAGACATGAGCAAATAGAATGTTATTTATGTTGAGTTGAGAAAGAGAAGCATCCAAAAACATTGCTGTAGATGGTCTGAGCCCATACATATATGTAAATATGTTGGAGATGGAGCTGTAAAAATGCACAGAAAAACCTGCATAGTGTCACCAAGGAAAGGGAGGGATGGAGCTGGGAACAACATTGCTGCATATAAGAATTGTAAGCCCCAGAGAGGTGGCTCAGCAGGTGAAAGTGCTTTCCATAGAAACCTGATAACCTGACTTCGATCCCTGGAACCCATATAAAAAGCCAGATTGGGGGTAGGGTGCTGGAGAGATGGCTCAGTGGTTAAGAACACTTGCTGTTCTTCCAGAAGACCCAGGTTCAATTCCCAGCACCCACATGGCAGCTAACAACCATCCATAACTCCAGTTCCAGGGGATCTGGCACCCTCTCTGACCTCCACGGCCATTACACTACACAGGTGCCTTTATATACATGTAAACAATACACTCATACACATAAAATAAAATAATAAATAAAATATTTTTTAAAAGCCAGATAGGGCCAGGTGTGGTGGCACACATCTTTAATCCCAGTACTTAGGAGGCAGAGGCAGGGAAATCTCTGTGAGTCTGAGGCCAACCTGATCTGTAAAGTGAGTCCCATGCCAGCCAGCAAGATGCTACATAGCAAGATGCTGTCTTTAAAAAAAAAAAAATCCAGATGAGGGAACACAAATCCGTATTCCCAGCACTCTGAGAGGAGATGAGAGGCTGAGACAAGAGAATCCTCCCTGGGCCACCTAGCCTGGAGTTTGTACACAGTGGAGAAACAAGTAAGACCCTGAGTCAATGAGGTGAAAAGTCTGAACCTACTCCAGAAAGTTCTCCTCTAACATCCACATCTATGCCAAGGAATGGGCATGCCCACAATCACACATATGCACGCACGCATGCATGCACACACGCACGTGCATACTTTAAGCAGAGTAAATTAAATAAAATGGGTTTTAAAAACACGTATTTTTTTCTCAATATTAACACGTTTATTTTTGGAAAAGAAAAGAAGGCTTAGGCTACAGAGATGGCTCAGTGGCTAAGAGCATTTACTGCTCTTACAGGGGACCTAGATTTGGTTCCCAGGACACACATGGCAGCTAACAACCATCTGTAACTTCAGTTCCAGGGGATCTGACACCCACTTCTGATTGCCACATACATTGCACAATATATGTGGACTTATATACATGCAAGCAGTACACTCATAAAAAATAATAAATAAAAATATTTTTTAAAAGTTAAGAGGCCTCATAGAAAATTTAAAAGAAACTTATTCAGGGAGGATAAGATTCTCCATTTCACAAGCCATATACTTCACAGGGGCGAGTGATTTGTTCCACCTGCTCATCCAGGTGGGGTAGGAAATACCTGTCTCTGATCAATTCCTTCAACTTAGTTGATCCCAGCTGCATACTTTGGTGAATTTAAAAGAGAAGACATGGCCCTAGAGCTTTGGGCAAAACAGGACATCCTTCCCGAAGGATCTACCAGTCCTCCACCTTCATAGCCTCTTGATGCTGGGCCCATTTTTCCTCTTCTGTGATATATTCAGGTTTCTCCAGTAAGCCCGGTTCAGGTAGGAGGGTGAGAATTGAAGGGGGCCTAATATTGGTAGTGGCCCCACTGGCTCTTTAGCAACTCTCCTTGCTGTGATGTCAACAAATCTGTTGCCTTGAGCCTCAGCTGAGTCTCCTTTGATGCCCAGGGCAATGGTAACAGCAAGTCTTCCAGGTAACCAGACAGCTGACAATAAGGCTGTAACTTTTTGTTTTAATTTTTTCCTTTGATTGACTGATTTATTTTTATGGGGCTTTTGGCTGCTCTAACATTCCCCCCTCTGAAGAGGCAACCCTAAAATCTTTTAAGGATTAGATACAAGCTCCCAAATACTTTTGACATTTTTGGCCTTTGGAACAAGCTATGTTGCTAAGAGGCCCACGGAGATTTGACTTCTAGCCAAGAAACTGGTTACATTTCTTTGGTGTCTTTTTACCCTACCTGCCTAGCCAATTCCTACCTCCTATTCTTATCACACCATCCTCTGAAGAGGTTACCCAAATTGCCAACAGGGAATAGGGACGCAGACCGCTCTGGCTTCTTCCATGCTGAACAGGGACTCCCAAATTGCATAACTTTTATTTTTAAGGGGAAAAGAAAGTCCTTGGACTGGTGAATAGGAACTGTGAAGGAGAAGTAAAGGCAAGAGTAATTAGCATTACAAGTTCTAGACAGGAAACTAGAAAAAAGTCAGAGCAGGGCAATTTTCAAATGCTCATATGAGAGTCAATTGCAATTTCTTGACAAGGACCTCCGAAAGCATCCCTCTATTGGGC
>NW_008360322.1:5893407-5895337 GCF_000622305.1 Nannospalax galili | reverse complement strand
AAATATACTGATGACTTTACTCTTTGGTTATACTTTCCTTTTGGGTGTTTAAGACCATACAGTTGGCCCAAATAAATCAATTTATCTTTACACTTACGGTCATTTGAATATCTGTCCCTCGGGGGTCACATGGGCTTCAGAAGAGCTCCTGGCTCCTTTCTTTTACCAGTTCCATCTATGTGAAGATAAGTCAAATGTCCTGCTCAACCATGTCTGGCTTCACTTGGAAGCATGAATGAGATGTTTCCACTGAGTGACCCTCCTCTTTGTAGACTGGACACTGGTTCAAGTCCATCTTGTGGAGTCTTCATGTCCTCCCTGAACAAGAGGACAGGCGACTCACTACAGTTACAGGACATTTTGAGAGATGTTCCATAGTCCCCTGGAACTTGGTCAACCTTGGAGGGCAAGGGGAAAAAACTGTCCTTTAAGTCCCTCTGACCACATTAGTATAGGCCTTAAAGTATGGCTGTTCAGCATCCAATAAGGTTAGTTCTACCAGTCTGGTACTTTTAATTATCATGTGCTATGTGTCTATTTTTGTGCCAGTACCATGCTATTTTTATGACTATAGCTCTGTAGTATACTTTGAAATCTGGTATAGTAATCCCCCCATATAATATTTAAGGTTATGTGCATTTTATTTTTGCTTCATCCTTTATACATCATGACAAACCAACAGACCTTCATCAATTGCTTAGGCTTTCTCATTTTTTCTATTTTGGAAAATATCTCCATTCCCATATCCTTTTAACACCTTTTACAGTCTCATTTTTTAAGAAATATTTATGAGACATAATAGCATTAACAAATAAATTTTCCATCTGTTGTAAGACTTCTTTTCCTGGGGATGCTAAGCAATGCTTATTCCCTTTTAAGGTTCTAGCGTCAAGCCAATGTTCGATTAAAATTTTACTGGTGAACCAATGAATTTATTGAGCTTACTTACTAAGAAAACTGAGGGGTTGCTGAGGTGTATGTATGACCTGAGTGTATGCACACTGGAAAGCCCTTACCCAGCATGGGTCATGCATTCTCTTCCTAGCCTTCCCCAGATTGTATACTTTAGCCCTCCCCAAATCCAGGAGGTCATGTGTGATTAGGGCCAAATTACATATAGTTGGCTGGGAAGAATGGCTGGATAATCCGATGATGGTCTAACGACTCTGCTTGTCCCTCCTTTAATGAATGAGCATAGCCATCAGCAAGCCCTATTGTGACAATGTTCAGTGATCAGGCTCTGCTGAAATTGTGATGATGATAGTTATTTCATGCAGAAGGGACTGCTGTTCAGGATCCTCTTATTAAATGGACTTGGAATTTAAAAGGATTTGGTGCTAGGATCCACATATGAGGGAGAACATACATCATTTGTTTTTCTGAATCTCTGTTACTTTACTTAGTATAACAGTTTCTAGATGCATCCATTTACCTGAAAATTTCATTATTTCATCTTTCTTTACTCCTGAATAGAACTCCATTGTGTAAACATACCACATTTTTGTTAACCACTCATCAGTTGAGGGGTGCTTAGGTTGCTTCCATCTCTTAGCTATTGTGAAAAGAGCAGCAACAAACCTGGTTGTACAAATGTCTCTACAATAGGTGAGTCATTTGGGTATATGCCAAGGAGTGGTATAACTGGGTCATATGGTAGGTTCATTTTTAGTTTTTTAAGAGTCCTCCACACTGTTTGCCATAGAAGTTTCAGGAGTTTGCAATCCCACCAGCAGTGAATGAGTGTTCCCCTTTCTCCACATCCTTGCCAGCATTTAGAATCATTTGTTCTCTTGATCCTAGCCAGTCTGATTGGGGTTAGGTGATACCTTAGGGTGGTTTTAATTTGCATTTCCCTAATTAATAATGATGTTGAGCACTTTTTAAGACCTTTCTTAGTCATCACAGTTTCTTCTTTTAGAAGACTCTTCAT
>NW_008360322.1:5729936-5893120 GCF_000622305.1 Nannospalax galili | reverse complement strand
GTAAGTTACTGCCAATATTTTCTTCTAATAGTTTCATGGTTTCCAGTTTCAAACTGAGGTCTTTAATCCATTTGAAGTTGACTTTTGTGCAAGGGAAAAGATAAGGATCTAATTTCATTCTTCTACAGGTAGAGATCCAGTTTTGCCAGCACCATTTGTTGAAGATGCTGTCTTTCCTCCATTGCGTGTTCTTGGCACCTTTGCCAAATTATCAGGTGGCTGAAATTGTGTGTACTCAGGTTTGGATCTTCAATGATGTTCCATTGTTCTATGTGTCTATTTTTGTGCCAGTACCATGCTGTTTTTATGACTATTGCTCTGTAGTACACTTTGAGATCTGGTATAGTAATCCCCACAGTGTTGCTCTTTGTGCTCAGGGTTGCTTTGGCTATCTGGGGTATGTATTTTTATTTTAAATGATGTGTATGTGTGCATGTCTGTGTGCGGATAAGTGCAGGCATCCACTGAGAAATCTCTCCAGCCCCTGTTATTTTTCAAGAGTAAAAGTAATAATTATGTGTTTGAGTGTTCTGCCTGCAGGTATGTATGTGTACCGTGTGTGTGTATGTGTGTGTGTGGTGTGCGTGCACGCACCTGGTAGTCAAGGAGGCTAGAAAAGGGCATCAGATCCGCTGAAACTGTAGTTACAGGAAGTTATGATCCACAACTATAATCCACGTTCTTTGCAAGAGCAGCAGGTACTCTTCACCGTAGAGCCATGTCTCCCGCCAAAAAATTAAGTGTTATAAACATATTTTATTTATTTTTTAAAAAGGGGAGACAAATATGACAAAATGTGAACAGCTATTAATTCTGAGTGGTGAAAACTGAGATGTTAGTTATAATTCTGTATCTTTCGGTTTCCTCTAGGGAAAAACCATGCTTTAAAAAAAAAGAAAGAGAAGTGGGTAAAGAAGCAGGAAGTACGTGGTGTGCCACAGAGGTCAAGAGCAGAAACTCTTCCACAGGACAAGGAAATAACATGTTCATGTTCACTTTGCTGAGAATTCAAATAAAATGAAAACCACTGCACTGGATGTCAGTGGATACCTTTGAAGAATTTAGGTAGTCTTGTTGATAGAGAGCTAGGAACAGACACCAAAGGGAAGAATGAGCAAATGAACAAGGTGATCAATCATCAACTATCTTTGGTGACACTTGACTTTGGAAAGGAGATCAGAGGGTGGTTGGAAAGGAAAAGGGGACCCAAGGAGACCTTCTTTCTAAGATGATGTGTAACCTTGTTTCCATGTCGATTGGGAGACTCAGGAGAGGGACTACAAACAATTGGACAGAATTTCTGAGAATGGGTCAACTCTGGTGAACATAGGAAGGGGCTGGCCTCATATTGAATAAGGAATACTGTTACCACACAAGATGGGACACAGAACATGAGTCCAGGGCAGACACAATCCATCTGATAAAGTGTGCTGTCAGTAACCATTGTGTTAGGCAGGGTTCTCTAGAATAGAACTGACACAGTGAGTATACATCATAAAAGATTACTAGGTTGTTTTACACAATAGTTCTGGGTAGTCCAATAGTGGCCATCTACACACCAGTGAGGTGAGAACCCATTAGCTTCTCAGTCCATGAAGTTGGCTAACTCAGAAGTCTCAGTCCGGCCACTGAAGGCCCGGAAGATTCCTGGAGAGTTGCTGGTCTTCAGCCCATGTTGGAAAGCTGAAGAAGCTGGAATCTAATGTTAGTGAACGAAGACAGCTTCAGGAGCAACAACAACGATAGAGAAACTGACCAGGAAGAAGCAAAACCAGGCAGAAAGGCATATAACATTGCTCTTTCTTGGAGCTGTTTCTAACCAGGCCAAGTGTAAGAATGTGCTGTTCATTCCAGAGAAGGGTCTTCTCCACTTAATCTTCTCTGAAAATACCCTCACAGATATGTCTAGAGGTTTGCATCTCAGTTGATTGCAGAGTCCATTAAACTGACATTCAAGATTAACCATCACAATCATCATACTGCCTTTTATTTTTTCTAGCAGACTTTAACTGCCCAGCACAAGAGCAGAAGCTAATAATGTACATGCGATTCAGAACTGGCTAATAAGTGGCAGATTGATGTTGACAAAAAGATGGGTGTTGATGAAAAAAAGCAGCCAAGAAATTGGAGGGAAGGGCGGAGAGAGACTGAGAGAGAGAGAGAGAGAGAGAGAGAGAGAGAGAGAGAGAGAGAGAAACTTTGTTTCAGAACATACTAAGGATGCATTGTGACAATGGTTGTACTAGGCTGCCCATTAGAAATGTCTGGAGAGATCTAACAAATATCATGCTCAGGTCCTACCCCAGGTGATGAATCTAATCTAAATCTTTGAAGCCTGGGCAGTTTTATTGTGTCCTTTAAAACACTCTCTGGAAATTCTAAAAGCAAGTAGATTTTAAAGCCATGTATTCAAGCAGAAAAGTTTGGAGAAGGCACGGAGGATACAGGGTTTCTTGAATGTGAATGGTAATATCCTGAAACCAGGCTCCCTGAAGTCCCCAAGGATATCTACCCATGGAGCAGGGGAACCCTAAGTGCCGGGAGATCCTTCTTCCAGGCTTTTCTGTTTTAAAGCAGCATTGTTTTGCATCACTTAGCTGTGGTCTTTAAAGGGATGCTGGGTGACCTTACCTTTTTTTTTTTTTCTTCCTTTCTTTCTCTTATTTTAACCCTCCTCCCCACTTTTCCAGGTGATTGAAGGGAAGTGGATGCTGTCCTATAAGCATTTATTGAAGGGAGTCGTTATGAGTAGCTTCCAGCACTGACCCAATTCATGACATAAGGCGGGCCACATTTTTTTCTCTGTGCCTTCATCTGACCCCTGTAAAATGTGCTGATCAGGATTGATGTGGAGGATGATAGGAGGACAGTGATGCTTGTTAAGTCTCATGGTGAAGTGAGTGCCCTAGATTCTCCATCCACACTGGCTAATCCGCACCATCCTGGGAAGTGAGTAAGATAGGAACTCCACGGAGAGATAAGGTCACTGTGGCTCTGGAAAGATAAGTGACTTGCCCAAGATGACCAACTAATAAGTTGCCTAACCCCAGCCGGCCTCCAGAGACACTACACTCCATGCCACTTAACGACAAAACCGGCTGAGTTTTCTAGTTTTAACATTCCATGATTCTTTACTCTCACTGGCATTTTTCCGGAGCAGTTTTGGAGGGGCGGTGATTTTACTGAAACCTTAAAGCTTCTAGGAAAATGGGAGGCATCTAAGGAGAAATGACACCGTGAGATTTCCTCCCTGGCCTCCTCAGGTGCTTCTGCAAGGACTTCCCAACTTCTCCGCAGCTCAACCCAAGCTTCTGGTTGGTTCCTAGAGTTTTCTCTGGCAGGTGGAAAAGTAGTACCACGTGGTCAGGATCTTGGGCGCCTAATTGGATCCTGCGACTTTAGGATCTAATAATTGCCAGTAAGATTCTGGGTGGTATTTCTTTGCCGTCAAAAGTAAATTCAGATTCTTTCCCTCTTGTATTCTGCAATTTTAAATTAGGTAAATTTAATCTCTCACCTCGTGGCTCAGTGTTACAAGTTAAACATGCAAGTATTAATATTGAAAATAATTAACCGTCAAACAATATCTTGAAACTCGATGTGGGGTATTTCCAATATATCCATAAAGCAAACAAGACAACTTAATTGTTTGTTTCTCCAAGGGAAGGAGCTAAACCGGAATTAATTTGGTTCAGTCTGTGAAACAATTCGTTTGCTCTGCCTAATTCTGCCAATTAAAGAACTTTTCCCAGACACAATTAGCATGTAAATCAGCGACAGGGAGTGAAGAGGGAGCCTAGGAGACCCGCGCAGGACAGAGATGCAGGACAGAGGACCGTCTGGCATGGAATCTGCCCATCATCCGTCGAAATCTGGATGTTAAATAGAGAAGACTCGGCCGTGGGAGCCTGTCCCCCAAAGTCCGCAAGCCAGTAGAGAAGCACTGGGAGGTGATCCCCACCCTGAGCTCCAGAGCTTTATCTGGCCACCTCCTATCCCCAGCCCCCTCCCACTGCTGCTCCTGGAGCCTCTGGTACTGCGCGCGCATCTCGGGCCGCGCCCCCAGCCACCCTGGATCTGAATCGTCTTTTGCTGGCCCGGGAAGGGTGAGGACAGTGGCCCCTGCTGGCAGTTCTGGAGAACAACAGAACTTTTTTCCTTTTAATCATTCTTCCCATCTTTTTTTTTTCCCAGGTGGTTTGTGGAAAAAGAAAAGGGAGGGGGGGGGGATGAGGATGTGGAGGTCATTGTCGCGTATTTATTTTTCTTTTGTGAAAACTCAGAAGCAGATTTTTGTACATTCAGGAATGGAAAACAGGGTATGTGGACTTAGTAGCGCTAGCCCCAATTAGGGATCAGGTACAATTTCTAATGTGAGGCTTCTCGGCCAACGTGGGTCTGAGACTCCGATATCCCTCATGCTTTCCTTTCTCAGCTGACCTAATGACTAGGAGAGATGGCTACCGGAACTGCGTGACCACCCGTGTTTACTTTCTTTGAAGGCTAAGGCACCATCTGCGAAGCCCACTCTGGGAGCCGCAGCCCCGGCGCGCGGTTGCTTGCTGGGAGCAGCGGCCGGGGGAGGGGACCTGGTGTGGCCTGACCAGTTGGCACAAGCCTGAGACCGCAAAAGTCCTTGGCTATTCTAAGTCCAAGCGGCGGTGAAAGGCTGTGCCTGCCATTCTTCATGCGATTATAACAATAGCGCCTTGGAACTAGTTGCGATTTTCCTTTTACATGAAGCTGTTGGATTCGCGTTGGCTTGAGTCTTATTTCTAAAGTTTGCTCGTTTCTAAGAACTATCCACATCATGGACTTTAAAGTTTTAAAACCGATCGCGGTCGTTAATAAGGTTCTCAGAACTGTAATGTATATGCTTACTTAACATGTTTTATGAACGAGTGCATGAGCTTAACTAATAACTGTGTTATCGTCCAAGTTATTTTTAACCACACCGTCTTGTATCGGATTCATCTTGGTAGGAAGAGCGTCCATCACTTCTAGAATCTATGTCGTGATACAGTAATCAGAAATAGAAAGGCCCGCCGTTCACTTACCTTCGTCCTTTTAAACTTTTCCATTTAAGAAAATCGATGAACAAATCCTTTCTTGTAACTTGCTCCTCACTAAGTCTATTTTTATTTATTTTTCTGACTTGGCAGGGCTCAGCAATGCTGCCCCGGATTTTAATTTCTTTCTTTCTTCCCCCCCCTCCCCCTTGTTAGAGCAGATGTGGGGGTGGGGAGTCGAGTGTTGGCCTTCTCCCAGAGTCGGCCCCGCCGGGACCACGGGAGAGCGAGCCCCAGGGCGGGGAATTGAGGTGGAAGGAAGCCGCGCTAGCCAGTCCATCCTAAGCTCCACCTGCAGCCACACCGCATCTGGTCCCCTCTTTTCCTTTTGCGCGCGCGCGCACACACACACACACACACATACACACACACACACACACACACACACACACACACACGCCCACTACTGCTCTCCTGCGGGTCGGAGAAGACGCCAGCCAAGGGAGGCGGGGTTGCAGGAGGAGAGTCCGCTCTGCGCAATCCAGTCCGGGACTTGGCTCCGCCCGGGAGCGTCGGCCTCTCCTGTGACACTGGAGTAGTGAGCGCCACCGGGTGAGGCTGCAGCCAACTCCGCTCCCCACGCACTCGGCTGCCTAGGCGCTCGGGACGCAGCACCCGCACTTCTCCGCGGTGCTCCGGGCCCGCGATGCCCGCCTAGGAGCGTGCGGCCGCGATCAGCGTCGCCACACCCGGGACCCTGCGCTCCCGGCTGCCCAGCCCGCCAGAGCCCGGCACCTCTGCCTCAGCCCCTAGCCAGACCCCCGCCCTGAAATGACTTGTTAATCGGCGCTGACACCACCGAGGGGACTCAGAAGTGGAATCCAAGTGGAATTGGGATTTGGAAAAGAGTTTCTTGAACATTTACCCTGGTCCTCGTTGGATTTTCTTTTCTCTTTTTTTCTTTTCTTTTTCCATTTTCATTGGGGGGCTCTTTTTCTCCCTCTCTCCTCTTCTGTTATTGGAGATGAACACAGCCTGCTTGCATCCCAGAAAGTAATCGCCGCGACTGTTGCAACCCCCCCCCTACTCCCCCAAAGAGACAAGCACACATGTAGGAATGACAAAGGCTTGCAAAGCAAAGAGCGCAGCTCAAGGCCCAGAGAGATCTTCTCGATAATGGATTACTAAATGGGATACGCTCTGTGTCAGTCCGCTCCGTGCCGCGGCCGCCTGCCCGTCGATGCACCGAAAAGGTACGGCCCTGGCATCCCCGTGCCCCACCTCCTGATCAAGGCTGGGGTGAGGGTCCCCGGGTTACCGCGGATGCGCGCCGTGGGCTTTGTAGTGCCTGGGTTTGATTTGGTCTGCTCTCTCGGGTTCCTGAGCGTTGTCCCTTCCCGGGGGAGTAGCCAGAGTCTTGCCTGAAGCTCCTCGCAGCCCTGAGCCCCCAAACACCGCTCGGCTCCGCGTCCAGAGCTTCCCCACCCGCGTCGCGCACACCACCGGCGCCGCCCGGAACCCAGAGCTTGCGGATGGCTGCCCTGCCCTGCGGTGGTGTGTGAGGGACCCCAGGCTGGTCCTCACTCTTGGGCCAGCACGGAGGAGAGTGACCCAGCAGGGTGTGATTCTCTGAAGCGCCAGATCCTGGGGTCGAAACCTGGGGAAGGGGAAAGGGTTCTGCCTTCGAGGACCACAGAGGGTTGGGTAGAACATCGCTGTCTCGGTCCAGCCACAGGTTCAGGTGCTGTGATGGGAGAAATGGTTGTGCGGAGACCGCAGAGGAGAGATGGGGATCTTTTGTTATCAGTGAGGGGTCTGGGCAGGGCTCGGTGGACTGCATGAAACTTGTAGTGGCCCCGAGCATCCGCGCGCCCTGCCTCTTGGTGAGATCCGCGCTCCAGTCGCCGCTGGTACCAGAGGTTCCGGGCTTTGTTTGCTGAAGTGTCCAGGAGCTGTGCCTTGGCTCCGAGCGGCGCCCCCGCCCTAGGTCCTATCCCCTGCCTCAGCTCCCACCCTAGTGAGTAATGCTCGGTTCGTCGTAGCTAAGTCGCTCTCGTGCACAGATCGCTCCAAGCTGGGGCTGACCCCTGCTGCGCCCTCCACCAGGACCTGTGCGGTCCCTTTCTAGAAAAGAGGTATTCCCGAAGAGGGAAGGGTGGGGACACCTGGCAAGAGATAGCCCTGGGACTGTTACCCACATGATGGCTCTTCCGGGCTGCAGATTGTGGGTGTCCTGACTCCTTCTTGTGTCATAGAGCTCTACATCTGGGGCTGCGGGGCGCTCGGGAGCCAACCGTGTACTGCCCTGTTAATGACCCTGTCAGGGTGGGAACTGTGACTTTTCCCTATTCTCGGCGTTTTTCTTAGCTCTCCACAACTGGAGACCTTGCAAAGCAGGATGCTGAGGTCTCCCCGGAGCGGTGCAGACGTAGTCTGGCTGCTGCATTCCCGGACCTAGACGTTTTTCCCGCTCACCCGCAACCCCTCTCCCAGCGCCTCCTCCCCCTGACAGTGGAGGGCCTCTGCACCCCGCGCTTCTGGAAAGTTTCTGTGATAGCCAAATACTGCTAGCACCACCGGACTGAGGTTCTGCGTGTTCAGTCTGACCCAAAGGGAATTGAGTGAGCAACCGGGATGTGAATAGGAACTAGATGGCTGCCCACTGGAGAGTGGCGCCTCCTGGCCCGCGGACTTGCTGGACCAGTGTCTCAAGCAGTTGGAGAGGAGTAGTTCGGTGGGGGGGAGGTAGGATGCATGCTGTAATCAGGATAGGATGCTGGCGTGACCACAGTGGTGGACAGGGGCGCTGACCCTTCGTCTCTGGCTTGCAAGTCTCCAGCCCCAAGCGCAGCATCCCGAAGCTCCAGATCTCGGCTCACAGTATTACAGCCCGCACTTGTCCTGGGAGGAGCGGAGCAGCTAGGTAAGCCAGGAGCCAAGGAGAGAGGAACGATTGGAGGCGCTGTCCTCCCACCCTGGCAAGCAGCTCTAGGGGTAGCCTGCTGCCTGTAGGGAAGTGGATAGTCCTGCCGGCAGTTCCGCCTTAGTCTGCCGAGAGGGATGTGGCTGCTTTGGGAGTGCGGTGACCAGGCACCGCCGCAGAGGGATTGCTCCTTGTTTATTCCGGATGGAAACAGAGTTACTACTGAATGGGATCCGTGGAAGGTTTAAAATACAGGCGAACCCAGGCGCGCGCGCGCGCGCGCGCACACACACACACACACACACACACACACACACACTACATGCCTAACTTTCTTTGCCATTTGACCCAGTTGTTGTGTTCCATTTATAGGTCCCAGAAAAGCTATTACTTACTGTAAGCTCCCACAGGTCTGCCTTTCATGTCTTCCTTGAGCAGAAGGTGGAGAGCTTTTGCCTTCTGTCTCTAATTCTGGTCATTGCTGGCCTTCCTTCCACTGGTGGACGTGTATCTTAGCATCAAATCCACATCTACTACTGAAGTGGCAGGAGGTGTTTTCAGATACCTGAATCCTCTTTTTTTACCTTCTCTCCCAGAGTAAAACCGCCTGTAGTCAATTTTGAATGAAAATACTCCGCACTTTTTATACCAAATGACTACCAGAAGTCAGGTTTGCAAGCATTGTGTATGGTTTATGAACCCCATGTTTAGGCTTCTACAATAAACTTTTATTAAACTATTCCTGGCAACAAAGTTAATTATTAACCTAACCTTAAACATAGTGGCAGATCTATGTCTCCACCTATTAACCTAAACTATCTGTTAAAACATAATTGTACTAGCTGTTTGAATTTGGTTTACCCACTCCTGTTTACATACTTCTCTTTGAATCTTGGGTAACTCACATTCCCTTTTTTAGGGTTTTACACATTCTTGAATGAAGCACTCTGCAAGCCAATGTAAAGCAAACAAAAATGAGCATCCAATTTAAGAACCTGATTCTGTTAGGAGTTTTCAATTGACTTTGAAGTAAAGAAGCATCCTATTTATACTTCTTATTTACAGTGTTTGAACTGCCAGTCTCTCCATTGTTGTATTTTACAGCTATAACCCTTTAGATATCACCATATCCTCAATAATGCATGTGAACTAAGACACCCCAAATCACTACAAGTAGGGTAAAAGTTTAAGTAGGGTAAAAATAGGCATGGCCCTGTGTGGAGCACTCAAGCAAATGATGAATGAATAAATGGATGAATGGACCAGCCAGACATCTCACCTTTTTCCTCTAGAGCAGGCCTGTTTAGTTTTCCTACAGTGAAAACAGTCTGTACTTTCAAGTAAGTGGTTATTACAAAGTGGTAATAAAGGCAACTCTTTGCACACTAACACACACCCTTCAAGTTCTTTCAATGTCTAGGAATGCTTTTGCTATCATTAAAAAAAATACAGCATTTTCATTTTGAGTAGGCATGTAATGTTGCACTAGTGAAATTGAGTGTGTTGAATAGGATCACAGCAGTTACAAAGGCTGTTATCCTCATTGAATAAAAATAAGGTATCCAAGTTGGGGACTTGAATTAAATCTAAAATAAGTACCCATGCCTTGAGTCAATGGGTACTTCCACATGAAATGGGGGAAAATACTGTTTTGAACACAGAGGTAGGTGTGTGTACTCTATTATATTGTAGCTTAGCTCTCTTCACAGTAGTATTAAGAGTGGTGATGTGACAAAAAGCTTTTTTAGAGCTAGCTTTAGAGAGCTAACATATTCTCCCATCTTACTTGTTTACATAAAGAAATCACAGAGCAAGCCAAACTAATTACAAATGCCTTAATTAGGCACCTGCCATTTGCTTCCATGTAAAGCTGATCTCTGTATTGCCCCTCCCTACCACACCCTCCTTCAGGTTAGTCAATTTATTGTCCTGCTCCCAGAGTGGTAGCTTATTAACATATTTACCTAAGAACCCTGTGTTAGAGCAGTCACATTTGTGTCAGGAGAAGGCGGAAGGCTAGAAGCATCCTGCTGTGCCCTTCCAGATCAGTGTCCTTTTTCCAGGGTACCCTGGAACCAGATTGCTTCTGAGATATTTCTATTCCAGAGTGAAGGCTTTTCTCATCTGCCTTAAAATGTGCTACAAGAACAACTGAGCTATTCTCTGCTGGCAACCACATGGTTGCCTCTTGGGGATATGGTAAGGTAGGAAAGGGAGGGAGGCATTTAATCCCTTTGAAATGGGCAAATAAGATGTCATACCCACAAACCTCAAGGGAGAAGGGCGTTCAAGACTACTCAGCATTAGACTACTGCAGTGTACTATGTACACAAGGGTATCTTGCTTTGTGAAACAGATGAGGTCTTGCAAACTTTTTTATTAGAATAATTCTAATTACACTAATGAAGAGTCATAATCTGCTACAGTATACCGATTCCCATATAATATCTTCACTCAGACTTCATCCAGACCAGGCAAATAACCAGGGAATGCTGGGTAGGTAGATCTTCTTGGACCTAACAGATATCTCAAGTTTAACATGTTCAAAAAGCCTAATTCTGGCTCTTTTTCCTGAAATTTGTTTTTTTCCTCATAATCTCTACCATGGTATTATAGTCTTTGAATTGCTCAGGCTCCAGACTTTAGATGTTATTCTTCACTCTTGCCTCTGCCACACCACATAATCCAGCTGCAGTGCTGATGATCCACCTTCAGGATGTACACACAGTTCCTCCAGGTCTCCCACCTCCCTGGCCTCATCATGGCCAAGCCACTGTCCTTCCTCACCTCTCTGACCTCATGATTTCCAAGGCACTGTCCTCTTCTGCTGGTTGTGGTGCCAGTGTCCCAACAGTCTTTCTGTTTCTGCCTTTGGCCTCTACCAAAGTTCCACAATATAGCAGCTAAACCACAGGAGTAACTGAAAATAAGTAAATACCTAAACTAGCTCAGATAACCATCTGCTCAAGTACTTTCCCATCGTATCCTTGTAGAAGCTAACATTATTTCTCTGGCCTCTGCACTCAGCCCTCTTCTGACTTCTGCTCCTCTTTGAGGTTACCTACATATGCATTGCATGTGGTCCTTGGGGTCCTTTGCAAAGTCTTTGCACAGACTTTTTGGGGGGCTTGGGAAAGTTCTTCCCCAGCTGCATGGTTTGCTCCTTATACCCTATAGGTCTCTGCTTAAATGTCCCTTTCTCAGTAAAGCCTTTCCTTCACCTGATTTACTTCACCTTTCACCTCAAGTCCTCCCTACACCTCTTGTAGGCGGGCCTCATTTTGTTCCTTTGCACAGTCCAACAAACTATATATTGTCCTTGTTTATTTTCTGTCTTCTACTAGAACATAATACCAAGAGAATGAACCCTTTTATTCACCATAGTCTCTCCAGTTCCCACAAACTGCCTGGTTCGTCACCAGCCTTCCATCTCAGATGTTTGTTGAATGAATAAAGAGGGCATCTTTTTGCAGATAACTAGTCTCTTTTGTCTGCCTTTTCTGTTTTGTATCCTGCTTCTATCAAATGAGATCCTTCTTGCATGCATAACTGTGTGCCTCCTATCTTCCATAGACATACGCATGATGGAACACTCACTGTGTGTTGTTTTCCCAGTCTTAGTGATGGATTGGCCCCTGTTCATTCCCACAAGCTCACCCAGTCCCTTTGATGGCCAAAAGCACACATCTGTGAGACACCTGGTCCTAGCTGGAGAGAAGCTGAGCTAAGCAAGATCAACTTGCCAAGAAATGGAACTAAGAAGTATCCAGTGCTTCTGGAAGACTGGGCTTTTGACCCTGACCTCTTTGTTCTGCATTCTAACTACTGGTCACAGCGGCTTTTGACTTTTTTTTTAATGTGTATGAGTGTATTGCCTGCATGTATGTGAGTGCACCTGTGTTGTGCAATGCCACAGAGGTCAGAAGAGAGCTTCGGATTCCCCTGAACTGGAGTTAAGGGTGGTTTGTAGCCACCATGTGGGTGCTGGGAATCAAACCCAGGTCCTCTGCAAGAGCAGTCAGTGCTCTTAACCACTGAGCCATCTCGCCAGCCCCCTTGACTTTTTTTTTTTTTAAGTTTTCTAATAATTTTCAATTTTTACTGTTTTGTGGAAGAATGTAGTATACCTATTAGCCCGCATTTCTGCCCCTACGCCGAACTGTCAGAGGCTTGCCTCCAGACTCTTACTTTCTTGGATGAGACAATTCTGAGGCTGCATTGTTTTAAATAATTCTGTGAATTGTAAACTTACTCCCCTACTTTGTAGTCCTATAGAGAGAATAATACAAATAATATGAAATATGTGAGTATATTTCATAAACTATAACATCTACTCTGGAAGTTTGGAAAGTTTGATGGTAACTCTTCCTTTCCATTGCAGACCCTGGCATAAGATAGATTCAAATCATCTACTAAATCATAAAATGAGTGTACTCTGTTGACATAATTTTAGTGTAAACCACATGATGAAACTCAACAGTTTGCTCAAATTCATTGAAAGTAAAAAATTCTACTTGAGTGTGGGCTGCAACTGTATCACTCAGAATATCAACTGGCTTTTAATATGACCTTTAATTGGGCAAGGTCATTAGAGTGGCACTCTGCCAGGCATTATAAAAAGAGAACAGAATTGTTTTTGCCCTGTAAAGTCCTACAGTCATATACATCAATGTCAATGTAACCATTAATCTAGAACAGATTTGTCAAGGGAACCAGGAGTACTGGAGGAAGTTTTGGTCTTTGCAGTAACAAGGGCAAATTCATTAAGGTCCAGTAGGCTTTCATTAGATTGCTGGGGGGGAAATGCAGTGGACAGGTCTGAAGGCAATTCTGATGTTAAACTTGGCAGACACAATACACTTGCATTTGTGTGTGTGTGTGTGTGTGTGTGTGTGTGTGTGTATTCCTTTTACCTCAGTTTCCATTTCTAAAATGCTGATATGATGATAGTGTTGTAGTTGCTGGCAGAACTAAATGGAATAACATGTGCAAGCAGCATAGCACAGTGCTGGGCACATACTAGCACTCATTTAATTAAAGCCTCACTTTTATTTGGGTAACTACAGCCATGGAAAATGGCCTGGGAATGGATTTCAAAAACTCAGATATTGCTTTGTGGGGGCAGAGTACAGAAGGAAATGACTGCAGATCTGCAACACAGAGAGAGGATGCAAAGGAAACAGCTCTTGGACTCCAAATAACAATTATACCATGAGGCGTTCCAGGGTTTAAGCTGAGAATCGTGTGAACCAGTGACTTCAGGGGAAGAGGAGTGATGATCTTTTCCCTAACTCTGAAAGTTGAAACATCACACCCAAAACATGGGATTAAAAAACACACTGTACAAATAAAACAATAGCAACAGGCCAGGGATTTATGGGAAAGCAGAAACCAAAGAATTACAGTTTTTTAAAAGAATAAATAATTGTCACATATCAACACTTAAAAATCAAGTGCACAGTCTTTACCCTATTTAAAATCTGGCAATGATCCCTTCAGGGATGAGCAGTAGAAAGGCTTGGCTGCCTATTAAACTCCACTAGGAAGCTGTGGCTGCTACGAGGCTACTTTTGGGTGGCCTTGTGCCCACCAGGTCACTCTTCTCTGACCACCCTTGAAATCAGTCTCCAAACAAAAACAAAGTGTTACAAGTGGGAAATAGTGACTGACTGGACAGAGCCAGCACTTAATTCTACCGACTGATACCATCTCACCAAATATGAACTTTGGATCAAGGGGCAAATCTTATCAGTGAGAAAAATCTGATTCTAAAAGATATAACAGAAGGATAAATAAATTGGTATTATCACCACGATTTCCTGAGGACTCTTCCTGCCTTTGTGTCCTCCATGCTTGAGAACTGCAGTTATTTTCAACTAGGGGGATAAGAAGTTTCTCAAGTTCTGTAAGTGGAAAGGTGATATGAAGAGAGTGAAATAAGTCAGTAATTAACATACCCAGAAGACTGAAGCCTTGGATCCTTCCAAGCAGTCGGTGTGATGACTTACTTTGAAAGCAGTTAGTGACAGATATTTTCTCATAGGTATAGCCTAGGACTTCCCTTTAACATGACTAGACGCTGCTGGGTGGTTTCCAACTAACCTGTAATTGCCACTGGTAGAAAATTTAATTCAAAGCATCCTTGCCGATTTAAATGTTTCTGCAGAATATTCTCTAAAATTGATGCTAAGTACCCCTTTCCTGGTCCTCTGGCCTCCTCCTCCTCATTGGCCAGCCTTCCGCCATGATTTGATTTAAAGTGTGTATAGAATAGGAACAGATCTGCCATTTATACAATGAAAACATGCTATCGAAAGAAAAAAAAAAGCATGAACAGAAAAAGAGTGTATTCATTGTTGTGTGATATTCTTTGGGAGTTCTATAGATGAGTTTGTGATGCATCCTTCTTTCCTTTCTATGTTGGATCTTGCAGAGCCTCCGGTGCATTCCTTCCCTTCCACCACTTCCACCAGACTCCTACTGCCCTTGAATGAGCAGAGAACACTGATGGAGCTAGTGCATAAACATGATTCTTTCTTGAAATCAGAATGCTTTATGAACAGTTACACTCTGCAAACATCCTCAGACAACTAACAACTCCTCCTCCTTTCTGCCTCAGAGAACCATGTGACTTCATTCATATATTTGGGGTTTGAATGTATTTGTTTTTAGGCCTCAGACACCCAGGTGGAAAACTGTTCTATTCAGCCTTTCTTTCACTATTTTAAAAACATGGGCATCTGAGTCACTAAGAACATTCTCTTGCCTGTGTAGTGAGCAAGAAACAGAAACTAAATTGTCCATAGCATTCTAAACTTGCATGTGTAGAGCAGAATGGAGATGGGCTGGTTTTTGTAGAATTCTTGTTAATGGCTTTTGAGATGGATTCTGTGCTATTTCTGCTCGCATCATGAATGATGGTCCCAGCTAGACACTGTCGCAGGATCTTCATCTATTAATCATGGAGGCTGCTTTCTTATTCGGTTGCCATAGTTTCAGTGCCTCAGATAGTGTTGGGGTGTCTTGGGAAAGGTTTGAGACATACTGGGGCTTGCAAGCCTTGCAGTCATTTTGGAAGTGGTGCTCTGAAAGAACTGAAAACAGCTTCTCATGTAAGTCAGTGCTAGATTAAAAGAGGCAACTTCTGAGAGTGTCTCCCTGGGCCTTGTTATGTGCACATCCAACTGATATTTACTCCAGGATTTGCCTCTTGCGAAGTCTTACTGGAGAAACAATTATAGTCCAGGAGCTGATGTCACTTTGATCTTTCCACAAGAAAGCAAAGGGTGCACACTCTTTATTAAGGACTCTATAAATGTGGAAGTAAATGAGGGCAATCGTGACTTTGCTCAAAATTCCACCTTCATCATTTGGTTTTCGACACTGCAGATGGCTAAATAGGATGACATCATGAGGGTTGTGCCTTGTGTTTCGCTTTGGCAATGTAAACATTTAGAGCTTGACTCGGGTTTAACCGTTAGTGTTTTTAAGTTGGACACTCATTACTGAGGCATTCAAGACCATTTC
This sequence comes from Nannospalax galili, assembly GCF_000622305.1. Classification (NCBI taxonomy): domain Eukaryota; kingdom Metazoa; phylum Chordata; class Mammalia; order Rodentia; family Spalacidae; genus Nannospalax; species Nannospalax galili. The sequence goes on along the minus strand of NW_008360322.1, from coordinate 5,877,661 downwards.
ATCGTATTTTGCAGCAAAGGGATAGCTTTTAGGCCACAGGTCTACTGCCTGTGCCAGCTCCTCAGTATTCGAGCATCTTCCATGCCTCTAGTTATTGCATATTTTAGCCTTTTTTTTTTTTTTTTTGGATTTTTAGATTGTTTACTTGGGCCTGCTTAGAAAAAGCTCTCTGGTTTTGTGTATATTGTGTGACTTGGGCAAGAGAAGTTTGGGGGACAAAATTGCTACAGGAGGGAGAGATAGCCACTGTGATTTATGTGCCTTGTGTGTGAGGTAGGCCACAGCTTGCTTTTGTTAGCTCATTTTGCTCTGTAACAGATACTGGTGTACGTCTTAATGTTTCAGTTCCCATCTCTCAAGTGGACTTTCAAGAACTCCTACAAGTTTAAGCCAAGCAATTTGATTCCTTTGTAGATTAAAACATAAAATAAAATAATCTTACACTTGAAGAAGCAAATTGGGCGGAATTCAGGACATGCAAGGCAACAACTGGAAAGTCAGGCGATTCAGAAGGCGAAAACTTTGAATTTATTACAAATGGGACTAATCTAGAAAATTAGTCACTTTCTAAAACTAGAAAATGGCTAGTTTTTGTTTCAAAGTGAGCTTCCAAAGCAGCCATTTTAGATTTCCCCAGCTCTAACCTGCCAAATTTTTGCATAAGATCAACAAGTATTCTGAATGCACATGCCTATTGTATAAAGACCCACCCCTTCCTTACCCAACCACGCTAAATGATTGTATTGGAGGCCAATAATGTGAAGTAAATTAAAAGGATAAAATGGCTTTAATTGCTGATGGCTTCACAAGGCTTCTGGGCACCGGAATTCCTTGTAGAGAAACTTTTAAGTGTCACAGCAGTTTCTGATCTTGTGGTATGTCTCCTTTACCCATAGGCTGCCATTATCCCCTAGCCTTTTTCACCTCCCTCTCATGGATCTCCCAGAAGTAAAGAAAACTTGCATTTGCAAATTCAGTATTATAGGCTCTCGATTTTGGGGGGCTGATGAGGGGTAAGGCGAGAAAATGTTCCTGTTCATATTGAAGTACTCTAAGTTGTTCTTTAACAGACAGAGAGAGAGAGAGAGAGAGAGAGAGAGAGAGAGAGAGAGAGAAGAGGAGAGCAGTGGAAACAAAACCAAAACTTTTTTTGTCGTTTCTCAAAGAATTTTGGTGAATTTAGTTCACTGCCCTCTGTCTCAGTGTTAACAAGATTGTGGCTACTCTTGGGGGTGCAGTTAAACATAGTATCACAGTGTATTTTTTTACAAAAATATACAGTACTCTCTGTGTGGATGTTGGACCTTAAGCAAGTTTAGTGATTTCTGATCATCAGTTTTATTTGTCAGTGTCCAGGTGGCTGTATTTAGATAGAGCATTTCCACATGAGCATGCTTCTACTGTCCTGCTGGGCAAACCACATATCTGGTTCTTACAGATGAGAAAGTGTGGTCCTGGGCTGAAGAGATGGCTCAGCAGTTAAGAGCACTGGCTGCTCTTACAGAAGATCTGGGTTCTATTCCCAGCACCTACATGACGGCTAACAACTGTCCTTGACTCTAGTTCCAGGGGACCTTATGCCCTCTTCTGAACTCTGCAGACACTGTGTGCATGGGATACACTTAAATACAGGCAAAACACTCATCCACATAAAATAAAAATAAATAAAATCTAAAAACATATTTTTTAAAGAAAAATGTGGTCCTGCCTCATCTCCAGAATGTGAAGCGAGATGTACTTGAGGAGCAGCTGAAATCCCGTGAAAGCTGTGAATCTTTAGGGGAGCTGTTTTTTCATTTTAAAAGAATTTATGTACCTATCCCATCTTCTGATATTTATTGGCTCCTTTCTAGATTTAAAGCTCTTTAAAGAGTGAATGAGGTTTCAAATGGTGCCCAAAAACACTTTTAGTCAGTGCTAAACATAGCACTCAGGAAAGGTTGAAGACACTATAGGAAACTGGGTCTAACTTTTGGTTAAAAGTGTTATTTCTGTATCATGAGTTCTACAATAGATATCAAGAAACTGAATTATAAATGTTAATTTGCTATTTGCATTCAACTTTTAACTAGAGACTCTAATAAGTTAGGTAAAATATATAAATGCCAACTTATGAATTAAATCTCTGTGTGAACAATCATTTTGTAGCTTATGAAATCCTAATAGCATATAGCCTATCTAGTTTAGCATAATTTGTACTTATGAATTATAAATGGCTTAGCTTTTATAATTAGACTAGCCCATCTGTAGGCATCTTAATGAGAAATCATCAAAATTGAATTGATTTGTAATATTTGCTATACTGGGGTCTAGGGTAGTGATTATCTAAAGTAATTTTCTGAGGTAACCCTGACTGCATGCAGCCTGCAGTTATATTCAATAGAAAAGTTCCTCTCTGTGTGACCCCATGTTTGACTAGAGGAGTGGTGCCCAGAGTGAAAGAAACAGGCATTTCATTTGTAGCCAAAGAAAAGGTAGCACATCTTTTGGATTTATTTTACTTTTACTTGTTTATTTATTTATTGTGTGCATGCGTGTGCATGTATGTGTGTGTGTGTATGTGTGTGTGTGTGTACATGCACTGGTATGAGCATATAGAGGTCAGATGACAACTTTCTAGCTCTCTCTTTCCACCTTGCTTTGAGGCAGGGATCTGGCTTTTTAGTTGGGATCCAAGGATTGAACTCAGGTCTTAAGGCTTATGCAGCAAGTGCTTTTACCCATTGAGCCATTTCCCTGGCCTTAGATACTTTTTTTTTTTTCTTTTTTTTAAAGGATGTTCAGAGTGAAAGGAAGTTTTCTATTAAAAATCAACTTTTATCTACAAGGTGTTTCCTCTCATTTGTAATGAGGGGAAGTTCAACATCTTGAATATGCTGATTAATTAATTCTCCAGGGATATCTCAGAGGGCTGAACTTTCATGTCACATTTTGTTATGTCCAGGACACAAGCCCTGTTAATATTGCTCAACCACATCCATTCCAAAGAATAAAGAGGACTACATAATTGCCTTTGCTATTAGAAAACAGCCACATCCAGTTCTTCTCCAACACACCAGGTGTGTAAGAGGAAGCTTTGAAATGTTGTGAATAACTTGACATTATCACATTAGTATTGAAATGCAAATTCTTCCCAGCACAACTTGAAAGGAGCCAGGACAATATATTTTCTTACATGTTGTCAGCCATACCTAGTCATAACTAGAGGGCTTATTCTGTGAAAAGTATTCATGACATGCAAGCATCTTGCATTGTGCACTGCACCCCTTCCTGGGTAGCGCCTTGTCCTCATCTTCAAAGGAAAAGATGGACTTCCAGCAGTGAGGTGCTAGGATGGAGCCATTCTGCAAAGGAAGGCCTTACTGAGTCTGTAGTCAGGTATACTGATGATCATCCACCAAAATCTAAAGGAGTTAATAATAAAGACTCATTTATATAGCGCTTATGCTTTTCAAAGTGTGTCTGCAAACATTGCCTCATTTCAGCTCATTACAACTCTGGGTTGCCGGGCAGGTATTATTACGGGTTAGGTAGGGCAGATGTTATTATGCTCAATTTAAAGATGAGATAACAGGGTTAGAGAGGTCAAATAATTTGCCCAAGAGCACATCTTAGATGATAAGGGAAGGGCCTAGGACAAGATCTTCAACCTTTGGAGTCTGATTTTTTTGCTCCAATGTCACTGTGTTCTTTACTCAGTACTTAACTTTTTTTTTAAAGCGTGCCGTTTTCCACCCACAAAAGTTCTCACCTATGTATGCCTATTTGCAGTTTGAACCTCGATATGGAACACACGTAGAAGTTTTCTGATGCTTCAGAGTGACTAGGGCCTGAATTCTTGCTTCTCAGTACAGGAGTTTTCTAAAGGGGATATTGTCTATGGAGACCTCTGGAGTCTTGCTTGAGATAGACAATCTGGTGAAGGAGATCACTTGGCAGATGGAGGGTGCTTTGATTTGGGATTTTGTTTTATGAGACAGAGTAAAAACAACAACATAAGGTGGGCAGTTCTGACTGTGGCTTCAGGGTGGGACAAGAGGGATAAAAGGTGGATCCTGATATTCTACAGGGAATATCCTCCTGGGATTTGCCCTGTACCTATGAGACAGAAATACATTTTTAGCAAGGAATGAAGTGCACCTTCCAACCCAGTCGGAGTGACTCTTCCCATCAACCCCTCCGATGTAAGCCATCTTACTCTGACTCCGTCTACTAGATCCAATAAAAGAGGCAGCTCAGTTTCATCAGTGTGTAGACATTTAACACCTTCTCTAGGCAAGGATGCATTCTAACTGCTGCACAGACAACCATAAATGGGTTCACAATTTACTGATTGTGAGCTTGCAGGAGGCTGGACTTTAGACCCATCCATGTTCTCCTGGAGCTTTTTGGCAAGATGACGTCATCAGATATATCTTCTTGAAATAAATATGCATCTGATAAGACTATGAGGGGACAAAGAGGGCAAGGTCTGGCTATGTTGACAAGGTTCAGCCGAGAGGTCTTGGGGACCCATTAGATATATGAGGTTAGGAGCAGAAAGAATTTAACAGTCTGAGATGTCCCATCCGCAGAGCTGAATAGATGGTAGTGGCATTGGCCAAGACAGGAGCCTAGGTTTACAAACTAGCATTTAACTAGCAGGTCTCATACCCTGTGTTTAAGTGATACGTAATAGACTGAATACCAAAGACTTGCATGTAGGTCTACCATGTTCACGACTCTATGCAGAGAGATGTAGGCTTAGGGCCCTGAAATGAAAGGTGTCATGTTTTTATCTGGCAGCTGGAACACATTATCCAGCATTAGGGAGACTCACAGTATAATCAAAGCTGGATAGCAAGGGGAAGACTATCCTGTGTATCCATTTATAAAGGGGAGGCACTGTCCTGTACATTTATAAAGGAGATTATCCTGTGCATCTATAAAGGGGAGGCACTCTTCTGTACATCTATAAAAACTGGTCTCACAAAAGGGTCTAGTGCCAAATGATTTGCTTACCTGAAAATCAGGGCATCTACGAACCACCAGATCCCTACTTCTTTCATTATAAATGATTCTATAAAAGTTTTTGAATTTTGGAATTAGATATCCATGTTTGTCCCTCCCCTTCACTTCGTGTGAGCCATATTTATGAGTGTTTATCTCTTAAGCTTAAATGCTTAAATGCTACAGATAACATAACTCACAAAACACAAATAATACCTCAGTTGTGTTGTTTATTTAATACAATGTTAATCAGACAACTAGGCTCGGGGGGTGCGCCGTGATAAAAGTAAATGCTGTTCACATGGTAGAGGGGAAAAATGTGATGTTTAATATTTTATTAAACACATTTTCATTGTATAGGTGATTGAGGTGTCACATTTCATTTTGTGGTTCCACAAATAAATATCAACATCATATAGTTTCCCATAAGAGTCTTCCAAGGTAGTGTACATGCTAAAAAGTATTTATGCCAGAAGGAATCCCAAATGTGTATTCAGTTCCCTTTTCCATTGCATTTTTCTTACAGGATTCTATAAATAAAATCTGTAGGATAATATCTAATATTTCATCTAATACTTTTAAAGCAAACTGAATAATAAAAGTAAATAATAGAAAAATAAAAGTGGGGCATAATAAAAGTAAAGATCAGAAACTTCAAGTATTTTCAGGCAGCTTTAGCAAGCTCAGTTTCTAGATAGAAAATTTTTGTTTTGATGTCTTATTTTAAACACACATTCAAGTTAAAAATTAAGGAATGCTTTGATTCTTTTAAAAAATGGCACCAGGTTTGAATTGAATTTTTGAATTGACAGCTGAATTTCGATGATTTATCTCTTGGAAGTCACATTATTGCACAGCTGTGGCATGGCTCACTTCTAACTTCACTTGTAGGCTGCCCTCTAGTGTTACTTGGGCTCAGCACACCCACTTTTGTTTAGCTACTAAAAGGTGAAAAAAATACAAAACCATCTAATCAGCAGCCATCCCAACCCAGCTACAAAGGATCCCTCAAGTTAAGAAATTTAAGCTCCATGGTGTGAAAGGTTGTGATAAATTAAAATGTGAGCATCAAAAGTGCTCTTGGTAGCACAGGACAACACTGTGTGGGAAAACACACTGATGTCTGAATCAAAGCCAAACTAAAGTAAAACACCAAACAAGAAGTTTTAGGACTATTCAAGTAATTTCACGTGTGTTTTCTATTTTGTATGTGCAGAAGAACCATAAATGATGAAACAAGCTCTGTTAGTGAGTCTAAAGAATTTCTTTAATAGGTTTAAATAAACATGACAAATAACAGAAAAGGATTTCCACCGACCTGGTGTTTATGATAGTCCTGAGAAGAGTTCTCAGACTTGCACAGTTCCCTATTCCAAGCCTTCAGAGAGTGAGCTCAGCACTTTGTTCTCTGAAGATGTGGAGATGCTCTCGGCAGAACACTGGGGCATAAGTACTGTGCTGACAGGGTGCCAGTCTGCTTTTTGCTTGGATGGGGAGTGAGCATACTGAAATTTCAGACTTCGCAGTTTTTTGCATGTGCAATGTTGACATTCTCCCTGGGTTACAGAGGTGGCATGACAATGTTCCAAGTGCATCTAGCTCATGCAGCAGAGCCGCTGTCTATTCATAAAAATGCCAGTGTACCTCTGCTGTTGTTTGTGCCATTAAAACTGAGATAAAAAGAAAAAAAAGCAATGAGCATATCGATCACACACACACACACACACACACACACACACCATAAAATTGAAAGTCCATGTTATCATTTAGGACTTAGCTTTTCCTCATATAAACATTCCTGTTGGAGTTCAAAGCATGAGCTCTGGAGTTTGCTATTTGGTTGACTATGACCTCTCTGGAAAGTTACTTTATGTTTCTGTGCCTTGTTTTCCTCATCTGTAAAACGGGAATCATAACTGTGCCAACCTCATAGAGCAATCAGGATAATGTGTGCCAGGATGACGTCTGGTATATGCAAATACTAACTAAAGTCAGCCATTGTTATTCACTTTTACCCGTTCCTAGTAGAATTGGCCAGGTTCAGTGTTTGCTGTCACTACCAGAATATGGGTTCTTGGAATGGAAGTTAAAACAGAAAAGACAGGGACTGGAGAGATGGCTCGATTGTTAAGAGCACTTGCTGTACTTGCAGGGACCCTTGGGCGGTTGGGTTCCCATACCTCTTCAGGCTTCTGTGGACACCAGTCACGCATGGGCTACACATACATACATGCAGGCCAAACTCTCATACACAAAAATAAAAATAAATAAGTCTTATTTAAAGAAAGCCAGAAAAGACAAAATTATAGCATCATGATAGTTCTCAGATGAGACTTCTGCTTGCTTCTCTGTCTGTGCTCCTGTGTGTCAGGGTATGACTTGAGCTTTGAGTGAGTACATACCCACCATGTGCAAAGAGCTAAGTTAGAGCTTACTGGAAGGTTCCAAATTTTTTGTTTGTTTTTTGAGACAGGGTCTCACTCTGTACGCCAAGCTGATCTGGAACTCGGGCAGTCTTCATTGCTTCAACTTCCGAAGTGCTGAGATTACAAGGCTTGAGCCTCTATGCCCAGTTCCAAACTGTTGAATAAATGTTTGAGAGGTGAGCTGTGCCTTCCAGTGACTCCAGTGCTCAGTAGGAGCTTGTTTGTCAGGCTCCTGTGGCCTGGCCTGCCTGGCTTACAGCTTTCCCGTACTGGGGAACAGGCTTGTGAAGAGGCTTTGCATGTTGGGACTTAAAAGCGTTTCCTCGCTGGATGAGTTTTTCGGATGCAGTGTTTAGACTGTAGGTAACATTATCTTTGAAATAATACTCGGGAATTTTTCACTAAAAAGACAGTAGAAAGGTCTCTGGTAATTAAATGTTCAACTTAGAACCAATGTATAAATACAAATGAGTTTATTTTCTACAACAAAGATTGTTATCTGTGCCATTAGCTACTTCGATCAGCATGTAGACCTGTCAAAGGGAGTCATTGGCTTTAAACCCTTGATTTTACAAAACCTAACTGCTGAATAGCAAAGTGGGCTGATAGGAAAGTAAATTCCTATCCTGACCAGGTCTTCACCCTTACCCTTCTTCAGGGAGGTACCATGAAGAGACAGAAAAATGAGTGATTAAAGAACAGTATGTGTTGTGGGTGTAACTCAGTTTGTAGAGTACTTGCCTAGATGCACAAAATTCTGGGTTCAATCCCCAGCACTTAGTAAAATGGGATGTTGTGGCACACACCTGTAATCCTATAATGCCAGCACTCTGGAGGTGGAGACAGAAGGATTTGAAATTCAAGATCATCCTGGTCTGCATAGGGAGTTTGAAGCTAGCCTGCCCCCTGCATGAGACCCTGTATCATGTAGGGGTGCGGGCAGTAAGTAAGGGTCAAACTAACATTAAGTCTCATACAAGCAAGAGTTAGTTCTGGCTTTTCCATTCCAATTATTTACTAAAATGGGCAGCAAAGCTTGATTCATGAAAATAAGAAAGTTGTTGGTCAAGGTTTGGGGAATGTGCTAACAAGCAAGAGCTTGGAGATATGGGGTATCTCTGGAGACAGATAATAGAACTGGGGCCCTCCCCATGGGCAGTGAGAATTGCCTTCATTTGGTATTCACCCAAAGTCAGGACCATCTGACAGGTGTTTGGTATTCCTCATAAAATGGATTTCGACCCTGACCAGACACTAGTGGACAGATGTTCGTAACACAGAAAGCTTCATCAAAATAGGCACTAATTGGCACTGTCCTAACATCTTCACAAGTAAGGCAGGAGTGGGTGGGATTTCCAGTGACAATCACCACCTAAGCCTGGCCCTGGGATGAGGGTGGAGGCCTGTTGGGACCTGGAACCATGACAACAGCCAGGGACTTTGGATCCTAGAGCTTTTTGCATAAAGTCTCCAAAAAGGCATCTAATGGTTGTCTTTTTTAATCTGTTCATATGTCTGTGTGTGTAACAGACCAAACCTTTCAAGAAGATGGGTAAACTGGGCCATTTGGACTTCACTCGTCAAGCCAATAAAATGTAGAATTTTCCCCATAACTTTTTTGTTTTGTTTTGTTTTGTTTGAGACATAGTCTTACTATGTAGCCCTAGATGGCTTCGAACTCAGTATGTATACCTGGCTGTCCTCACAGAGCTCCACCTGCCTCTGCTTCCTGGGTGCTGGGATTAAAGGCAGGAGTGCACTATCACACCTAGCTCTGTGCAGTAATTTTTGAACAAATGTTTTGTAAAAAGCATTGTGTATTGCTTTCATGTAAGCCTTTCCCCTTGAACATGAACATTTCATTTACCACCTGTACTGATTATTGATTAGTGATAGTTGCCATGTAGCTTTGCTTATATGTTTCAATTAGAGGTAATTTTTTAAAAACTGAAAATAAAGAGTATTTCAAGGGCAAACTGGTTTAGCAATGAAGTGCCCATCAATAATTAGATGGGCCTGCACCTGCTTGTGCAGGCTACAATTAACTATCTTTGAATTCAACAGTTCAACTGTCATTGGAGTGAGTGCCTGAGGCATTTCTGAGTCGGAATTCTCGCCCTCCTTTTTTGTCTCAATTTTGCAAGTTTGGAAGCAACCTCTAACTCACTTCTGGTGTTTGCTGATGGAATCTATTACCCTTCTATTGACTAGTGAATAATTCTCTCTAAGACAGGATAGAGTTTTATAAATGTAATTTAAACGCTTCCCTTCTGGTACTATTTTCAGCTTCTTTTTCTGGAGTCAGATCATACGTAGGCGCACAAGAGAGGAACCCTCTTTAACCATAAGGTGCTCTGTGCTGTGCCCTAACCCCAACCCTGCCCATTTCTTTTTTCCCCCCTCCCTTTATAGAGGTAAAAATCCATCCTATACCCTAGATCTTTCCAAAATATGGTCTATATGAATCCAGCTAAGATGTTCCTTACATTTTACCAACCACAGCTGTTTACTTTAAAAAAATTATAGTCTTGATTGAAGTGGTGTCCAACTGGGTGTGAGAAGCTGTGTGTTCATCTGATCCTGGCCTCCATCCTGCTCACAAGGGTGTTGGGTTTCCCCCTGACCTCTTACTCTCCCTCAGCACTCTTGACAGTAACACACTCCCTCCTTTCCACTCTCTATCATGGCTCCTATTCCTTTGAATGAAAGGCAGCTCTGACTAAGGAGCTAGAATATGCCCAGCAACCAGTGCCAGGTACTATCGAGCCCATTGTTCATCGAGCCCATTGTTCATCGCAGCACTGTGGAGCCAAATCTCATTTTATAGCACAGTGTGTTCTAGGAATTCCACTTCATCAGTACAACAGACCTTCTCTATTCTCCTCATTTGCTGCTGTCACAGGCAGCGCCACACAGTCCTGCAGCAGGCAATTATAATTCACTCCTCCCCAAGGCTCTGCTCTCCCACATTTGCAAGGGGACCACAAGGCATCAGCTGCCGTATTAAATAGACGTTAATGACACCAAGCGTGATCAGCCAAAGCACCAGTGGAGATGGTGTGTTTAAGATTTAATTCCATTGAGGTACTGAACTTGGAGTTCAGAAGTGCTTTCACTCCAGTGGTTATATTAAGGTTTAGGAGAAATTGGGCTAAGATTATCCTTGATGAAGTCTCAAGTACTTAAGAGTAAAAGAGGTGAGTGTGTTTAAACATATTAATAAAAGTTCCCCAATACAGTCACAAAAAGTAGATCTGATACAAAATTGTATGGTATGCTAATCAAATGTAATATATACATATATATTCATTTCCCTCTATACTTTTAAAATAAGTTTGCAAACTAGTAACACTGTCCTGTTTTCTAAATTAGGAAATGTCTTTTGGGGACCTGCAGGGCATCTTGGAGCCTGGCTGCTCTCACTAGACACCTGTGCTTTTCTCTGGGACATGGTCTCCGTCATTACTACTAACTTGTCCCTACACACAATCCATATACTTTTTCTAAAGACTTTATAGCATAGGCTGAGTGACAAGTTAATTCTTTTTTGTCACATCTGGCAACATTTGAGGTTACATATGAAGTAATTTTCTATTGGATTTGTAAAACTGCTCCATTAGTAATATTTCCTGTGAGTGCAAGCTTGAGTAGTTGTAGATGTGAATAGTTTGAGTAGTTATAGGTGTGAACCTTCCCATAGTTATCCTCCCACCACTTTAAATAGATTTGGACTGTCCTTCCTGTAGAGTGCACACAGCCTAGCACAACATGGGGGTGGGGTCCTCACCATCCTACTTCTCAGAGGTCTTTAACTAGATTCTTTTATGGCCCCTGTGCACCTTGCTGAGGAGGGAGAGAAGAGCATCCTCCAACTGAAACTGACCCTGGAGGTTTCATTTAGTGCCAAATCATTAATTGACCTGGGGGGTGACTGAGTAATCATTGCGAAGTTCTTTGAAGCTCTTTTATATTCACCATCTCTTTCATTATCACAGTGTCCGTGCACCTGTCTGTATCCTGGTTTGGTGAAATAGAAGAAAATTTTTCCTCTTGAAACAAAGGTAGTCTGTGTAAAGTTAGGAGATTATTTTTTTGGTCTTTTTTAGACAGGGTCTCCCTGTAGCCCCAACTGGCCTGGAACTCACTATATCGACCAGGCTGGACTCAAACTCACAGAGATCAGCCTGCCTCTGCCTCCCTAGTGCTGGGATTAAAGGCATGCACCTCCATGCCCAGCTGAGAAATTTCTTATTAAAACAGTAAGCCAATTAAGCCTGACCTCCTTGGGCACTGCACTCTTCTCTAAAAAAAGCCTGCCTCTGCCTCCCAAGTGCTGGAACTAAAGGCGTGCACCACCACGACCGTCCAAGTTAGGAGGGTTTTTTTGTTTTGTTTTTTGTTTTTTTGTTTTTAAAGACATTTTCCCAAATATTATACTGTGTAACTTCAGCTTGCCAAACTAAAACATGTTGAAAAGGGTGGTTGGCTGCAAAATCCTTTTAAAAAGCAATGTGAACATCAGATGATGCCCTAAGTCACAAACAGTCTCATTTCACCCATTCTGGGAGGTGTTAAAGAGTAAGGACTAGCCAGTGGCTCCTCTTGCAGTGCTCCTGGTTAATCTGTAGTATTTTGACAGGTGTCAATGACTTCTGGGGGTAACGATTGACCTGAGTTTTCTTTGTTACTGTTTCTTCAGGTTACTCTAGATAACTACAGTGAGGCTCTATAGACAGGACACAGTGACTGACTCTCAAGAAAATGCCAGTGGCAAACATCAGGCAGATGCTCTAAGGCTGTGCCCTGGCTTTCAGAAACTTCATGGCTCCTGATGCTTTAAATTGTCAGCCCAGACATTCACACGAACTGGAATTATTGATGCTGTGCTTGTAGCATATCTGGGTTTAATTGCAAACACAGAGCTGATAGAGCAAGCTTGTTGTGATTACAACTTCTGTGATCCCTAGTGTACCTGAATCCAGTAATGAGGTCAAAACTTAAGGCTGGCTGGAGGGAAGTGACCTCAGCAAACAGAAATATGTGCAAAACAGGTAGCGCATCCTACAGAGATGCCAGTACCTAAACTCCCATCCACTCTCTGACTCTGTGACCTCAGGCAACAGTAACCTCACTGTGTCTTCTTTTATGTTTGTATAGTAGAAGTTGGGCCTGCTTCATAGGGTAGCCACGAGGATTAAATGAGTCAGTATGTGTAGTTTGCTTTAAGTACCTGCCATGTTGTAAGTACTAGACAAGTGATCCCCCATCCTCTGTTCATGTAAGCATGCTAATGAGAAATGAGCTCAGAGAACTTGCACATTTGTGTGTGTGCACATGCTGGAAAACATCACAGGGGACTGACTGCACACTTGGATTGTAACAGGAACAAATTTGACTTACCGTAGTGACAAGGCCTAAAAAGGGAGCCAACCCAAGACCTGTTCTGACACAAAGTTTCATGTATCCCATGCTAGCCTCACTCTGTACTTAAGATGACTTTGAACACCTCGTCCTCCTGCATCTACTCCCTAGTACTGGGACTACAGGTGTATGTGACCACACTTGGTTTTATGTGGTGCTGGGGATTGAGCCCAGAGCTTTGTGTTTGCTAGGCAAGCACTCTACAAACAGAACTATATCCCCAGCCCATCTCTAGTCTTTAAGGACGGTAATTAGAGACATGAAGCTACATGAGGGATGGGGTTGCCAAAGACCCATTTGATCAGAACCCCCAGGTTTGAGGCCCAGGAATTTGTAAGAGTAAATGCCCCTTAGGTAGCTGTGATGCTCGGTTCATTCTTGAAGCTTCCAACCCAGGGAATTGTTCTGAGAATAAGGTTCTTTGTTTTGTGAGATGATCTTGGTGCTGACCAAATGATGCCCTGTTTCAATCCAGTATGAAGCTCCCCAGGCAAACCCAAGGCGTGAGTATCATTGTTACCCACAGGGTACCAGGGTGCTGTTCAAGGTCCTCAGTATGGGGCACAGAGATCCACTGGGAACATGCTGCCAAGTCCTGCTGAAGCTGGTCACTGGGAAGATGACCTTTTTCTGGGAAAAACATCTCCTTGTTTTCATTGAAGTTCAGGAAGGCCAGTCAGAGGCAAAGTTTCAAGTCTAGGAAACCCACGGGCTCTCCATATCATACGATATTGTTAGCATTGGCATATTTGCAGTATTATTTCACAGATCTTCCTTCAAGTTTAAGACTAAAAGGCAGAAAAATTGTGTCATACAACCTTATTCTCTCGGTAATCTCTCCTTTCTTAAATAATCCAGACATTGCTGACTGTGTGAAATTTGTGATGAACATTCAGAAGGTATGTGCATTTTGCTCTTAAAATAGAGGTCAGTTAGGCTTAAAAGAAGTCCTAAAAGGAAACATTAGGGAAATTAATCACTAAAAAACATCAGCAGATATGTATACAATTTTTATTTTGACATGACAGTGATAATTTTAAGTGCTCTAAGCATTAAAACAAATAAATAAACTAATTATCAATTCTTTTCCATCCAAAGTTCAAAGGGATATCTATAGCTTCCTATTTTCTATTTAGGCTCCATCATCGACTGATATATGATCTTAAGATGGCCATTTATACTCCCTTTGAGGAATGTAACTAGTATTTGAGGGTCACAGCTAGTTGAATTGAATGTGTGTTGTGACAGTCTCCACAGGTAGCACTTGCCTTTGCCTGAGAGGTGTTTGTGGTCTTGCACAAATATTGACTGAGCATTCTGATTATTGTTTGTATGCTATTAGATGCGAAAAATGTTGTAGTTTGTAAATAGTATAAAAGATAAGGGAAAAACTTGTGAACTTTGCATATACAGTGTGCTGTATTCATATGGTTACTAGAGAAGTACTCACATGGCACATTCTGTTAACAGTAACTGGGTATATATGCTTCATTAGAAAGGTATAATTTCTTACTCATTACAAATAAACTCCTTTTTATTTCACATCTGCAGTTTCTACCTCTGCTTATATTATGTGTGTAGCCATGGTTAGTAGAGCTGAGATGAAACGTGGCTTCCAGAACCCCTCACCAGAGGATGGGTAACTTGGGAGTCTCTGGGGGTTCCAGCTGGAGCTATCTCATGGTGGCTCACATCTTTCTCCTCTAAGGCTATTAGTTGACTCACTTTTCAGAAGATAACATGGTCAAGATTCTTCTGTTTCAGGTCTCTCCAAGCTTCAGTGTTCATGTCCTAATGTCTGAGGTTTCCAATCACTATAGGATGTACAAAGCATGACTGGAGAGATGGCTCAGCAGCTAAGAGCACTAACTGTTCTTGCAGAGGACCTGGGTTCAATTCCTAGCACCCACATGTCAGCTAAATCACTGTCCATACCTTCAGTTCCAGGGGAATCTGACAGCTTCTTCTGACCTCCGCAGGCATAGCATGACACAGATGCACTTAACACACATGCAGGTAATACACTCATACACATAAAATAAGAATAATACATAAAAATTTTTAAAAAGAATGTACAAGGCAGGGAGATATATTCAATTTTTAAGGGAACCTCTCAAACTCTAAGAAAAATTTTATCTCTATATTCAGTCTTCAGATGGTAGAAGTTTATAAAGGTTTATAAAATCTTCTTGGCTGTATTAATGCATTCAGGATGTGATTTTTTTTTTCCTCCCTACTTTTCAGACATCAAAGAGATAATTCATCAGACCCACTTTACTTTCTGCATAGATATATGCTTATTGGGTCTGAACTTTAGCTGGAACCAAACTCCTTTTCCTTTGAATCAGTGGTCAAGCTTCACTTCTAGTGTGGTTCCTTCTAGAAACAGGAAATGCAGTAGAGAAGGCTGCCTGCCTGCTCCATTATTCCTTTAGTTTCTCAGGCAGACTTCATTTAAGCATAGAAATTCAGAATACTTTGATTATCCATCAATGTGGTTCAGACAATGTGACTCTGAAGAGTACTGCTGTTTTGAGGTAAACTGAAGTCACCCAGGCAGAGAGAATGAACTGTCTTATTTTCTTCTGCTGGCTTGGTATAATCTGGAGGCAACTGTTCCCTGGCCTCAGTGATCCTAGTTGGAAAACAGGGTGGTTTAAAAAAAAAAAAAAAATCTCAAATCCTTCAGCCAAAAACTGCTGCATCAGTGAAAAGTGTGCTATGTAAACACCTTAACCTTTCTGTGGTGTGTACCAGTCCTGTTATAGACTCTAGACTACAGAGAGTATTGAATGTAACATATGCTGGGGAATGGGGAGGTTGTTTGTCATTACCATTAAAAAGTCTGAGGTATGCTGGGAGCTCCATACATAGAAACTCTCTAGAACCCAAGCAAGAGCTTTAAACTTCCCTCCATACACCACCCCAATGCCGGTTTTTTTGCCCCAACATGGCAAAACGTGATACTCACCAAGATACACCATGGGCTTTGAGGACCATTGTTCGATCACCTTGACCTGGCAGTGCAATGTGCTGTATCAGGAGTTGCCTGGCTTTCCAGGATGGAAGAATTAAGGACCATAAATCAAGTACCATATCCAAAAAAGAAAGCTATCAAGGAGAGTAAAGGTATTCTCAAGTGGCCCTAGCTGTCCCGTAATTATTGAAGCTTTGGAGCCTGTTCAAGATAGATCTTCCCAAACATCCCTGGTAGCAGGTGGGAATGTAAGTGATAGAGTAGATGGTCTTACATAGTAACCAGGACAGTTATAAAGCCAAAAGCCCCCAGCACAAAAGGTGTGTCCAGAGATACTTTACAGCATGGCTGGAAATGGTATTCATTTGAAACCCATAAGTACACTGTAGCTCTCAGACAGAGGAGGTTACATATTGCAAGATTCTAAGTATAATATACTTAATTAATCATGCTAGTCATGTCCCCTCCTTATTTGCAGAATGCTTTACATTCACTGGTGTTGACTCAGGGTATTGTTCAGCATCTTAATAAAAGTATCAGATGTATAACAGTTTACATCATTTGATTTTTCTCCTCTGGTTTAGATCCAAAGACATTATTAGCCAGTCTTAATGCTTGCTTGTGAGTAGCACTGTTAGGAAATAAAGCTTCTGTCATGGGGGTTTCCTTCTGTCATGGGACTTTTCTTAGTATATTACTTAAGATAATATTAATCAAATAGTGAAGTAATGAGGGAAAACGATTTTAAAAACCTTTTAAAATATTACCCTCTTCACCTTAAGAATATATAAAACTGACTTACTTTTTATAACACCCATCTCATATGCTTGAATATTGAAACACAAACATAAAATGCAGTGCAGACCCACTTGGGCTTAGTGCTTGGCTTGGTAGCAATCCAATCAAGATGACTGTGAAGAAAAGGATCAAAGCACGTATTTCCATAACAGTGAATGTGGGATTTTTCAGCCACATCAATGCCCCACCTTTTTAGGACACTTAGTACCCATGGTATTAGCTTCCATTTCTTTAATGCCATAAGATACAAAGGAAGATTTTAAGAAAGGCTAATAGACATAGAAATAGTTTTAAGATTTTTCTAGACTAGCAGGAAAAACTAATTCAAAGAGCAAACAGGATGACTTAATGGAAATCAAGCAACAAATCTAAAGAAAAAAAAATAGGTTTGGAGCCTAAAATAAAGTGAATATATAACACCTGTCCATTTTGTTCCCTTTTATTTTTATTTTTTCTTGAGAATCTCTATTTATGGAAAAGTCAGTTGATTGCTTATCAGGCCGAAGCTTGTGTTTGCTCAGACTAGTGATAATGAGCAATGGGAATGACTAAAGTGTGAGGGGATGCAACAGGGAAATGGGTGAGCTCTGTACAGACAGTGGGACCTGAGCTTGAAAGCTGGGGAATTCCCTGTGTGCTTTTATGTTAATTGGAGGGGGTTAGGATAAGGAACTGTAATGAGTATGGGGGCTCTCCAGGCAATCTGCTGGCCCCTGGGAACAGCTTCCCAGTAATTACTTAGTTACTTCCCCTGGGTTGGGTTGAGAAGCATCTCAAACCCTGTTCCTGAACCTGCTGCAGCACTGTGTGACCAGAGAGCCCATTAGAAAATAGATGTTTAGACCCAGGCCAGTCCACTCAGGGAGCAGTCTTCACACTGACAAGCTCTCAAGTGACTAGCATAGAGGTTAATGTGTAAGATGCACTGGCTGAAAGGACACACAGAGTATGGGGTACAAAAATGGGATTATCTTAGAAAAAGGAGGGGCAGTCAATTTTTAACTAGTGAGTTAACTACATGAGGGTGCATGAGGGTGTTTGTTAGGGGTTTATCTTTCAAGATGTAAAGCAATCACAGTGTCTCTGGGAAATAATTACCTGGACTTTGACTTGCTTGTGACTCCACGTAATGCAGAGACCAGTATTTGCCTAATAGCCCCCAGGCCATGTGGACAAATGCAGCTGAGGTAAGACAGCTGGATGATAAGGAGGAACTTAACTTCAATGGCCTTTAGGATTATGATTATCACCAAGCTTTAGAGTTTTAACATCAGTAAACCATGACTCTGCCTGGGTCTCCAACAAGTACTTATTATTGAAATAATTTATCATTTTAGTAGAGCCTCCTGTCTCCAAAATGTGTTATAGCCCTTTAAAAATATCTTAGCCAGCCGGGCATGGTGGCACAGGCCTTTAATCCCAGCACTCGGGGGCAGATGCAGGCAGATCTCTGTGAGTTCAAGGCCAGCCTGGTCTACATAGTGAGTTCCAGGACAGCTGGGGCTACAGGGAGACCCTGTCTCAAAAAGAAAAAAAAAAAAAAAAAAATCTCAGCCATCGTAACAGCCTCGTGAGCAGCCAACAACTCAGGGCTGTGTTCCCTTAATTCTAAAAGGGAAATGGGGATTTCTGCCATAACACCTGCAGAGTTTTGATGGATGACAGAAAAGGATGATGCCATGAGGATGGCAGGATAAAAAGACCCTTCCTTAAAGCAGGTCATCACCACATCTGAATGGCACTGCTGAGCTTCCATCAAAGACTCAATCTGCTCTTGTCTCCTTTGCCTCACTCTGGGCTGCCATTTCCCAGAGCAAACAGGCTCATTAGGTGGTACGTGAGCCAGCTACTTTCCCCTTACATAGTTGCCTGTAACACTGGAGGGAGAGGCTGATAAATCATCTGCCACTTCACCTTTTAAGTCAAAGTTTAAAAGCAATAAATACCAAGCTAGAGAAATATTGACTAGAAGTGGTGATATCACAGTAGTCATGAGTCTGTCTTTGTTCTTGCAACTTTTTGATATAATGGTCTCAGTTTGTTTGTCCGACAGAATGCATTTTCAGAGTCATGGAAGACCATCCTGAGAAGTACAAAAGGAAGCCAGAAACTATATAGATGCCATGCACCCTGCATCCAAACAGCCCCACATTCATGTCCCAGGGTCAACCTTGAAAAAGAGGACTGGGAAGGAAATTCCTCAGTGACCCCAGGAGCTCACTTTGACAAGGAAAGCTCATCCATAGGGGCAGTGGTTGAGAAGGAATGTCTTCAAACTTCCTGCAAACAGCACTGAAACAGAAGTGTAAATATATTGCCAGAAAAGATTAAGCTAGACCCATCTTGTATGGTACCTAAGTTATTACTGAAAACATTGGAGGCAGAAGAAAATTATTTTCTGGGGTGCAGGTAATCTACCTGAGAACTGCATCAGACAACACTGCTAAATAATCCAAGACCCTCCACATTTATTTCAAAGAGCTTTCCTGAAGATCACAGAACTTGATAGAGAGTAAAGAAGACAGAACTGTAAGGCTTGGGAAGAAAATTCCTCAATGACCCCAGGAGCTGCAAAAGCGACAAGGACTAGTTTGGTGGCAAACCTAACCACATCAGGGCCTTGATCAGAAGCTCTGGGGCCACGCTATCGACCCATATCTGCTCACTTTATCATATCACCACATTTACTTTTCTTTCTCTTCTGCCAGTAAAAACTCATGTCAGCATGTGGGAGTGTTATTTCTACTACCTAATCTGTGTCAAACAGTCCTGGAGGGTCAGGAAACCAGTTGGATTATAAACCTTTGGAGATGATTAAATAATCATCATGTGTTGATCACTCTTGAGCTGTTTGAGTTAGAAAATGGAATTCTTGGCTTTATTTTCAAAAGTAACAAGTCTAGGTGTTAATGGTAAGTTTGGGTTTAAATTAACAGGTATTTTTCTACTGCCGATTATGTTTCAAGAATAATGTAAATATTCTAGGGGAAAAAAGGCATTTTCACCAGAACCTAATAAAAGAGAGAAACAAAAGATTTAGACGTGGCTATAGTTTTGAAGAACACTTCAGAAAAGATGAGAGTAGAGGATTTCAAGTGGGAGAGAAGCTCTTCTGAATGGAGTCATTTTGTCATATGCTACATGGGAGGATGTGGGGGAAGACGCTTTACTGGACCAAAGGGCCTTGTAAGAGTTTTCCAGAGATATTAAGGACAGTTGAATTAGTTATGAAGTGGAAAGGTAGCACTTCTATGACTTAACGAATCCAGTTATTTTGATAACAGCAAAAACCACTCACCTCTCCCGTAGTAGTTGGAAGGGACTTTGGCATCACCTTGACAGAGAAAAACTACTATGCCCTGAGATTAGGGGTAAAAGCTCTCAACTCCATGTTGTACTGTTTGGGTTTGTGAGTATACCAACAAGCCCACATTCTACACAGAAAATAATGGTGTCAAGGAAAGTTTCAAGTGTATGCTGAAGCAACGGCCTGGCCTCTGGAAGTCAAGGAAGCAGGGACAGTCCTCATGGATGAGTGGAGGCTCTGACCCTGTGTCCTGCACAGAAGAGGCACCCCTGACCTTCCTTCAAGAGACTCTTCCTGCTTCTCCAAGCTTACCACAGACACAGTGTTATTCAGGGTTTAAAGTGATGACACCCACACTTTCTGGCCTGATTTACTACTTTTTAAAAAAGTTTCATCTTCAAAGAAATCTAAACTCTTGGAATCCCAGTAGGGTATAATATTTGACTTTTATTTTGTTTCATTTCTTTGATGCAACAGATTTATGCACCCATGGTGCTTTTAAATTCTATGTAGTATAAAGTTAGTGAAGAAAAAAACAAATGTTTTCTGGATGCTGTTAATGATAGGTAAAAGGACAGGAAGAATTCATGTAAAAAGCATATTAAAATTAGATATATAAGCCAGGCATGGTGGTACATGCCTTTAATACCAGCACTGAGGAGGCAGAGGCAGTTGGATCTCTGTGAAATTGAGGCCAGTCTGGTCTACATAGCGAGTTCCAGGCCAGCTGAGACTACAGGGAGACCCTGTCTCAAAGAACAACCCCCCCAAAAACCTAAATATATCTATAATATATTATATATTATATATATGCATATGCATATATGTAAAGAGGTTGGAGATGGGTCTCTTGGGAAGAAGGAAAGCACAGTAGAGCAAAAAGTGATCCCAGGGTCCTTTAAAAGATAGTTTACTTCTCAAAGTGACCAGTTTTTTCTTAAACAGCCGGATACTGGTCAGTTTTGGCAGCAGGCTTGAGCAGACTAGATGCACTGTCTGATTAGGAGACAACAGCTGGAAGCAACATAGTAATTATCTCAAACTCCCCATCCAAACTCTTTTTAAAGATTCATCTATAATTCCCGTATCTCCATTGCAAAGAAAACATAGAGACTCATCTGGTGGTTCACCAAGTGGCGGGTACAGAATCCTCAGGCAACACGGGGAAGTACATTGACAGTTTCCAGCAGCCTGGCCAAGCTGTGCTTGCAATTCCACACGCAAGATTTCTTAACTGGATAAAGAAAGCATCTTAAGAAAATTGAGGTTTTCTTTTGCCCTGGATACCCATTCATGTGTAAGATGTTACCAAGCTCCCTCTAACTATTAATTAGTGTTTGAATTAGTAATGACAATAATGCAAGCTTAATACTGACAGAATGAACTTGTATGGGTGGCCTCGTACCCATAGTGTGTGCACAGTAATTAACCATTTACTTTATCTTGTTCATGGAACATGGTTCCTTTGTAGGATATTGGTTTCAAATGTTATCAAATGCTAGTACTCATTAAAATAATAATAATCATTTTGATGATTCTGCCCCTTCCCTCCCTACAGCATAAAAGTTCTGAAAACTAACACATCAGGTTTAGGCAAAGACCTGTGGAGTAACTTGAAGCTGCCAGATTTTGAATATTTACAATGTATCGGTCACATTGATTATCACCAATTTGTATTCTGTGTAGCAGGGATAGCATGTGGATTCAGCTGGTTGCCTTCCCCCTCCACACTACCCTTTCTCCTGCTGATCCTCATGAATGTTATCAAACGTCTGCAGCCTGAGAAAGACGTGATCCAGATCTGACTCTTACATTTTGCCCCAAATAGTATCAGGCAAGGCAGAACAACCTGCCTTCTAAGTCATTTATGCTGTCATCTTAATATCATGATTTTGAATTTTATTGTCTTGAGACGGATTGAGAGCTTTGTCATCAGTTCAGTGTTATTAATGGAAAACATTATTTACACAAGACTTTTTCCTGTCTGCTTTCAACCATGTATAGAAATACACTATCACCTAAGTGACAAAAGATGCTGATCTGAAGTAGAAGTTGTTGGCAGGTATTGGTGCCAGTCAGATGAGAATAAACTGTCAAGGAAGACAGGCCAAGGAAACGAGGCCAATCTCTCTCTCTCTCTCTCTCTCTCTCTCTCTCTCTCTCTCTCTCTCTCTCTCTCTCTCTCTCTCTCTCTCTCTCTCTCTCTCTCTCTCTCTCTCTCTCTCTCTCTCTCTCTCTCTCTCTCTCTCTCTCTCTCTCTCTCTCTCTCTCTCTCTCTCTCTCTCTCTCTCTCTCTCTCTCTCTCTCTCTCTCTCTCTCTCTCTCTCTCTCTCTCTCACAAAAAAGACAGGAAAAAAAAAAGAGGCCACTCTCTCTCTCTCTCTCTCTCTCTCTCTCTCTCTCTCTCTCTCTCTCTCCCTCTCTCTCCCAAAACATACACAGATACAATACCAGTGTCACAAAGACAAAGCATGGTTGATTGTGAGCAAACATGGAACTTTGGGTCAAAACTCTATACCTACTCTTTATCTTGCCAACTTTTTACCTGATCCTGCATCTGTCCATGTAGTGGTTCAGATAGAGCGCCTTGAGGGAATGATGTAAGAGTTGATTTCTTCAACCTTCCAGAACATAACAAGGGGCCAGGCCCTCCAGGAAGAGTGACGCAGAATGAGAGCTGTGGCAAGAAACTGTGGGTTTTTTTGTGAACACCTGAAGCAGGAGGTTATTCAGCGGGGAGAGACTTCCTACGCAGTAGCGATGACACTCAGGCCTGGGCAGAAAGCAGCCAGCCACTGACAGAGTTGAAAGTGACTTACAGGCACAGTAATTTTTACTCACCAGCTTTCAAGGACGCGTTTCAATTGATTTTCAATCAAAGCATGATAATGGTAATTTTTCCAATTAAAAAATGACTGTCTTAGTGTTATAATAACAACATGCCTTAGAAACGGTGAGTATTTGAATCCTATTCCATTATGTGAAGAAAATAGACTAAGCAGATCCACAGGCTGTCTTTTACTTCATCGAGATGTTACAGTGTAAAAAAAGAAATTTTAGTGAAGTTATACAGTTTAGCACAAGAAAAGGAACAAGATGAAATGGACCTGTAAGAAAAAGGAAAACTAGCATTAAGAAAACAAACAACCACAACAAACAGTGAGACCCAATAAACTCTCAAGTGAGTCCATGAACTAATCCCTACCCACTCAAAGCCATGTATTACATTTTGTAGTTTAGATATATTGAAAAGAACAAGTGACTTACTAAAAACCTAAATAACTAAACTTTTATTTATAAGCCAAGAGACCGAAGTTTAGAACAGAAATAAAATAATAACTGAGCATAAAGTATCTGGACTTCAAGGACCCTGGTACTGATGTTAACCCTTCCAGTGGTAAAAGTCAAGCTATGGCAGGAAATCCATCCATTTTTCAATATGTTTTTTGGTGGTTTGAAGGGACTTAATTGGGTACAGATTAAAGAAAGGTCACATACATCAGTGCTACAGGAATTGTTGAAATGCGTGAGGCACCGGGTCACCAGGGCCAAATCCCAGGAGCCTTTCCCTGGAGAATAAGATAGGGAGCCTGACAGCCCCTCTTCACAACAGCCCACACAGCTGCGGCAGCAACTCTATCAAGTCATGACTCTTGGAGATTTAGTCTTGTTCTGAGATTGTAAAACAGGGAAGATGCATGCTGGTTATGTGCAAGTCTACAGGGCTTTAATGATCTTAGAATTAGGATTCTGTGACACATATTTCAGGAGGAAAACAATAAAAACAGAACAAAAACTGCAAAAGCAACCTAATATTACCTCCAGTTTTAGGGGATGGAATGGCAATATAAGGCTTCACAACTAAAACCTTGTAAGTAGTAAACTAGTGCTGGAGAAAGAAATGCTGTTTGTTGCAACCTCCCAAGATGGATAAGCATAAGGATAAGGTGTAGGTATTTTAAATTGCAACTGAAATATAACAAAGAAAATTTTGCCAAACGCACAGTATTTTAGTCGCTGCTGCTAGTGATTTCTGGTGAAAACTAAGGCCAATACCAAGAGTGTGTTAACCGCTACAACAGCAAAACATTGTAAAACAAATATACAAAGAAAAATGGAAAAGAAAACTCCAGAAAGTATATAGGACTCAGCATGATAATGGATGTCACTGACATGGGATGGGCTGGGAGTGTTGTATGATGATCATGCTGTGCTTTAGCATTGTCTAGCATGCCTATGTATTTTTGTCATGAGACTGTCCCCATGCATTAGTATATAACCCACATATACATGAGTGAAAAGTAGCCACATTAAAATAGTGAAGAAGTGAATGAATAAAGGAGGCAGCACATGCAGTATTACCTGTTATTGCTGGAATAAAAGGCCAGGAGCAGAGCTCAGTTTGGAGAGTGCCTGCCTAGCATCTGTGAGGCCCTGGGTTTGATCCCCAGCCCTCCCAGGCGACTCCACATGTCTTCGCTTCTGATGCCAGGACAACACCAAACCTTGCATCTTGGCCATCCAAGTTAGTACTTCAGGATAGCCACTGATCATCAGGAAAAAAAAAAAGCCTAAAACTAAGATGTTCAGCAGCAAAATATTTTGAGGAAGACAACGATGCTTTTAAAGGATCAATAAGCCCCTATTACTAATATTGGAAAAAGGAAGGTCTGGCCATTGAGCCTATTTAGCTGGATAAGAGGCATGCTGTTCCCGTGTAAGGGCCGCAGATTATCACACTAAGCATTTGGCCCACGTTTCTAAGAGCAGGCAAAGCTATTAAACCTTTGGCTTGGTGGCCTGCCTGCATCTATCTCTCATATGTGTGCTCACCCCCGTATGCCTCGCACTTATTCTGTTTCCCATTCCCAAGTTCTCTTTTTTATCTGTTTCAGTGCCTGAGATGAAGATGGTACTAGTACTTTTAATAACAGTAAGCATAACAACCAACATTTATTTAATGCTTACTATGCATTTGTCTTGGCAGCAAACCTAAAGACATGTGTCACTATCATCTCCATTAGTTATCAGATGAGTAAGGGGATCTTCCCCTAGGTCACAAATCGAACTTGGCAATGTTAGGGGTTCAAGTCCACTTGGTTGATGCCGGAACCCATGATCAGTCTCCATGGAGGAACCAGGATATCCTCAGTAAAAGGTGTTAGGTACTTATCTGTTTATGAACTATCCAGGTGCTTTGGGGTGAGTCATTTAACCTCTCTGGAAGAACAGGCTTGTCCCTGCAGACTGAGGCACAGCTTCCTGTGTTCTCTGCTTCCTTCTGGCTCTAACCTTCCTGAAATTACATTTTCTGTTGTTGCCTCACTATCAAATGTTTATTGTGAAGACGCTCTGTGAGTTCCCACGGGTAGGAAAGTCTGTGTGTGTGTCTATGTGTGTTTCTGTGTGTGTGTGTATGTGTGTGTGTGTGTGTGTGTGTGTGTGTGCGCGCGTGCACCTGTGTGACTGCCACAAATACTCACCTTCTCCAATTGCTGACTAGGTAGATGTTCCTAACCCTGGCTGTTCATCTTACAGATTTTATTTTCAGAAGCACCTGTTCTTTCTAGCCATACATGCTAATATATTGTTCATCTTGCCTGTCCTAATAGCCTGTGAGTCTTGAACTTGGAACCAGCAAAGCACTGCCTTTGTGAAGCATAAAAGAACACCAGTTTGGTTTTTTTCTTTTTAATCACATGAGGCCCGAATAAAAAGCTTTTCGTCCATTCAGAGGTCGCTTGCATTGTGCAGCTGTTCCTGGACTGCTGAGAACATCTCGCAGCTGACAATGCAGTACCTGACTGAGACGCTGTGTGTAGGGCTATTTAGGAGGCTCAGGCCTGGGACTGGTGCCAGTGTGCTCTGGGGAAGATGGGGGCCCTTTTCTTGGTCAGACCCTGATAAACATATTGCAGTTTGTGGTAGCTGTTGTTTGTTGTTTGCCTGCCAGCGTGGGTTTCACAATCTTACTGCAGCGATATCTTCTCAACAGACTGGCACTCAGGGCATGTTTTGTTCCTGTTTTGGTCCCACCTCTGTGAAATGTACAGTGAGACTTTGATTGGTCATAGTCCACACTCAGTGAGCAATACATCACTGTGTGGACTAAATTCCCATGACTCTGGCTGCCCGGGACAATGTCTCTTTCTTCACCAAGCTGATGGTAAATATCTGGTCAGCCTCATCTATTTAAAACCAGCCAAGCAGGAATCCTAGCACTGGGGAGAGGATTCCTTTGTTTGTTTGTAAGTAAACAATGGATTTAGCTCTTCCTAACTAAAATTAAATTCCAATCACTCTTAAAATAATAGCAAAGGACTAATCCAGCTCCAACAGCAGGGAGGGGCGGGGGTAGGCAAATTTGCTGGTGCTGGCTGCTGTTTCTTGCCTTTCCCTAACACCAATTTTCATGACTGATGACTTCCGTGTGAATCACGTTCCTTGATGGCAGAACTAGGAAAATCAAAGCCAGGTGGGCATCTTTATCTGAAATGATTTCCCTCTTGGAAACTAGGATTGAATTGATTGAAGTGCTTGAAGTTGACATTTAAATGTTTATAGGACTTTTTTTAAGCTAAAAAATTAAAGGGTTATACAAAATGACCAGCATATACTCTTTTTCTACAGTGACTCCTGGTTTATGAGCAGCCTTTGTAAGTAAAAATCAGGATTGCTGAGAACCTCATTAGACCTAATCTATTTCACAAATCATTTCTGAATCTGTGAAGTAGACTTTCTTTCCTTATGGCTAAAACATGGTATATTTAAAAGCTAGGCTGGATGGATAGACCAGTTGTAGATGCTGGCCTGGCATGTGTGAGGCCCTGAGTTCAATCCCCAGCACCACAAACAATAAATAAATGAAAAGTAAATGCTTGATATATGTTGAAAGTAGCCACATAGTTCCAACTTCCCTCTGAGCTGAGGCCCCACCCTGTTTTATAGGGCATGTTAGGACCCTGTGGAAAGAATAAGATGTCTCTGTAAATGAGGATGCTTTATGGCTCCCCTAGAATCTGAACTGATCACCTGTGACTCCCTCAAGGTGAAGTCAGCCTTCTTCGCAGCAGTATACACTGCTGTCTTCTAGTATTTACTCATTACCATCACCTTTTTTACCTGTATTTCTTGTTGGATACACACTCAGAGTAGTCTTACCTTTTACCCTGGTCATAGTGTCCAACAATTCAAAATCCAAAGCTCACACGCCTATCCAGAAGCTGCCTCTGCTTGCTCAGACATGCGCAGCAGTGGCCTCTGCCACCCACCGTGTATTTCCTGTTTCTGGTTGTTGCCACCCAAATCCTTTCTGTCCTCTTCCCCTAACATGGTGCAAAGCCAACTTGGCTGTGCAGTTCTGCATCACATTCTCTGCTCAGCTTCCCTGTTCTTTCACCAGGCCAGTGACCTTATTAGTTGGCTCAACTTTGACCTCCCTGTATGAGTAAGGCCAACTTCTGCTGCTCAGCTTTTTTCTCTTCAATTTTCTGTGAAGCATGCTTCTCCCTCTCCTTGAGACTCAGGCTGCCCTTCCACTTTCCTTCAGGTGCACTAGGCTGTACTTCCAGTATATGTTTGTCTTATGCTAAATCCTTTTCTCCGCCAGACGGAGGCTTGATTTGCATACAGATATATGTAAATGTCCTTTGTGGTATTTCAGTTGCTAGAAAGCTTAAAATTTGAACTTCTTCAGTTGCACTTTATTGAGTCACATTTCTGTAGTCCTTCTAGAACAGCCTCTATAATAAAAGTATAAAGTTTTCATCTTCCCATTCATAAACTCAGTAACAATGTTCCTGATATTGACCTGAGCACAGATACTCGCCGCTGAGAGGATGCTAATAATTCAATGAGTACACATAGAAGGGCAGTTCTCTTTACAGTTGATGTTCACTATGAAGGGAGAGATGGGTTGCATTCAAAAGAGTGCTTGGTGAGCACAGTCAGCTGAAATCATCTCCAGGCCAGAAGGAGCACTAGGGTTGTTTGATAACCTCAACAGGTTGGCTGGACATGAAGAAAGCACCTGCTCTCTTGGTGAATGGGCTGTAAACCTCATGGGGAATCTGCACATCGTTCTGAGTGGATTGGGAGCATTCACAAGACCTGATTTACACTGGACATTTGTGAAGTTAAGCAAAACCAAAAATAGTGGCCGCAAGACAAGTGGAGAGAGGAACGCCAGTTACATTCAGGACGAAACAAGTCTTGCAGAGAAAAAGCTTTGGATCCAGCGGCTTGTTTTTGATAGCCTGGTGAAGTTATGGAAAGAGATAGACTCACCTCTGAGTGGATGGAAGAGTAGGCAGTAAATGCTACTGTTGCCCGCTTTGCAGGCATTTGGTAACAGCCTAGCCTTCTACCGAAGAAAAGGGACAGGCAGGTTTATGAGACTGTCTGTGAAATAGAAGAAATGAAACTAGTAGAGAAAGGGCCAAGGGCTGGAGGGCCTTGCTGGGGAAGCTGGAGACCCGAGCTGCACAAGGGACCTGGAACAGCCTGGGACTCCGGGTCAGACTGAAGAAGGAAGGAAAGACGAGGGCTGGTTCCTTGTGGTCTTTGTTTTGTCCCTTGATAAGCAATGAGGTTTGGAATCCTAGCTCCTAGGGGAACTGCTTTCTAACAAAAAGGACTGGTGAGCAGTTAGCAGCTTTGCTAAATTTGTTTCGCAGTCTTTCAAAACAGCTACATACTGTGCTGTTGCCTCACTCCGGAGAAAAGTGTGCTGATACACTTTGGAAAGATTTTCAATAACAAGGGCTTTCTAAATAACTTTCAGTTTCACCAGGAAATCATTCAACCAGAACGCCCTTCCCCCCAAGAATTCCAGTTAGTCAAACTTTTACTGAAACATGTCAGCACTGAAAAATGCAGAAGGCAGCTAAGTACATCGAATAAAAAGGCCTAAGAAATTCCACATCGCGGCAAGAGCAACAGTGACTGGCTCTTCAGCTGCCAGGGATTTCAAACCTGCCATGAGAAATGCATAGGAGCCTCTTTTGGTTCAAAAGAGGAAAAACAAAGCTCTGAGCAGAAAGGCAGCCCAGGCTCCCTGGGAGGGGGATCCAGGGCGTATGTGTTTGTGGAGTTATGCAGTGCTAATTTAGAAATTAACCAAGAGTGTTGAATAGTTTTCAAGTTTTTATTAATCATCATCATCATTATTATTATTATTATTATTATTATTGTGTGTGATGGGGGCGGGGGGTGGAGGTTAGATGACAGCTTTATGGAATTGACTCTTTCCTTCCCCACTTCTGTGGGTTCCAGGGATTGAACTAGGGTTGGAAGGCTTGTACAGCAAATACCTTTACCTGCTGAGCTATTTCACCACTCTAATAGTTTAGAAAACAACAATTAGAGAGTCACAAATAGCCAAAGTGTTACCAGATAGAAATACTACAAGATTTACTTAAGAACAGTGCTGTAAGAATATGTACAGTGCATTCACAGAACCAACAGTAGGTATGTTTGTGAGGAGCTGGCAGAGAGTGTAGAGAAACCTGATCCTGCACATCGTAAATTATGAACTGTTTACACCTGTCATCTCTGTCTGAGTCCCTGCTAATGATACCTTAACACTGGTTATGTGTGACAAAATGCAAAAGGGCCAGCACTTTCAAAGCAACCACATTCAAAGACATTGTCACTGGCACACTGGAGTTGGAGAGAAAATCAACGAAGTTCTGGTAAGAATTTTGCTACCGGATTTGGGTGGTTTTCGAACGGTGGCCCTTGGTGATGCCCAAGTCCACAGGTTAGACCAGCAGATAGAACCAAATGCCTCAGAGACTCTAGTCTCTATGTCCTCAAATTCCCACCGTAGAATCCACCAGAAAAAGAGCAATATTTACAACTTCAGTGTACAATCATTGAATCATGTCCTAGTGGCCCACAAAATTGTGTAAGAAATTGTGTGTGTGTGTGCTGGGGGTGGGTATATATACCTGTTAGTGTGGGTATGTACATGTATGTATTTGGGTACAGGTGCAGGTGTGCCTGCACAAGTGCATAGGTGTGTGGAGACCAGAGCTAGATGTGAGATGTCTTCCTTGATCACCCTCTGGAACCCAAAGCTCGTCATTTAGCTACACCAACTGGCCAATGAACTTCAGAGATCCACCTGTCTCTCCCTTCTCTTCACACCTGCCCTTACTCCCCCAGAACTGGGTTTACAGTCATGCTGTCGTCATGCCACACCATTTATTTTAAAATGTGGGTTCTGGGGATCTGAACTCAAGTCTTCATGCTTATACTGAAGGCACCTTACTAACTGAGCTAACCCTGTTTTGTTTTTTAATTTATCGGTTTCTCCATTTTAGACCCTCCCTAAACTCTACTACAATGCCCTATGCAGACTAATTGGCACTTAGTAAATGTTTAGTGGATTTAAGATCAGAGAAATGACTATGGTTAGATGGACAATACACATAGTGGTTACGACTGTGCTGTGTGCTTTGGAGACAGCCTGCCCAGATTCAAACCCCTGCTCCCTCACTTACTAGTTAGTGTGTGGCCTTGGGAAGTCTCCTCATCTATAAAATGGGGATAATAACAGCATGCACCTCAAGAACTTGTGAGGGTGAAATGACTCATTACACATCAACAGCTAGATCTGAGCCTGACACCTGGTAAACATACAAAATACTGTTTTGCAAAAACAAATCCCTTTGGGCAGAGAAGACTCTTCTGAAGATAATACTGTTTAAAATAAAGGCAAGCAGGTATTTTTGGGTGACTATTCATAAAGAATACACAACTTCTGCATCTTCAGTAGTAGCCTGTTCTAAAGTTATAAATTTTATAAATACAAGCTTTTACATCTCAGAGTCCAAATTAAATTGTACATGGTTTAATTTTAAAAATACCAAAAAGATTCAGTATAAATCTTTAAAAATGAGTTAACTGGAACTGGAGAGATGGCCCCCCAGTTAAGAACACTGGCTGATCTTGCAGAAGACCCAGGTTAGGTTCCCAGTACCCACCCAGATGGCAGCTAACAGTCATCTGTAACTCCAGTTCCAGGGGATCCAAGGCCGTCTCCTGACCTCCACAGGCATTGCATGCACGTGGTACACCTCCACACCTGAAGGCAAAATACTCAATACACATAAAAATTTTCAAAGTAGTTAATTTTTAAAAAATATTTTTACTTTTGGAGGAAAAGAAAAGCTTACCAGATTCCGTTTCCTTTTGGAAACATTCACCTCTGAGATGCCAAATTTCAATCTTAATACAGTGTGGAACAGCTGAGCTATAATTTGTTAGCCTCCCAGAACACACGGACTTCTGATAGGAACATGGGAAAAACCATTTATCTTTAGTTCAACGAAAATGAAATTCACAATATTTTAGAGAGCTGAAAGAAAAATACTAAAAATTGAGACCACGTGTGATAGGGTGTGTCTGCATAGTTCCAAGACTAGAACCTGGGTCATTACTTATGTGCAAATTATCTTTTGCCAATCATTGGAACCATTAGTAATTCATAAATTAGGATGCCAAGCAATGTAAACAGTGGTTACTATAAAAACTACAACATTTGAGTCAAATGGATGTACTTGCAGCCACGATGAATCACAGCCACCTTCTGTGAAAACAAATAGTTCTCTGAGCAGAGACGGGAGAGGGAAATTTCATAATTCCTCCCTTAATGTCCAGTTTTCTACTATCCCACAACTGCCTTATAACTATATCTCAAGTTACTAAAGCAACTCACTGAAACATAAACTATTCGCTTATTCACACCAGACAGATTCTTCATTCGCCCTGGCTAGGCTCTTTTTGGTTTTTCTTCTGGTTTTGTTTCAAGGCCTAAGGTTAATGACACCCTCAGAGACTAAGTGTCCACCCACTGCCACCAGAGCTTCGGCTTATTATTACGCCCGTTTCCCAACTAGAACCCATTAGTTAATTTAACATAGTCAAAGAAAAACTCATTTGTCTCCTTCAGAGTGCTTCCCAGTCAAAGTGACACAGGGTCAGCATTATCTGGTGGAGGGGGACAGTGAAATCAGAGTCCCTGGGTATAGCCATTCACAGCAGTGGAGCGGGTGATTGTGGGGCAGGCTATAATTACAGAGCCTCAACCATCTCCCACAGTACACTGGCAATCTGCTAGCACAAAGGTTCAGATCCTTAATCTGTTACAGCTAGAGTATCTATGCAGCGTCGACGCCATGAAGCACATTTCTGTACTGTCAGTCATGATTTAGTTAGGCGACTGCTGCTGTTTGCGTTTGGGAAACTGGAAATGTGGGTGCTGTTGAGCTTCTGCCTAGTTTTCAGACAGGAGGGTAGGATGAAGGGCTGAAGAAAGGCTATGAGCATGATAACACTTCTGTCAGGGTCCAATCTCAGGCCCATTAGCTGAGTGGATATTTGAGCCTAGTCTGTTTCAATATGCACGGAGTCATCTGTTTCATTAATTTACCTGAGCTGGCTTTCCTGGCACTCAGCTGCTTCTGTAACATCAGCTTGATATTAAATGCAGTGGGGGTGGGAAGGCAAGAGGGTCTCAGGTCTAGGTGGTTACTCTTCTTTCCAGTCGAACAGTTCCCCAAATGCACAATATATTCATAAGTGTGAAAGACAGCAGGTAGCTTGCTAAGGCTTGCTAATCGCTTTTGGTTTCATAGGATGAAACTGGAAAATGGGGAAGAAATCATGCACCCTGTTAATTAGCAGTATTATGCAGCTCTTCAAGAGATGAGGAAAGGAAGAGGAAGCAAAAGACGGGGCTACATATTTGTTGATTAGGTGTTTAACTCTAGTGATCCTAGAGAGTTGGGAATTGCTTTACAACCAGATCCACTTAACTGATATGGCTAAAGGAAATCTACAACTTAATCCTGCCAAGAGCTTGTTAATGGAAGAATACCCTGTATTGTTTCCTTCCAGCTTGTCTCTCTCTTTAACTTGTGTTTGTTTTTGTTTTGTTTTGTTTTCATTATTAATTTTTTAAATTGGTGTACAAATAATGGATTTCATTATGGCATTTCTTTTAAAGATTTATTTATTTTTTATTTATTTATGTGTATGTCTGTGAGCATTTGTGAGTTTATGTACACCACATGCATGCAGAAGCCTGACAAGGACAGAAGAGGTATCCCCTGGAACTGAAGTTGTAATTGGTTGCGAGCTGCCATGGGGTTGCTGGGAACAGAACCCAGGTCCTCTACAAGAGCAGCAAGTACTCAACTGCTGAGCCATCTTCCAGCCCCTCAGCATGGCATAAATGCTACAATGAAACTTGAGGATATAAGTTAATCACAAAAAGGCAGGTGCTATGTGATTCTGTTTACATGGTCCCTCTCTCTCTCTCTCTCTCTCTCTCTCTCTCTCTCTCTCTCTCTCAGCATAGATTCTCCCTCACACAAGCAGCATACTCTCTCTTGCTCTGGTAGAGACAGCATAAATTCTACATGCAAGATGTGTTATCTGTCCACTGTTACCATCTCTTGATCTCTCCCTACCCCTCCTCTTTCTTTTAGACCCCTTCCTCTCCTCACATAGTCCTCCTCCTGCTTTCACGGCACACATAAGCATACATACACATATATGTGTATATATGTATTCTACATATGAAAGAAAAGGCGGTTTGTCTTTCCGAGTCTAACTTATTTTGCTTAGCATGATAATATCCAGTTTCATCCAATTTTCCTGCAAATGGAATAATTTCATTCCTCTTTATGGCTGAATGAAACTTCATTTATATATAACATTCATCTGTTGTTGGACGGCTGGCTGGTTCCTTATCTTGGCTGCTGTGATCAGTGCTGCAATGAATGTGGGTCTGCAGGTGTCTACATTGCATGCTGACTTTGGGAATACACCCAGGGGGGTGGTATACCTGGATCATGTGATAGTTCTACCTTTAGAGTTTTTGGAAACCTCCACACCAATTTCCACAGTGGCTGCATTCGTTCACAGTCCCACCAGCAGCAAGGGTTCCTTTTCCCCGTGTTTGTTTTTCTTTTAATAAGCACTTGCCTTGAGCTTTTTAGATTTGAATGTGTTTACATTAATGACACCTGAGTTGGACTTTCATTTGTTGCAGATGTTTGTATGCTGAAATTTGAGCTGTTTGTGTTATAACTTAATTACATCTAAAGTTTATGCATCACCCGTTGACTTTTTACAGAACATTCTTACTACTTTCACACTACGCTATTGACTCTGACAGCCTGAGACTAATAATAAGCCTTAACTAGAACTGACTTACTTGATAAGAAAAAATAAAACAATTATCAAACCACAAAAATGTGTTAGGTCAGCATTTACGCAAATGTGAGGCTGAAAGTGTGTACTACCGCGTTCTTGCACATCAGCTTCCAGACGGAGGAATGGAATTTCTCCTTCCGCCTCATCTGTGCTTTCATCTTTTCATGGCTTATTGGGGGCAAGACCACTCTCCGAAAGTACTTTTTTAATTATGTTACCTTCTTACTCAACTTTTGTGCACAAGCATGCCACCAGTGCATTCGTGAAGTTCCGAAGACGACTTGCGATAGTCAGTTCTCTCCCACCACCATGTGGGTCCCGAAACTGAACTCAGGTTTTCAGGTTTAGCAAGTGCCATTTCTAGCTGAGCCATCTTCTGGCTTGGCCCACTTCTGAAAATATTTATGTGAAACATGCTTCCCTTCCTGTAGAAAAAAAAAATTTCTTGTATTGAAGTATTAGAATTAGATTATTTTTTAGCAATTCTAAATCAATTTGTTTAATTTGGCAATAATTGTTTTTTGGCTATGTTCAGCTTACCTTATCCAACACCATTATTTTATAGAAGAAATGCTCAGTTCCTTTTTTTTTTTTTTTTTTTTTGGTCCTCTGCAAGAGCAGTCAGTGCTCTTAACTGCTGAGCCATCTCTCCAGCCCCTATTCTTTTTTTTTTTTTTTTTTTTTTTTTAGTTAAACACAGGGTCTCGCTATATAGCACTGGTTATATTGACTAGGCTGGCCTTAAACTCACAGAAATCCACCTGCTTCTTCCTCCCAGTTGATGGGACTAGTCACCACACCCGGTGATTGTTTTGTTTTTGTTTTTAAGTCCAGATAAAAAGATGTTTAATGCCTAGTATGACTGAGAATAATTAGCTAATGCTTGCGTTTATATATTGCTGGTAGGAGAGTTAGTAACAGTTTAAATTTCACTGTGAGGAGTAGATAAAATAAATATCATCTTTTCACGCTCAAGGGATTCTGGACTAGCTATATCTTTCTCTGTTCTTATTTTATTGTCCATATAATTGAATAAAATATCTGCTCTAATGTAATATTAAGGTCACAGATTTAATAATACAGAACTTGGGGAATGTGAAATTTACTTTTCTCAAGATAGCAATTTGTTCCTGTAATGGGCATTATATGACTCAGTCATGCTCCCAGCAGTGTAAGCAGGTCAGGGACTCCATAGAACATAGAGGAGTTGTGTTACTGTAAAAACACCAGCATCTTACATTTTCTGTGCAGTTCAAGAGAAGTAGAAAGGCAAACACTCTGTGCCAGCCTGACATGTTACCAGGGTGTGTCTAGACAATACAGTTTTGGAAGTCAGCAGTACCTAAGGCTTTTAAAATAGAGAATCAAGGGACTGGAAAGATGGCTCAGAGGTTAAGAGCAGTGATTGCTCTTGCAGAGGTCCTAGGTTCGATTACCAGTACCCACATAGTGGCTAACAGCTGTCTATAACTCAAGTTCCAGGGGAATCTGATGTCCCCTTCTGACCTCCACAGACATTGCACAACATGGGTGCACTTACACACATGCAGGCAATACACTCATAAAATAAAAATCATAAATAAAATATAATGACTAAATAAAATAAAATAGAACATCTAATGTAACCACTTCAACCCGTTATGAAGTGAACTTAAAAAAACCGTAATGCCAGCCGGGCGTGGTGGTGCACACCTTTAATCCCAGCACTCGGGAGGCAGAGGCAGGCAGATCTCTGTGAGTTCAAGGCCAGCCTGGTCTATATAGTGAGTTCCCGGACAGTCTCAAAAAGACCAAAAAAAAAAAAAAAAAAAAAACCCCAAAAAAACCCGTATTGCCTAGACACACCCTAGTAACACATCAGGCTGACACAGAGTAGTTAATCAAGTTTTTATGGAAAATTTTAAACATAAAACCACAGCATTTTCCTTTTTTGGATCACATATGTATATGTACTTTATTTTGCAGTTTGTTATTAGCATGTCTGTCTCCCCCATAAATTACAAATCCTCTGAGGCTAGGGATACAGGTAGTACTATTCATTGATGCATTTATTTACATCAAGCATTTGTGAGCCCTTGCCAGGTTTACCATCTTGTGGTGTGGACAAGTTAGTAAACAATGTCCATTTGATGGATGTGATAGAGCACTCTCTGGCTCTGTGGATGAAAGGAGACAGATATTAGTGATTATCTGTCGGGGGTATTTGGAGACTTCACGGAAGAGGTGATGCTTGGAGAATATCTTAAGGTAAGGATGGGAATTCAAAAGGCAGAAAAGGGGGCTGGAGAGATGGCGCAGCAATTAAGACTACTGGCTGCTCTTGCAGAGGACCCAGGTTCAATTCCCAACACCCATGTGATGGCTAACAACAGTCTGTAACTCTAGTTCCAGGGGATCGGACACCATCTTCTGACTTCCATGGGAAGTACAGGACATGGGTGCTCTTACATACATGCAGGCAATGAGTATATACATAAAATAAAAAATAATAAATAAAAGATATTTATTCAAGAGGCAGAAAAGGGAATGAGCTACAGAAGTGGGGTGTGGAGGGTATGTCAACAGTAAAAATCACTGGGATTGAAAAAAATACCAAACCCTAGCTGAGGGAAAAGGAATGCAAGATGCAAAGGGAAGCAAAGCAAGCAAAAGAAAACCCCAGTAGAGCCAGCCTTCTCAATCCTTTGCTCACCTAACCTATCCAATTCAAATTCATGTGAGAAATTCCCAAACCTTATTAACAGTCCATTGAAATCTGGAAGATATTGTTAACCCTGGCATGAGGCAGGAGAGCCAGGATGTAGTGTGGAGTCAGGGCCACTCACTCCACTGCTCTGTTAGAAGATGCCACCGAGATTCTCGGCTTAATTCCTACTTGTCATGCATCACCCACTCTCATCTTTGCAAGAGTCACGGTGCCTCAACAGGGCCTTGCTCATAAATGGACAATCCATGCTCAGTTCAAATTGTTGGAAAGAAACTGAAGTAGGACTCTTTCCTCTGATGTGTTTGTAGTATCTGCCGAGCCAAGTAAATTATGACTAGCACAGTGACTGTAAATTGCTGGCTGGTTTTTTACATTGGTGTGACGCTGAAGAAAATGCATCCTAAAGAATGTTACCATCCCTTTCCTGAAGGAATACTTTAAATTGCCACCAAATTTTGCACCAAACTGCTATTACTCTCTTCTTAGAGCAGCAACAAATTACGGCTAACTCCAACTCAAGAGCCAGAAGATTGTGGTTGAGAAGTTTTGGATTCAGAGAAAAATTAAAAGCGTAGTAAGAAAACACTTTCAGGAAAATTGATGATGTATAAATATGGGAAATGCGGAAATTTCAGCATGATGAATGGTACAGAAACTTAAAGAGTCTTCCAAACGCCAACCTCAAGTAAAAGAGCACTGAAAGAAGGACACTTACTGCATGGCTTTTTATAGGCTACAGGCTTTTCATCTTAATGACCATGAAATGAAGGGGAAGCGCCACCATCCCATTTCACAGCCAAGAAACCCGAAGGTTACAGAGATGAAATAACCATGTCAGGGCCACACTGGCCACTAATGGAAGGAATCTCCTACTCACTAAAATACTAGCTCCCTGAAAGTAGAGACTTCTTAACTGATAACCCCGATACTCACAGCATGATCTCACACACTAGGAACCCAATATATAATTTCTTATTCCAGAATTCAAAGCCCATGTTTATAAAGTGCTCAAGGTCCAGTTAGTTGCAGAGACGATAAACTCTTGACCTGCTCTTACAATAAAGAATTGTCAAGATAGGCAAGTGGGCAGACATTCAAATGGAACAACAAACTAACAACAGTAAGACCATATGAAATGAGGAAAGTGAATAGTTAAGAGACAGTATTCCCTGGGTCTTTACTCAAAATACTTTTTCTTGTAGTAATAGAAAATTTTTCTTGTCATTAAAATAATAGCTAGAGCATCTGATTTCTAATGAGTAACTTCTAAAAGTTGTGTATGTGGTTGTACATACATGTGTAATAGCATGTGATCTTACCCCGGTTCTACAGGAGGCTGGAAACCTGTGAAAATCACTTGTTATACTGAAAGGTAATATCTTTAACTGACTGTAGCACTTGCTAGTAGAAACTCTGTAATTACTGTAGGGTTTTTGGTGGTGACTGTTGCCTATTTTTTTTCAAGGTTTGACAGCTGCCTTCCTGATGCTTACATGTTTCTTGCTAGGGAGCTGGAGATTCACAACTCTGAGCTTGTAATGAGAGAAAGAACACAATACAAATAACATGAAAAGAACTCTGAATTGGATATCACCAGAGAGACACATCACATATTCTGCGATGCTTTAATTGGAAAACAGTTCTTTCATGGGGTTACTTTCTCTTCAGCAGAGATAATTAAGTCTGGGCTGACACTGGTGACCAGCTACTGATGATATATAGTCAGTCACTAACAATGCAGCAATCAGTAATCAAAATTTATATTTCCCAGGTTACCAGAGCAAGGTTGAAGAAAAAGGTGGCTTTGATAAGACTGGGAGATGGGCTTCCTAAGGCATATTCACATGGCCTCTACACCATGGCATCTGGGTGGGTTAATTAGGTCTGCTTTCTTTCAATCCTGTCATAGGAGAAAGCACACCTATTGTCTATGTTTACATTAGAAATACTTTGCAAGCCCCATGCTGGCAAAGAAGTTTCTGTGTGGCTCCCTATGATTTTTAATGGATTAAATTATATTTGTAAGTGGGCTGGTGTGAGGGTAGGAGGGCGCAAAATAAACTTAGATGTTTTTAAAGCCTCTCCATGAAACTGGCCCAAGCACAGAGCTTTGAATCAGGATTAATTATCCCTGCCTGTGACTGAAAGCTGGGCAATGGAAGGGATTAGGATTATAGTTTGGAAACCCTTTGTGTATGTATCAGAAGTTCCCAAACTGGTCTTCTCACAAGTAGAACTTCCTGGGGGAGCTACTAAAATTTCCAAAGCCTAGGTCATAGCCCCCAGGCCAATTAAATTGCCGTCTCTGGGTGTGAGGCACAGACATCTTTAATTCTTGAAGCTCTCCAGGCAATTCTAACGTGCAGACAAGTTTGGAAGCTACTGGTTTAAACCCATAGTGTTAAAGATGTTTGCATTTGGCTATAGACCATGTGGTACGTCTAGTGACTGGTATGCCCTGTGGAGTCGGGGAGAGAACAGCCACATTTCCACAGGCACCGCTTGCCTCCATGTTTTAAGGTGGAGTTAAAACAGGAGTCAGAAACTACTGTTTCCTACCCCCTAACCCTAACCTTAAAACCCCATAGCACTAGTGACCCACTGAACGAGCAAGGCAGTTTCAAAGCAGATGCAGTGGACTTGGCTACAAAGAGCAGGGGTGTCAGAAAAGAGGAATTAAACTTTACCCTTAGCTTCCAGCTCAGTGTTTAAAAAAAGGCCAGGTGGTCACTTAACAGCTCACCTTCCAACAGGTGATGGATGGCATGAAGGATCCTCTTGCTTGTATCCACACATCATGGGCACCTCTCCAGGCTGCCATTTTGCTCAGTCATCCTGGGGTACTCTGTGATTGCTATACGAGAGATACATATTCATTCAGCTTTTAAGCAGCAACTGTCCCTTGGACACTCTCAAAGATGGATTTGACCTCTTTTATTGTTTGTTTGTTTAAGACATGGTCTGTCTGTCACCCCAGCTGGCCTGGAACTCACTATGTAGACCAGGCTGGACCCGGGGATCTCACAGGAATCCGCATACCTTTGCCTCCCAAGTTATAGGATTAAAAAACATAGAAGATAAATGAGAAAAAGGGCAATCAAACTAGAGAATTAGGGTCAGGCATCTGCCCAGAAATAAACATGCTGGAGGAGAAAAAAAAAAAAAATCCTATACAAAATACTGGAATCTCATTTGGTAGAAAATATATGAGGAGCATTTGCCTTGATCTCACAGATTCTTTGATTTCATTGTGCTGTGCCATTCTAAATTAGCTTTAAATTGGGCAGTCGTTCATATGATACACAAGTGGGTTTGTGGTTTTGGGCTAAACTACCACTACTTTACATATCATCTGCATCGCAGATAAACTAACCTTATCACTACATACACCAGTCTCCATAATTCCCATTCTGTATTCCAGAACACTGCTATTGACTGAACACACTGGAAAGGATAAGATCCTGAGAAAATTGTGGGAATTGGGAGGTTATTAGTAGGTTAAAAATCCCAGGTTTTCCTCCAGAGATAGTTTTTTTAAAATACAGTAATAGCGAGTTTTGTCTGAAAAAGAAGCACATGCACAAGAATATTTTTTCAAAGAAAGAATGTAGCATAAAAACGCACTTCATTCTCACCCTGACCCTTCATCCTCCTCCCTCAGAGACACTGTTACTAGATGTTTGCATATTGGAACAGATATGCACAACACGTTTTTTAAAAATCAGCCAGTCTTGGCTTGGATTTCAATTTTCATTAACAAAAAATAGCTGCTTTTACAGTCATTGTAGGACTACATGCACTGAAATTTTAAAATAGTTAATCAAACCAACACAGCTAACAAGTACAGCTAACAGTGTGCATGGTTTTGTCTAAGCAGCCATTTTGAATGATGATTTTACAAATATATTTCATACTTTAAAATAAACAACTAGTCTAAATTTATATTAGCATAATAAAAAAAGTCTTTGTTTTAGGTTGTTTTCTTCAAACCAGAGGAGATTCTTTTCCTCTTCCTGACCCCCAATTTCTCAGCTTTTCATAAGCTTCCATTGAGGTCTATGTCAAGCCCAGGCATCAGCGTGGGTGGAACGTTCCAATCAGGATAATATCTTTTACCCTTTAGCAAACAGACTGGGACAAGGATTTCACATTCCCTGAAGAAATAAAACACTCCTAGGCTGTAGATGAAGAGGAGCTGTAGTGTTCTGTGTGCCACAAATGTGTGTTAAAGGATGAGAGGTGGTCACCACAGAGGTGCTCTCCCCACCCATATGGGGAGAGGGAAACACCATGCTCCATAACCCACTGAGAGACCCTGGGAGGAATAAAAGATGAAAGTTCAGAGCCCCTCAAGCTCCAACCAGCAACATCTGTATGTCTTCTCTCCAGCTGACTGGCCCAGCTGTTCCAGTGTCAGGAGAAAGTTATGAATCACTGGGAAGGGATTTGAGACAAGAGTGAAGTTAAATCAGCTCATGGGGTCTGTTTGTCATTGGCAATTGAATCTCAGTAACAACCCCGGAGATGACATTCCATGAAGTCCACACACCAGAATCTAACTTCATGTTCCATTCATTAGGACTATGCTTCCTAGAGTGAAATGAAGTTGCATGGATGTTGTATGTCCCCATCCTCAGAGACCTCTGATTATTGCACGTTACTGATTATTGCCATCTCTCTCCTTGTAAACATGTTTTGATTATTGACCCATATCTATACATACTGGCCAGACTGGAAAGCTTGGCCAAAGCTTGAGGACTTGGGTCTTTTGATTCCAGGCACATTATTTCATCAACAGAGCCAGAGAGAAGCAGCTGTCCAGAGAGTCTTAGTCCACAGCAAGATTTTGCTGGACCATCTGTGGCTTCCTGCTCCAATCAGTGCTTCCTCAGGATGTGGGAGGAAAGGCTTGT
This sequence comes from Nannospalax galili, assembly GCF_000622305.1. Lineage (NCBI taxonomy): Eukaryota > Metazoa > Chordata > Mammalia > Rodentia > Spalacidae > Nannospalax > Nannospalax galili. The sequence goes on along the minus strand of NW_008360322.1, from coordinate 5,835,897 downwards.
CAGAGGATCTGAGAACTATAGGCAAGCAGACTCTCCACTGAGACCCTGAGTGTTGTGTAGTCTGACTCCACATCCTCTGTCTGAGTTCCTTGGACTGTATTCCTTCAGCCCTGGCAATCATTTGGCCCTCCTGTCCCCCAGTGTAGACCAGCTAACATTTGTGTTGCTAGGGGCATTGAAAGTTCCCTCCTTACGCTGAGCCGCAATCATTTCCTCAGTTTCTTCTACAACTGTCTCTCAGACACGTGAGACTGCCTATTGTTGCCTTCTACATCTCTTCGTTAATAGTAAGTTTTAGGAGTTTGCCATGTATTAGGCAGGTTCTGTTCTAGGATGTGGGGCCACAGGGATTAAAAAGACACATATGCCCAAGTGGAGCTCAAATTCTAGTAGAGAGGGACAGATAATCACAAACAAGAATGTAGTCATAAAAGTATCAACTAGGTTCAAATCTACTACAAAAATTAATCTGGAGAGATGCTCAGCAGTCTTAAGAGCACTAACTGCTATTGCAGGGGTCGGGGTTTCAGTTCCCAGCACCCACATGATAGCTGGCAATAGTCTGTAACTCCAATTCCAGAGGATCCAATGCCTTCTTCTGGCCTCTGTGGGGAGTTCATGTATGGGTGCACTTATATTCATACACGTACAAAAAAAATAAAGGTTTAAAAATCTTTAAAAGAATAAAATGATGGAAAATGAAAAAGATGACGTTATTTTGGAGGGTCAAGGAGGGTCTGTCTGAAGAAGTGATGTTTTATCTGAATCACAGTGATCTACATCTGTAAACACTTGTGTGTGATCTTTCTAAGCAAAGAGAGCAGTTAGTCCATATTGTAGGAACAACTCATGCCTGTGAGGAAGGCAAGACAGAGGGGGTTGGAGCAAAGTGGGAAAGTGTGGAATGGAATGTGAGAGGCAGGGAGAGAAGTGACACCTTTTGTGTTCAGGATGGAGGTTTTGATTTTGTTGTTACGGGAATAAGAAGTCATTGGAGAGTTTTGTATAAGGGAGGACATGATGTCTTCTGTGGGGTTTGTTTGTTTGTTTGTTTGTTTTTAGGACCATAAGTTATCATGTGGAAATTAAATTGAAGGAAGGCTAATTAGATGGCTCCTGCAGGAATCCAGATGGTATGGGTGTTGAATTCGGTTACTAGGATTGTAGATAGGCTATAAAGAAATGAACTGTAGGGCACATGCTTCAAACCTATAATTAATACCTGGATTTTACCCCTCGGTCTTTTTTTATATTTTATTTATTATTTTTATTTTATGTGTGTGAGTGTATTGCCTGCACGTATGTGAGTGCACCCGTGTCATGCAATGCCACAGAGGTCAAAAGAGGCCTTCAGATTCCCCTGGAACTGGAGTTAAGGACGGTTCATAGCCAACATGTGGGTGCTGGGAATTGAACCCGGGTCCTCTGCAAGAGCAGTCAGTGCTCTAAACTCCTGAGCCCTCTCTCCAGCCCCCTCCCCTCAGTCATTTTTTAATCTGTACAACATTGCTTCAGCTACTGTCTTCATAGCTGAGGCTTTCTAAGAGCAGAGTCCCTGCAGAGTCCATGGCTCAGTCTTTCCTACTGTCTTCCCAGACTGTCTTGGCTCCACACATTACAGCCATCTCCTCTGGAGCAAATGGATGAGCAGACCACTAGCAAAGGCAGTTTCTGTGCTTTGTTGACTATTGAAAGTAACATCTTCATTCAGTGTTTACTCGCTTGCACAGTATTTTCTCAAGTTTCAGCTTCTTGTTGTTAACTCCCCAAACACTAAAAGAGTAATCCATGAGGTACAAAAGCAATGTTCCTTTGGAATAAGATTTCTTTCAAAGAATGGAAACATTATTGATAACAACTCTCATTACCTGTCAAATGCAGCTTTTGTGGAAGGAAGGAGAAGCATCCTTCTGCCCCTCACTTTCAGCAAGATGGAAATCTCACCCAAGCTTCACCTGACTCTCTCTCTCTCTCTCTCTCTCTCTCTCGCTCTCACTCTCGCTCTCTCTCCTCATTGAAGACTCTGGAGGGTGCTTAGCCTTTCTTTCATGCCTTGGTGCTGCTGGAAAGAGCTGATTAAATAGATATGTGAAGACACGTCTGCCTATTCTTGCATAACACTTTAGAATGACTTTTCTTCCACCCTTTGGAGAGATGGAGACTATGTTAACTGAACAGGAAGAATATTGCTGTTTGAAAGGAAAATTATTCTTAGTCTTCTAGTCATTCAAAATGAATCTGGGGTCGGGGGTGGGGGATCTCCTTGTGAAATGGTATTCAAGCATTATTCCCCACTCCAAGTTCCATAGTCTTGGAGTTTCCATCTCATTGCTCCAACCCTCCAGCCCTTACCAGGTAAAGCCTGGTCAACCTAGATGGACCTCTACTTTAGTAGCCAGGGGATCAGAGCCTCTCCAAGCCCTTTATCCATGTCCTATGTCTCCATCTCTCCCGAAACAAAGACAAGTCGGTGCTTGCTGGGATCTTTGCGCTATGATGGGAGGCATGCCTGGGCGCCTTTGCTGGCCAGGTGTCTCAAATCCACTCTCTAATTTATCATTTCTCCTTTGTCTGACCTTCAGCACATTAATTTTGTTTTTGTCTGTCACATTCAATCTTATTTGATAATTTCACTTTGCCTCCTGATTCTGGTCTCTGGCAGAGATTCTAATTACAGTGATTGTCTGCTGTGCTATTAATTATAAGAATTGTGATTTTCTTTTTGATTTAAGGGTTAATTGGTGATAGCCATGTGCTATCTTTCAAGTAATTTGAACTACAGTAATTAACCCCATGTCCAGGTTACATGATATTAACTATTTGCTGCCATTTTACCTCACAGCTAAAATTGATTACCATTGTGTCTGATGCTTAATGTCCATTTAGAAAGAAACGAGAGGGGCAGTGAGTGGAGGATCACCTCAGAAAGGAGGGGGAGAGAATATGTCTTTCAACTCCAGGTTCTCCACTAAAAAAAATTCTGAAAATCCAAATTCCCGAGTTCTTTCTTTTATTTCCTAGTTCCAAAACTTCTGATATTAAAAAAGAAGATAAAAAATTAAAAGGAAAGTTGCAGGTGTTTGAAAATTCAAGGCACAAACAAGTAAAAACGAGGGCCTGCCATTGCCGCTCAGATGCTGCCTGCAATTGTGCCCGATTATCCATCAGGGAGAGAGATTACAGACTGCTGATGTTACGAACATTGCTTGGGAGGAACTACCACAGACTGCATAGAAAAACCTGTGCTGTATAGTTAACTCACAGGAAGGAGGGCTGAGCCCCTTGCACTTGGCTATCAGGTGGGAGAGAAAATGAAGCTCACCCAGGCCCAGGGGTGTCAAGCCCAGTGAAGCTGCCACTTCTATTGCTGCAAGTCATTGTGTACCTGCAGGAGACTTAAAAACCCTCCCTATGAAGATTGTATCAGCTTTCTGAGTCTCATTCATTTTATGGAAGCCTTTTCTTGTTGGTGTCCTACAGGGAGGGGAGCCTGGAAACCTGTCATTATAAGCACAGAACAGAGGAAATTAGGTGGAGGAAACTCACTCAGCAATTCCTAATCTCTGAATTATTCTTGAAGATAATGTGGCATTTCAAAAAATAAATCAGATTAATTTTTTTTAATCTCTGCAGATTTTACAGCTCACTATGGGGTAATCTGAGTTCCCAGTCTCAGCAAAGCCACACCAGCAGTTCTCCAAGGTCTTTCCTATTTTCATTGTCTTCGAAGGCCTCTGTTTTTCAAACCCTTGGAAAAGATGGATTTCAGAGCTTAAAATTTTTTAGGTGATAGAAAAATGACAATGGCACACATGCCCCAGTTGCATCTGCAGTGATGGCAGTCATCAAACATACTAATAGCTTTGCAGTGAAATATGTAAATATTAACTCTAAAGAGGATAAACAAAGACTATAAATGGCCTCATGCCAGTTCAAGTCAAATTTTGTCGCCAAATGAATAGGAACAAAGCTCTGGTTTTCAGGGGGCTTGTTTTGTTTTGCTTGTAATTGCCAGTAAGAGGCTGTGCCTGTGTTTTCCTGAACATGCTTACCTCATTCATATACAAAGGAATAGAATGAAGCAAATCTTGTTTTCCTTTAAACTTAAGGAGTCTTGAGGCAGATTTAAAAACGTCTAGTAACACCACCAGATGCTGTCCACCTTGGTATGTTCTGTCACTTTCCAATAAACACAACTGTAAATCTGATTCTGTGTTGTGATCCTTAAGTTACCTATGTGAAGAATCACATCATTAAGTAGCAGAGAGAGCTAAACAAACCCTTGACTTCCTGGAACTTATGTTCATTGGCCTTAGGGAAGCATGGGGGCGCGGTTAGCCTTAAGGAAGCATGGGCCGAGGGGGTGGGGGTTCAGGACTGATTACTGATTTTGAAGGTACAACTTTGTATTATAAAACTAAGTGAGCGTTTTTAGGGTGCAGTGTGTCCAGATTTGACTTCAATTTGAACAACTAGCAAGCGGGAGGGTCTGTTTACCCCAATGCAACCTGATAACTGCCTTTGGAAAATTCCTCAGTTATTTTGCTCTCTGTAAACCAAGTCAACCTCATGAGCCACCTTTTACATGTAAAGAACATGAACACAGTCAAGAAAAATGGTATTAATTTCAGGAAAACTTGGCAAAATCTACCAAATTTAATAACAGGTTTAAATGTGTGGGCCTATAATTTTCACCCCGGTCCTTGGGACATGAAATAGACTTTCTAAAGTAAGCGAGCTGGGCGTGGTGATACATGCCTTCAGTCCCAGCACTGGGGAGGCAGATGCAGGCAGATTCTCTGAGTTTGAGGCCAGCCTGATCTACATAACGAGTTCCAGGCCAGCCAGGGCTACACAGTGAGACCCTGTCTTTAACAAACAGTCGAAAACAAAATCCCATATAAAAAGTAAATGAAGTAAGTAACCCAAATGTGAGGAAATTATGGAAATTTAGGAAAGTGCTTCAATTTCATTTGTCTGGGGTGTGTATAGACATAGCCACTTGTAAAGACTCCACCATGTGTTTCAAGACTTTACAAAGGATGATGCTGTCTTATGAAGCAGTCTGTGTAATGATATGATGACTTTTTTTTTATAATTGGACACCATTAATCAATTATAAATTCTATTTTGGGCTTTTGGGGTGCAGCGAAATCATCAAAGCTCATTGCATAAGGCAGGGAACGCAGACAGAGGCGGGAGAGCAGCCAGCACCGGGGACCCACCAGCAAGGGCTTGGGTCAGAGACACATTTTTCACTCTTCTAATCATCAGACTTTTTAAACAAAAAAAGTCTATAAGCAAGAAAACAATGGGGAATTTGTAGAAGAATTTCAAAGTTTCAGTCATTCATGATTAGTGGCATTGTTCTTTAGTGCTGTTTTCCAGGTTGTTTGGAGTTTTGTATGAGCCATGTTTGAAGTTGACTTCCACTCCAAACTGGGGAAAAGAATCTGTCCTTGCAGTGTGGAAACCCAGCAGGCCAAGCAGAGGGAGGGTCAGAAAGGTTAGAATTGTGGCTTGGGAGATTCTGTTTTCTATTAACTGTACTGAGAGAAAACAAAGGAGAAATTATTAGAGTGAATTGTCCTTTCAAAAGACAATGATTGCTTTATTTTAGTTTAAATCTTTCCTAGATGCTGACAGAGGTTTATGGAAAATGCGAGTCACTAAGTGTCTATAGTTTAAAGTCGTTCTGCAAATATCTTCCTAAGGGGCTAAGAAAAGGTGTCTTAGACCTAATGTATGTTATTTTTGCTCTTTTTTTCATTTTAACTGAAAATTTTAAAATGTACAATTAGGCAGAATGACATAAGAAAGGCACACATGCTCAGCCCCTGGCAGCCAGTAAAGGTATCCTGAGTTTATACCTCTGAATGTCCTCACTCTTCACTCTTCTGTCACATCCTTGGAAGAAAGAAGTCATCAGACACAATTTTTTTTCTCAGTCACAATATTTTAAACTCAGTATTTGGTAAAATGAAAAAGTCCATTCATGACTTTGGAAAAATGTTTGACTTTCCTTAAGCAAATTTTCCTGTAGCCCAAGAAATAGACCAATTTGAGTCTATTTGAAAATAGACTGAGTGTCAGGAAATCCAATCTGCATGGTGTTGTCACCTGCTGCCCTGTCCTGGTCCTCCTATCTGGACCATCTGAGCCCTCAGCTGCCCAGTAAGCAATTGCAGAGGCTTCCCAGGCTTCTCAACTCACTCACCTCTGCAACACCCCACCCCTAAGGCAGAATCTTAAATATTTTCAAAGAATCACTGCTGCTTACATGTTCTATTTTGGGACTATGACAGGGGCTGTCAGGCCCATCTATTCCTCAGAGAAGTCCTGGGCATGTGCACGGGGTTCCCATCCCTGTCTACATCAGCATCTTTGCACACTGCTTGGCTCCTAGTAGAAAACAGGGAGTCAGTGAGATGGAAATCAAGCATTGGAAATAATGAACATCAGGCAACAAGCCAAGGAGAAATGAATGAATTTTGGCTCCTTTTCAGAAAGCAGCATCATGTAGGGAGAGCTCTGCAGAGGGGCAGGGAGTCCTCCAATTGCTGCTTGGCTTTGCCACTTTCCAGAAGTTCCTCATTTGGCAATTGACCCCACTTCTTGGGGTCTCTGTTTTCTTAACAGTAAGATGAAAGGGGTATTTGTTTCTGCAGCTGGAGCAGATGTTTGAGTTCAGCAATATTTTTTAAAGTTTAAAAGCGATGGGGATGGCAAAAAGCTGGGCATGCCATGGCCACATATGGTTGGGACTTGCTGATCTCTGAGATCAGGATAGCTTGCCTCAGTATTTCCAGATCTGCTGAGACCAAGTGAGCCCTTAGACTGTATCTGTAGCATCCAAGCAAAGTGCTTTGGAAGACTTGGCTCAGGGGTGTACATTTGGGGAGGAGCAGAGAGGAAGCAAGCACACAGCAAGAATCACCAGAAAGATACCACTTGCCCCCTTCCCTTGAAAGATAATACATGTATACCAGCCTTTACTAAAAACAAAGTTTTTCTAGAAGTATTTCTGAATTCATAACTGTTTTTCTGTGCCTTTTTAACAGTGGTTTCAAATCTAAAATGGGGCGTCTATTACACACAGTCAATATTTAGTATTACCCTCTATTGAATGCTGTCAGCATTCTCTAAAATGTTGAAGTTAGGTCTGTGGCATTTCCTTTTCCTCTGCAATGGGTGTTTTTATAACTCTGTTAATGGCCAAAAGGAGGAGAAAGAAAAGACCAGATGCTTTATTAAGAGGCTGGAGCTATTTTTTCTCCTTTTCTGTGAACCTTGTATCTTAATGCAAATATCACCGAACAAGTGGCTCTCATGGTCCCTGAAGACTGCATTCAGTGACGGTTTCAACCACAATCAATGAACCCAAGTTGTTTCTAATTCCATTTAGGAAGTGTCCTTTGACACGCCCCCCATCCTAGGGGTAGCAACATCCTCTCATCCTGCAGTCCTTGAAGCAAAGTTGGCCAGGTCAGTGAAGGACATCTGCTATTCAAACATTCGTTAATTCTTTACATTTTCCTCTTGTGCAAGAATAATAAGCAATCTCAGTCTCTGAAGGTCTCTAGCACTTAGCAAGGTGGATTTTCTACACAAACATCTACTTTCCCACCTCTCTGTGGGCAAAGATTCCTTACTCGAGAGATATCCAGTGTTTTATCAACCACTGAAGCAGGCAGCCTAGTTCTTACCCTTGACAACTGACACTGTTTCCTATGATATATTGACTTTAAAACATAACTATCGAGGCAGGCAGCAAACAGGCAAGCAGTCTCACTTAACACAGTGGTGTCCTGACATAATCAATTCCTCCTAAATCTGTGGTTGGGAAGCATTTGCATCTTTCCATCACCTTATGCATGCAGTCACCGGCCCATAAAGTGGAATGAGCCTTTTCGTGCCTACATGTTTGGAAGTGACTGTGGACTCTATGGATTTTTATTACTGAATCCATTAGGGCCTTTCAGCCACTCTGTCCACATAAGCACAGATGCATCAGCCTATATTCAGTTATTATCTTAAGTGCAGCCTCCATTTATGCCAGCTTCTCTGTCTCTCCTGTCTCTCTACCTCTGTCTCTTTCTAGCTCTCTCTTTCTCTGCAACCTTATTAATTTTCCCATTCCCTTGATACCCCAGGAAGGACATAAACTTTGGAATCACACAGACCTAGGTTTGAGAACTGACTCCTTTATGACTGTCACTTTTTACTAATGTGCAGTAAATATTTACAATATGCTGCCTAGGAATGTTAGGCCTTCTCCTGGGGCCTCAGTTTCCTTATATGTTCAGTGGGCATGATAAGGTCTATCTGTCTGAGTTGCTGTGATTATGTGATTATGCTTTGTGTAAATCCCAGCTAGACTTCCATTATGATTAAATGTTGACAATAAAGCTCTCTTTGGGCAGATTAGAACTGCTTATCCGAATTACACTTGACCCTGATGTTGAGATCAAGCAGCATTGCATGCTGGGTGCTTCTGGGCCTCAGCTGACAACCTCCCATGCTGTGCCCATTGGCACCCACTAGAATGATACTAGAGGGTTTGTTCCACCCTTCCTGTTTACCACACATAGCATTCATTACACGTGGACAGGTAATTGTCTCTAGAGTTTCTTAACCATATGCTGTTTAGGAACAATCAGGAAAAAACTGGAGTAAAAGGAGCCCAGTTACCACGTTCGTTTTGGAAAGAGCCCTTGCCCAGATGCTTGGAACTTTTTCTGCCTGTCTTGCCATAATCTCAGAGGCTGGCTGCTTTTTCCTGCCTTAGGACCTCTTTGCCTCAGTGTGGGTCCCTCATTGCTCTTCTGCCTCACTCCTTGGCTTAGGAGAGGCCACTCACTCCTGACAGTGGAATGTCTGGGTCAGGGTCATGCTCTGTGCCCTCCCTAACCTTCCTTCTTTTCTCCTCCTCCCTCCCTCCTCCCTCCCTCCCTCCCTCTCCCTCTTTCCCTCCCTCCCTCTCTTCCTCTTTTTCTTCCTTATTCCTCTTCAGCTTCCTTACTTCCCTCCTTCCTTTCCTAACCTCCCTTCTCTCTCCTCTTCTCTCTCTCCTTTCCTTCTTTTCTTCCTTCTTCCCTCCCTCCTTTCTCTCCTTCCCTCCCTTCCTCTCTCTTCCTCCCTCTGTCCCTCCCTTCTCTCCTTCCTTCTTTTGCATCTTCTTTGGAGTACAGTTTCGGAGCCTGGAGGAGTTTTTATATACCATTATATTTCCCATCCTTTCATTTTACAGGTGAGGAAACTGGGAACTGGCCAACCTGACCAATTTCCTAGGGTGGCACTGGCAGCATGCCCTTCCTTTTATTAATGACAGTGTGAATTATTGATTATCTTTAAAACTTCCTGTGATGTCAGTGGAAAATGTGTTTTTTAAAGAATTGCCAAAACTTTGTAGTGATTACCTTTGTTCATGAGGAAAAAGCCTGCTCACTACTGTTACTTCCCCTCTATTCAAGGCCACAGTTAGAGTTTCCAAGGTATGTTTTTTTCACATCATCACTACTTACTATTAAAATCTTTGTTGGGTGTGACCACTCTGGAAGGTGCCATTGTGTATAATACAACAGACAAGGTTGTATCTGTATAGCCAGGTCCACAAGCCATGTGTATTGACAGGGGCTTGTGGACTGTGTGAAGCAATCCCACTGGGTCTTCAAAGCAAGCAGCATCCTCTGATTTGTATGTGTAGGTGCTGGTCCCACAAGGTCAACTTGGTAAGGCTGGCACACAGAAGTTTACAAATAATATAAAGATTAGCAGAGCACCTTCAGTAACAGGGATACCCTTTACCTAGTGGCACAGACACGGCCCTCAGAACTTTCAGAGGTTAGGCAGGGAGGCTAATGGGTATGGAGACTTCCTAAGACAAAGAGATGCTTCCCACTGGAGCATCTCTAGTTTATCACTCCTCAGCTCCAGCCTTGCAGCGTGGAATTACGGGTCAGTACAACCAGATTCTTAACTTTTTAGAAGCAGCCAGAAATCTGGAATTGTAGGTTAAATTTCCCGTTTTCTAAGTATTACTAATTCACATTTTTTTCCAGTGATCCAACTTTGGACAAATATTGTCAGTTTGTGAACTCCAAAATCTTTGTCTTTCCCAGGCAGAGAATTTGACTTAGTATCAGCTAGGCCTAAAGTACTTTGGCTGGTAGTCTCAATATGACTTCACATTCTTCATCCATTTTATGAAATTAACCTGGTTTATTAAAACAAAGATGTAGCAACTGGTAGTGGTCTCATTCTCTAACTTCATAATCACTTCCAATTCTAGTGATACTTCCTGTGCCTCATGAGGGAGGGGGAGGGAGGGAGGGAGGGAGAGAGAGAGAGAGAGAGAGAGAGAGAGAGAGGAGAGAGAATACGTATGTACGAATGGATCGATGTTTCAGTTCTTGAACATTTTTCATTCTTAAATGTCATCAGAATAATTTACAGTATCTGCACACAGACCTCCTTTTACTCTTCTGTTGAATCTTTTATCTGAAATACCTGAAGGCCAGTTTCTTGGCCAATTAGCATTTCCAACAGTTCATTCCACCCCCAGGCAGCCAATGGTCACAGTATATTTGTGCATCACAGGTCTAATGATTCAATTTGGTCTTCAAAATTGTTGGGAAAAATTACAGTAAAAAAATTTTTTTTGTCTGAGCTCAGAGTTCATAGAACATCAGCACATTAATATTAGATGACCCTAAATAGACTTAGTAAGTTTACAAGACAAATGCCTATTAAAATCAAGACTGTTTTTAAGTCTTTCCATGAATTTTGTTCTTGGGGCATAATACCATTATAACTCCATAGCAATGGTACATTTTACATGGGCTCCTTTTCTTCAGGCTAATAGTGGCAGGCTGAGACAATTAGAAAATGCAAGTATAACAAGCTTCCTTTTGAAGTAAATGTTTTTGTTTAGAGTTCTCATATTGGCAATCTTCCTTTATCTAATTTTCTAAATAGCTGCTTAAGCCTGGGTCCTAGTTAATCTATATTAGCAAGTCAGAGACAAAATCAACGTGTGTTTGCAGACACCAATGAATATGCCATATGTGGGTAGCCCTTTTCAAAAGTTTTGAAAACACAGCTTTCTATACTGCAGAGGCCCATCTAGCTCAAGATGCTTAAACTTGGTGGAAAGTTCATGTTTGTTGTCCTGAGCCGGTTCATATCTTTTGCTGTGATCTTTGGTGGGTGACCTGATTCATGCTCTGTGGAATGGGAAATGGTAATGGAATTGAACAAGAAGGTATATTGTCTACATATTTAAAAGGGCTAGGGCCCAGAGCTGAGTAGGGAGAGAATAATACCTCCAAACTTCAGCTAAGATTAGCCAGTTCTGCCAGAACACTTTCACTCATGTCACGTGCATGTTAACCACCTGATGATGTGCTGATAGAAAGACACATAAAGCAACTATTATTACTGGCAGAGAGCCCTACTGTAAACCTGGAAATATTTAAATGTCAGATCTGAGTTATGATCCCTGTCTATGTAAGGATTAAAAGGGGTCATGGAATTGCATTCCATTTTTCCCGCACGCACTGCACTGCTCGCCAGCTTCAGGACTTAAGAATTTTCCACGAGTGATCTTGAGGTGGAAAGAATTAAGCTATAAGCAAGAAGCAGGGCTTTGTCTTGAGCTTGTAGGACACTTTTCAGAGGTGAATGCAGTTGTAGAAAGGTAGAAGCTCATTTGTCATGTCAAGAAAAATCCTTAGAAGAATATATATATATATATATATATATATATATGCCTAAGATTCTAAAGGACTGAGACCCTGCCTTCTGAGTTTCCTGTATTCTTCTCCATGCTGCAGTGTGCTTCTGTGCCATCCCGTTATTCTGCCCTTGGTAAAAGTTGTTGCTTCCTACTCTTCCCCATATGCCATCTCACCTGAAGTGTAGCAGGTGATGGGTTTTGTTTATGTTTTACTTACCCTTCTTATTGCTTTCTCCCCTCTGACGCTGAACAGGACCCATGAGAAGCAAACGTGACACATCAGAGCTTCTCTCCTCTGTATTCAGACACCCCAGATTAGGGAGAACTGGTGAAGGAGTGAATGAATGGACTTGTTGTTAACCCGCCTGTAAATACACACGATGTCTCTGGTAATGGATTGCCCTTGCGAACAAGAAATCATTCAAAGTTTAATTTTAATCTGCACATCAGAGATAAAGATAGGGAATTGTTTAGGCTTTTCTCTCAACTTCTTTCCCGCTCTGATTTTTAAAGATAAAGCAAATTAATTAATGTGCACTTTTCAGTTGAAAAAATGATTAAGACCCAGCTGTGTTTGTGAAATTATAACCTAGGATGCATCCAGGACTTGTTAATGCTTTTTTTGGCATGAAGAAAAGAGACACATAGGTATCTAATATTAAATGGTGTTCCACAAAGCATAAGTTAGCGGTTTGTTTGCCAAATTAACTTTCAAAGACATTTAGGTTACTAAGTTTGACATTTCTAAACATAAATCTTAAATGATTGATGGACTACTATAAAATAGCTTTGTTCAAAAAAGATAATCTTTGGCAGGCTGCTTCAAAGACTGCTACTCTGGAAAGATGAAAAGATACCCCGTTTTACATTAATTTCCCTGATAAATCAATGCTTACTTGAAACACTCCTGAGAATGATGTGATATTTACTGTAGCATGAAGCTGTGTTCTCTGTATCCAGCAGCTCCATGGGACTTTTATTTCTAAGAGGTAGAAGAATTTTCTACACATAAAGAGCAGCTTTAGCAGAATACAGCTGAGCCAAACAGTGGAGCTGGCACTTTTATTTACTACTGTTCTATTGCAAAGTAAATGTACAGAGATATGATTTTCTTTAAAAATCAGCAATACTGTTTCAAGGCCGTTTCATATTCTTTTCATAGTTTCCTTCACAGTATCTGAAATGATCTGCTTCTTTTTCAAAATAGATTGTATGATTTTTATTTAGGTCTAAGGTCACTGTGAAATTCCAAAGATAAAAGGTGAAAATCTCAACTAAGTAAAGGGTTCAGTAGAAAATGAAAATGAGCAAATGGGGTCAGGTGTGTGCACATGCATGTGTGTGTGCACATATGTGTACGTGTGTACCTGTGTGCATGTATGTGTATGCATGTGTGCCTATGTATACATATATGTGTGTTCATGTATGTGTGTGTGTGTACGCATATGTGTCCCTGTGTTTGTATATGTGCGTATGTATGTGTATGCATGTGTGCATGCTAGGGAAAGGGGTGTGGTCCCTGGATATCATTAGGTCACATGACATCTATTCTGACTTTTATAGTAAAACTGGAAATCTAGATTATTATTAGCAATCTTCAATACTGGCAGTGATTTCAAATTTCTAAGAGATGCTTAGGCGGCCAAACAAAACATGTTTAGGAGATAGCAGTTTTTGATCTCTCTAAATATGCTGATAAAGAAAAGTACCTTAAAAGAAAAAAAAAAAAACTTTCAGCTCTTTGTATTGTTTGGAATGCAGAACTTCATAATTGTGACATGGCAGTTACAATGGCCTGGAATGGCCCAGTCAGATGGCTGTGTTCTTTGTTTACAAGCTTTGCAAAAGCACTTGATGCAAGCGTAATGTTGGGCGCAATGGACTGGTTATAGTTCTTTGTGTAAACCACTGCAGCCAGTGAATTCACTACAGACAAGTATGAAGTAGAAGCCTTTGCTTCTGGTATCTCCAGATATCTCCAGACTATCTCATTTTATGGAATTGAATAAAGCTAACTTGCAAAAGGAAAAATAAAAATTATCCTTCTTTGCTCTTTGGCAGGGTGAAGTAGAGAAATAAGTCTCCCCGCTGAACTACTATGAGGCCAGAAACCTTGCTGCTATATCTCACACTGCTACACTCTGCTGGGGCTGGTTTCCCAGAAGATTCTGAGCCAATCAGTATTTCGCATGGCAACTGTGAGTACCATCAGCTCACTCACTTTCTCCTTCTGCAGACATTTTAGCCTGCACCAACTTAGCATTTCAGCCTGTGTACATGACAAAGGTGGATAACTCAAGTCTGGTGAAGTTGGTGGGATAACTGTTAAATGGCCATATCAGCTGTTGTTATAGGGACACAAACAAGCCTTTGAGGTTCCTCAAGAGCCCTGATGAAGTCTCACCTGCTACATGGAGGCAGTGCTTAAGCTTTCAAACCAGCCATATGTGAGAATATTGCTGTCATTTGAAGACTCACAGTATTACATCTTTTCATCTGTAACCAATATGTAGGCATTATTACAAAATATGATGGAAAATAATGAGTGTTTTTGAAATACTTTAGAGAAAACTTTTTAAGCCTTAGAAGTTATGTCATTGCTTAGACTCAGGTAGACAGTAATATTGAATTTATATAGAGGATTTATTCTGTGTATAACCTTCTTTTGATACCCGCTCTTGTCAGAGGTAGATGCTGACAGAATTTAAACCTCTGTTAACTCTTCCAAAGAGGAACGTTCTACTTGCTTTTTAGAAAGAGCATCTAGTTTCCTACTTTATTTTCTGACCTCCAAAATACTATTTTATCTCAATGAGGGTAAAAGAGACCATTTTGCACAAATGTCTGTTTTCTACATTATTGTCCTCAAACAAACACTGAATGACCCATGCAAAGGATGTTCAGTCTTTCTAAGGGATATTAACCAAATCCACCAATGCTTAGCTTTCAGCTGGATTTTCTGAGTTGAAAAAGGACTTAATTTTACACAAAAATGAGGTGTCAAGACTGGTATATAAAAATTAGAGAACAGAAAAGGCTAAACTGCCGTTCTGCGTTATCTGTTCTGAAATGGGAGAGTCCCCACACTTAGGGCTAGGCACCAAATAACCTAGTATTTCTTTCCATTTAAGATGAGATATTTATATTTACTACACTATAAGAGGCACACCAGCCAAAATATGCTGCTGAAAATCAAACTTTAGTGATCACTCAAACCCATGATATATCTCTATAGACATAGGAGTTGCCTTAGCAACCTCCTTGATGAACGGGTGCATGAAATTGCAGCACCATGGAAGGAAACACTTACGATAATCTTTCATCAAACTTACTTGTGAGTAAAATATACTGAAGCTTTCTGGTAACTCACCACTGTGAGAAAACCCAGATACGTAGGGTTAAAGTGTAGGGGACCAAAAATGAATCTGTGAATGGTTTCTTAGTCATAGTTTCACACCCTTAACTCCTCAGAGAACACTGCCTTTTGAACGTGCCTCATCTTTCTTTCCTTTTTTTGGAGGATTGCCAGTGCTCTGGAGTCTGTAGGTTTAGAAGCAGAGAGATGCTGAGATACAGGTATTTCTGAAGGTCAGATATTATTACAAATCACCCACTCTCAGCCAAAGAGCACCATAGGACAGAAGAAATGTGCTCTCCTGGACTCCGCCAGATCACCCAATGACTGGCTACACTCACTTTGACCCTGTCCTGTCAAAGCCCACATTTCTGTGCGATTAGCCAATTGCTTAACTCTGGAGTGAACTTCCCACAGTTCCTAGAATGCTAACCAACCTAGCAGAGCTGCCCTCAATAGTAGATTATTCCAACCGGATGCCTGCGGAGACTGTATTTTTCTTCTGGCTCCTGGATGAAGGCTCTCTCCTCCAGACCACATTGCCTTTGTGGTGATTGATGGGAAGGCGGCTTTGAAATAGTTTTGTCCAGAGACAAGATCTTTGGCAGCCTGCCCCCTCAGGCTTAGCACTCCACAGAAGATGAAAAGGAAACTGTGGAAAAGAACACCTTCATGCAAAATGTTCACTAGCAAAGTTTAACCCCTAGAAATTGTGTCACTTAGAAATGTTAAGTCCAGGCTTATTTATCTGGACTTGAAGTGTAACTCAATCATCCTTAAAGAGCACTCTCAGTATTTCCTGAAATAATAGCTTCGTCGGAGATGGGAAACAGTGCATGGTCTGAATTAAACATGGTTTTGTTCTGTGGCCTGCCCCCTCCTCACCCTGCCCTGTTGATTCTTGGCTTGATCTGCTTTCTCTCTTTTGCCCCATCTCCTCTTTTGATAGATACAAAACAGTATCCGGTGTTTGTGGGCCACAAGCCAGGACGGAACACCACACAGAGGCACAGGCTGGACATCCAGATGATCATGATCATGAACAGAACGCTCTACATTGCTGCTCGGTAAGAGGCGTTTCTGCATGTTCACCCTCAGCATGTCAGAATAGTCTATGAGCTCTACATCATTTCTAAGAAGTTGAGGTCCCTCAGCTGTGCTCTTTAAGCCAAAGGCTACTTTACATTTGTCAAGCAATCATTCTTTCAAGACTTTCTATGTCTGTTTAGCCATATGTGGATTTAAAGAGAAATAATTGCATATTTTGGAGTTTAAACTCAAATAATCCATTGTGTATTTGGACATACATACAAATATTTACCTAAGAACCCAATAGAGTACCCCAATTCCTTAATAGTTGTTTGTTAAATTAACTTGAATGTGTAAATATATACTGTAGAGTATGTGTGTCTATTAAATCTATTTCCTATTTGGTTTTTTGTTGTTGATGTTGTTGTTTTGTTGTTGTTGATTTTCTTTTGGTTTTTGACATCATCGCTCTAGTCCCAGCCCACCTGGAAGTCATTGTGTGGACCAGGCTGGCCTCGATCTCATAGACATCTGCCTGCCTCTACCTCCTGAAAGGTGGGATTAAAGACGCATGCCACCACCCCTAGCGCTATCAACCCTATTTGTATTTTTGTGCTGAATATATAGCATCGGTCTGTATTTTAAAAGCGTGGCAGTGGCAACCAGAGAAAATAAAATACTGTACATATTGCAAAAGGGGTTTGTATTTGGTAATAACAATAATCATAGTAAGTCCCATTCGTCCTTTGGGAAGTGACATGTGGATATATTGATACCCTAAGACTGAGTGGAATGGTAAGAACACAGCCTGGACAGGGCCACATGGATTAGGTCATTTGTTCTAATTCTGCCTTGTGAGTCAGCTGGTTCATGGCTTCTCTCGCCCCATGTGTTCTTTGCCAGGTGAGAGGTTAGGTGAGTATCTTAATGAAGTCCACTGTGATTCCAATAAGGTTTGGGGTATATAATTCTTTCAGGGAACACCTTCCAGAGGTACTGCACTGGGGTCTTACCTGACTCTAAACAGATGAATAATTTCACTCTGGGAAGAAGAAAGGCGGATACTGTTTGTATGTGGCTGGAGCTTAGGAGAAGAGCAGGCAAATAACAACAGTACTGGCTTCTTTTTAAGTTTAGCTATTCCCAGGTGACAAGCTTTGTGAAGTAAAGTAAACTTTGAGTGGGATGAAAATACCCCAAGACCACACTTGGCCACAGGCAGCAACACTAAAACACTTTTTAGGAACTTTTACTTCACATACACCACACATGCCAGTATGTCATAGATACTGTTATAGCTTTTTATAAATGTCAACTTGCAGACCATGGAAACAATCCCATGAGATGGAATTACTGTCTTCCCCATGGCTTATAGAAGGAATCCAGAAGATGGAGACAGGCAATGAGTGGATCCAATGAAAGCAGGTGGCCACATAGCCACACCCTGTCCTGTGCTGCCCACTGGGAAGTGGAGCTCTTTATCCTGACAATAGCCATCTATTGCCCAAGAGTAGCCTCTATAGGTATTCATTATGGAACATTCCAGAGATGTCTCAGTACCCACTTCCACTTCTCTGGAGGCACAGTAGCTCCTTCAATATCTTTCTTTATAAAAATATTTATTATTTTTTATTTTATGTGAATGAATGTATTACCTACATGTGTATAAGTGCACCCATGTTGTGCAATGCCAATTGAGGACAGAAGAGGGTATCAGATTCCCTGGAACTGGAGTTACAAGTGGTTGTGAGCTGCCATGTGGGAACTGTGAATCAAATCCCGGGTCCTTTACAGGAGCAACCAGTGCTCTTACCCGCTGAGTCATCCATCTCTCCAGCCCCTTCAATATCTTTCTTAATTTCCTAAATGCAGCAAAGCTAGATTACATTTATTTATATCCAAATATCTGAAGGCTGATCAAAACAAATGGTTATACATTGCATCCTTGAGAACTATGACTCAAGAATCTCCTGTGAATTGTTCTCCTCACAATTGAGTCTCTGGGAACAGAAATGGTTCTAACAGGCAGCCCTTGTACCCAGTGATTTAGCATAGGTGTGGGCTGCAGGCCCAGGGCAACATGAGTGCTGGGAGCCAGGTCCTATGTAGACTTAGAAGTGTTCATTATTCCAGCTCATTAAAGCTAAGACAGTTTCATCTGAACTCTCCACCTGAAGAAGAAACAGAAATTTAAAAAAAAAAAAAAAAAGAAGAAATGTATTCCTTTCCAAAAACTATGAAACAGACTCACCATTCATTAAAGGGCGAGTTTGGAACACCCTAACATTGACTTGGAGTTTTTCACTCCATACCCAGCCACTGCCCTTCAATACAGATTCAGAAGAAGTCCTACAGGAGTCCCATGGCTGCCATATTTAGGACCTTTCCTTTTAATTTCACATTCCCCAACACTGCCCTGAGATATCCAGGTTCCTAGGCAGCAAGTTAACGTGATTTAACATTAAGTCCTTACCCTAGGTTCAAACCATGGCAACACAATTCAGTGGTACTCTATGAAGAGAAAAGAGGAAGTCCTAGGATTAAGTCAGTTTATGTCAAAGTAGCTAAATTCAGATGCAGGAACATCATAGGACATCCTGGGAGGCACAAAGGCAGTTGGAAATGATCCCTCGCTCTGGATTATGGTTGACTAAAGAGCACCATTTCTACTTGCTGGGGCCATGTGATCTTTGAAATATTGAAAAAAAAATTGCATTGTTCAGCAGGGATTTCATTCATGGAACTGTTTTTAAAAGGTTTCCCAGCTCCAACAGACAATTGCTGTCGGCAATGGAAAGCCAAATCCCATCCAGAACCCCGGGGACTGATGGGGTTTGGTGACAAGAACCCCTTCCAATTCTTTCTTATTATTATCCACTTTGTAAATTCTTCTTTTCTTTTTAATCTCTAAACTACTAATTAACATAAACAGACCATGCCAAAAGGGGGCAATCTGAGAGTTTTCTGAGGCACTGCCAATGCATATTAATCAGTTGTTAATTTACAATTCATATATTCAGCTTCTACTTAAGTTTTGAAGGGAAGCAGGGCAAGGAAAAGCCTACAGTCATCTCAAACCTGATACCAAAGTCATAGGCAATTCCAGTCCAATAATGTGCCTGACCACAGCACCATCATAAAGTCAAACAAGTAATAAAAGGATGCAATAAACGGCCTTGAAATTAAAGGGCAGAGTGATTCTGGCACCCCACTGAAGTTGGATGAAGCTTCCCAGTTCAGCAGTTTACAAAGCAGGCTCCTCATGCTCCCCCTCACCATCCTTACACAAACACACATCCTCTTTCTCTCACACACACACAAACACACACACACACACACACACACACACACACAGAGCTCAGTAGCAGGCAACAACTTTGCCTTCCTTTATTTTCACACGAGAAGCCCATTTTTTTTATTGTGTTTTCTCCAAAAGCAAATAGATTTCCCAAGAGTTGAATACACACACACACACACACACACACACACACACACACTCATACACACACAAATACACACACAAAACCACACGCACACATACATAAATATCATAGATGAAGTCTACAAATAATTGCTTTCTTTTCTTCTCCTGCAGTCTCTTCTTCTTTTTAACAAATGGGGAGACTTGAAAGTCTGCATAAGAGCCCTGAGGTCCTAGTTTAAAGCTGTGGATAATTTTCCAGCCCCAGGACTTCCTGCGTTTTAGAAAAAGTCAATGTTATTTCAAGGGAAAATGAGCTGTTTGGCTTCCCCCATTTGCCCCCATCTCCTCCACTGAGTGTAGTTCTTTTCTTCTCATTCTTCTGAATCCCAGACAAAAACGCCCTTGTACTCAGCTCACACAGAAGGGGAAGTTTAAATATAGCCCCACACCTGAGCTGCTGATTCTGTTTCTCCCTTTCCAGGGGAGATTGGCAGCAAAGTGTAAAGACAACCAAAATCTCAGCAAAACAGGACGGTGAACAGAAGCAAGAAGTGTCAACTTAAGCTCAAGCACATTTTACACTTTAATTCACCATCATCTTGTGAAGAAAGGATGGCTATTAGAAATAATTTTACTTTTACTGTCTTCCATCTTACAAATCAATTTATCAAAGCTAAGCTGGAATACATACTTTCTAAAGAGATGGAGGTAAAGATTAGCTTTTTGTCAGCCCTTTTGATGAACAATTGCAGCAAGTTGAACAACAAGCTTTTGGTGCATATGTTTAAAGGTACTGAAAGCCTATGTGAACCCACCTATGTGCCAACCTGTAGTCCAGGCTAACCTTCAGAGCCCTTACACTTGAGCTCTGCACATGCAACACTATATTTCTGAGATTAGGCAAAGGTTTTCATGAAAGCTATCCCATCCTGCCTGATGCCTTCAGATAGCAGGAGATGCTAAATATGATTCATGATAATCCCTTATGTTAAGTTCTTTTCCTTTTCTAGCTTGCACATGTCTTGTTTTCAAAAAAATATGTCTGTGGCTTCTCTGCTCTGAATAGAACTCATTCAGAAGAAAATGGTCCGTCTTGCCACTTGTGTTTGACCTTGTATTAATTTTTCTTTGTTTACAGGGACCATATTTATACTGTTGATATAGACACATCCCACACAGAAGAAATTTATTGTAGCAAAGTAAGTTATTTTTTAAGCCATCTTTCTAACTGGAGGTCCTTAAAACATACGTCTTTTTAATGTGGTGGTGGAGATGATATGGCTAACGCTGACTTAGAGAAGCCAGTTAGGGTTTACTACACATTCCAAAACAAGTACTTCATATTTTATTCATTAGTGTGTCCATATACAATTTGGGGTTTGAAGTGATTTCTAAAATCCTTCAATAAAATGTTTCCTTGTTTATCCAGAAAGATACCTATTTTCACAAGTAAAATTCAGTCCTATAGAGGTATTAAAAATGACCCAATGTTAATACTTCTGTGTCATGCAGTATGAAAGTTATTTGACTGATGTGGTTCTAGAATTTAATCATTATCCATCCATACATAAAGTCTAACGTAAGCTTTCCTTATAACTCCACATGGGGGTATTTGAGTTAATAAAAACTGTGCAATGGAAGTAGAAGATCCCTCTAGCACATTAATTTACATGAAAGAGCGTAACCTGAATTAAACCTTTGTTCACCTAGAGTGAATGTTCCCTTTATGTTTAAGAAAATGACTTCCATATTTTAAGGGAAAAGACTTCTTTACCATCACTGATTTATTAACTGAAAAAGAAAGTCCAGGACACATTTTAGCAAAATGAGCATACTTTGCAAGTTACTTTGGCTATTTTATATGGAACATCCCTTGTTATTTATTTTTCTTCCTTTTCTCCTTTATCTTTATCTAAAAAAGAAGACCATTCTGTACCTTAATGAATAGATAAGAATTCAGAATTAAGTGAATGGTTCCTTCTCTAATCTTTTGTTGCTATGGTGAATTAATCATGGAGAAAGGGTGTGGACAGCTTTCAATAAATGTATGTTCAGCCTCTACTCTCCCCAAGGGAACTCTTACTTCTAAAACCAAATGCACCAACCCCTGGGCTCTAATTGATTTCTTTCTTGATCCCTGCAGAAACTGACATGGAAATCTAGACAGGCTGATGTAGACACATGCAGAATGAAGGGAAAACATAAGGTAGGCAATTTTCATTTCTCCTGTAGCTGCCACTTTGGGTTAGATTTTTGACGGTTATCTCCGGCCGTAGACTGATGTTGAATGCATCTTGCCACTCTCTTTTCCCTAGTAATTGCTTTTTCCATCAACTTATTGAAGGCTTTAATTTGCAAAATAGTTTGCTTTTAATGTGATGAAACATTACAACAGCTGCTCGATCTACATTGTGAACTCGGGCTCAGTTGGGATTATGATGCAGAGCTGGCCTCCTGAGTCTTCAGGGTGCTCTGTCCCAACAATTCATCTCCCAGGCCAGCACCCACTGAGAGTCTGCTGAAGAACTCATGAAAAGCTTTCAGAGATATGCAGGCTTTTGTGCCTTTGGTCAAATAACAACATAAAAACACACTTCAAGCAGAAGGCTTGCACATAAAGGTATCGTGGAGCATCTGTCATTAAAATTAATATTATGGGATATTGCCACATTTGACTCACCTTCTTTGTGTGACATCAAACAAATATATGTATCCATTCTATGCCATATTTTTTTTTTTGCTGTTGAAAAACTGTTGACATCCTTCATTGGCTAACGTGAACAACTTGAACGTGAACAACTTGAACGTGTAACAGAGGAACTCAACTTTGCAACCCTTACACAGTCTACCCTCCTCACTGCAACCTTGTTATTGGCAGATCATAGTATAGAGTGATGAATGGGCTTTTGTATTAAACAGACTCTGTTCAAAACAATTTGTATTATTTTTTTCAGGATGAGTGTCACAACTTTATTAAAGTTCTTCTCAAGAAAAATGAGGATACGTTGTTTGTCTGTGGAACCAACGCCTTCAACCCTTCCTGCAGAAACTACAAGGTAAATGTCATTTGTCTGTTGGAACCACACTGCCAGAAGGTATTTCATAATTTACTGCAATCATACCTGCAGCAACTGAACAGGGGTAACTCAATACCACCTGGCTTCTCGAAGCTTGTTCAACTTAGTGTATTGTTCCACTGAGTGATCCTGAGAAGGTGCCTAAGCTTCCTGTTTGCTTGGGATTGATTGACACATCTTTAAAGAGCCTTCCTTGTGAAGGTAGTTTCTGGAAGTCTCTAGTCTTAATCATTCAGAGGAAATGATGCCATGTGAATTTCCTCTCTCTTTTTCTGTTTGTCCCCACTTGCATCCTTCATCATCTCTCTGAGCACAAAACTCACTTAATGGTAAGGAAATCCTATTCTAAAAGTTATGGCAAAAGCATGCCATTTGAAACTGTAGATTTTCCTTTTGGCAAGATTTTCAAGAGCACAAGGATTTAATTCCATTTAGCACTAGCTCACTTGGCCATGGCCCTACTTGCATTGGCCTTTCTATTTTAAAAGAGAAAGAAAAACATCATTCTCAAAGTTCTCAAAGAGTTAGTAGTTCTATTCAGGTATTTGCAGCTGAGGAAGCTGGGAGACCCTGAGTTATTGGAGCAGAACCACCAATGGCCTAACATCTTGGCTCCACCTCTGTCAACTTTCCTTTGGGCCACAGGTTTTACTCAGAAAACATAGGTTGAGTTTCTACATTGGCCAAGCCCTGAAGCTGTAAAGATATAGAAGAGGCCATGGCCGGTAGAGAAGCTAAGACCCAAGAAGGAAGCTTCCAATCCATAGAGTAGCTGCCATGGTCACATAATATAAAGAATTATGAACACACAGCACAAATGTCCTTACCCTCACCTGAGTCAGAGTAGGTGAAAGTTGCAGGAAGGATGTAGATAAGACCCCCTCTGAAAAGTTCCCACCTACTGGTCTCATACCTGGAACACCACAGAGAGCCAGAAAAAGCAGGGACTGCATCTATGATTATTCAGAACCAGAAGTAGTGCCTCCCAAGCAGGTGCCTGCTATCATAAATCATGGGCAAGATAATGCCTGACCTTTGTTTAAAAGACTAGTAAGGGGTTAGCCAAATGAAGGCAGAGGGCATTCTAGGTAAAGAAAGCAACACAAACACAGGAATGACACAGGAAACAGCTAGTGAAGCTTCTTGAGCTTGGGCAACTTCATCTGGTTCTGAATTGTTGGACTCTGAAGTGACAAAGGACAGTAACAAGGGACTGGAGAGGTAGGTGGCCCCAGAGATAAAGGAAAGAGAATAGACTCAAGAATACTTAACTAAGAGACTTTGGAGGATTTAGTAATTGATAAGAAGCGTGGACAAAGAGGGAGAGAGTAGTCAGCAAGGCCTCCTAGACTGCCTCTTAGAGAGTGGGTCTTGGGGCTGCCAATAGCCTAGACAGGGAATAAAGGACTCCCAGGGAGCAGGGAGATAGAAGTTCTACTCTCTTGGAAGTTCTACTCTCTTGGTTATTCATGTCCCGTGGGACATGAATAGACATGTCCAGCAAGGGACTGGGTGGAGACCTTCTTTAAGGAGCTATGTGGTAGGGCTGGAGAGATTGCTCAGCAGGTAGGAGCACTTGTTGCTCTTCCAGAAGACCCAAGTTCGATTCCCAGCAACCACATCATGTGACTCACAACTGCCTCTAACTCCAGCTCCTGGGGGGAATCTGACACTTCTGGTCCCTGAAGGTACCTGCACTCATGTGCATAGAGCCAAACACAAATACACACATGTATTCATAATTAAAAATAAAAATAAAATCATTTTTAAAATGAGTTATATGGGGAAAAATGTAGACTTGGTTTTCGCCAGCACAAAGTGAAGCCTTAAAGGTGTGAGGAATGGGAAAGCAATGGTAGCCAGAGTTGGAACCAGTGGGCTCACCAGAAAAGGTCTGTTTCATTTTTCACCATTTGACTTTGTCACAAAATATGATGGAATACTTAAAATATGGTTAGTAAGATAAACTTGAGTTTTCATATAGTATTTTTAAAAATCAAAATTAATACAGAAAAGTCTTATCCTAAGCAAAAGACCAGGTTTTAAAATAAATGAAAAATCTATCCAGCCCAGTATTTGCTGTAGCCTTGATGGCGTCCAGCTGCAATTTCAGCTTTAATTCTGTCACTTAATATTCCATCCCTGTTTGTCATTGTTTAGTACTCATTAAGATTAATGCTTCTAACACAACCCAAGGAATTCCCTAGCTAGAAAGCTATCTTTCCTGACAAATTACACGTTTTTCTTAGCACTATGATACACAGGCCATGAGTGGTCTAGCTCAGTTTTCTGTGTGTGTTCCGTTTCCCACGGTGCCTCACCTATAGTGATGCAGCCACACCTAAGGAAGCATGACCAGGAGCCTAGTCCTCTCAGAAGTCACATTCAGGATGCCATTCTGCCTCATCCTGTCTCTAAGCCTGGCACTGTGCACTGTGCGTGTTCTGTTAGTCTCGGGCACAGCATGACTTTGCTTATGATCTGGTGTATGCAGTGTGTTGCGCTTACAGGGAGGATGAGAGCCACTCTCTTCAGTGATTTTTGGCAACAGATTAGGACTAAGGACACAAAGCAAAAACAATCATTGGTCTTCCACTGCAAATCTCCAGTTCCATGCCAGCACAGATACAAGTATCAATATTATTAGAGTGACCCGAAGCAAGAAACTGATGTCTCTACCTCTGCATCGTGATTTACCCAATTTTATTTAGAAAGTAAGTTGAATGTACTAGAAAGATTACAGACCCAATAAGATTATCTGGAGAAGAATTTGAAGGCTGCCAAGTATATCTAAAGCTCTACTCCATGCACAACACACCTATCTCCTCTTGGGCCCTAGACCTGAACTTTCTGCAAAAGTCAGGCAGGTTCTATATATAATTGTAAGTACTCTATGGGGATTTAATTTCCCAGGGGCTGTGGTTTTATTCAGAGATCTGATGACTACAAGGATTAGTTCTTACTTAATGGAAAGAGGATTTCACCATGGCATTTATTTATTTAGTCTCTAGACACAAACCGATACATTAATTCTTTACTGCTTCCTGCCTTTGAAAAAGTAGCCATAGCCACTTTTATTTTAGGAGTAGGTCCCACATCCTCCTGTGTGTTGCTTCCCATTGTCAGGATTAGGGCTTGCCCCATGTGGGATCAGGCATTTCTGAAGCGTGGTGTGTGCAAAACACCATTGCTGACTACCTGCCAGACCCACAGACTACAAAGTTTGTGCTGTTCAACAGGGCGCTCTTGCTGGGATAAAGCATCTGAACAAGACTTTTGTAAGGAATGTGGTGGGAGGAAGAATACATTACTTTTAAGTATGTCTGATTTGACTGTCTTTCTCCTAAAAACATAGTTATATTTTAAACACTACTGTTTTATATGATTCTCAGCTGCAGTTTACAAATGTAAAGTAACTTCAACAGGGGCAGTCTCAAAGTGGATACATAAAGGAAAGGCCTGTCACATCCATGAAATGGAGGCATTCGGGCAGAAGGGCCATAGGTGACTTGGCAGCACTAGGTGACTTGGCAGCACTAGTGGCTGACATTCAGACCCTCGATCTTTTTTCCGGAGCAGTGACTTCAGGTGTCTTGCTTTCAGTGCAGCTCAGTGCACTGCAATTGACTTTTCCATCCATCCCTCCTCTTCAACAGTGTTGAAGGTTTTATCTTCTGTGTCTTCAAATCAGTGGTCAAAGAATGCTCCTCCTAGATGAGAAATATCCTTAAGCTAAGAGTAGCATTAAGCTACAAGACATCGTTTTGTAGACCTGGTGCTTAATGCTAGTAAGATCCCAAGAAAGTCAGAAGAAGACAGCAGGGGCCAGAGTATCATTATTGAAAGTGGGCCAACCTTGAATCATGTGACAGGTTTACTTCTGTTTGCTTCAAAGTCGAGGGTGGCTCAGTTGAGAAGGGTCTGTCCAATGAAGCTATTCAGAAGGCCATGTTCCTTCCTACTCTTGACTTTACCATCTCCATACCGGTGAGGGGAGTCAGAAGGGGCAAGGCTGTGAATTGGCATAGGGCCTCACACATTTCATTGGCCTGAGCTCAGTCACATGGCTACGCTGGACTGCAAGGGAAGGTAGGAAATGTGGTCTAGTGAGATTTGGAAAAGGGAAATGGAGTTCAGTGAGCAACTGAGGAGGCTTTGCCACAACTGCAGATGTCTATGGGGCCTGGTGTATGGGTATTAATTGCAGCAAAATAAGGTGAGTAATGGCTGCATGGGTAAGAAAGGCCTGCAGTGAACTTTTCCTTGTTTCTTTATTTTGTTTTGTTTTTATTTTTATTTTATGTGTATGCGTGTATTGCCTGCATGTAGATAAGTGCACCCGTGTCTTGCAATGCCCACGGAGGTCAGAAGAGCCTGTCAGATTTCCTGGAACTGGAGTTAAGGACGTTGTTAGCTGCCATGTGGGTGCTGGGATTCGAACCCGGGTCTTCTGCAAGAACAGCTGGTGTTCTTAACCTCTAAGCCATCTCTCCAACCCCCAACCTTTTCATTGTTTAAAAGCAGAAGACAGCAAGGTTTCATGGTAAAATCGAAAATTAGGGTTCAGTTTTCTCTCTCTCTCTCTCTCTCTCTCTCCTAATTTGGCCAAATACAACTCACAGCACTCCATTTCCAACCTCATAACCTCTAGTGTAAAGGAGCCAGGCCCAGGTGTTGCCCTGGGAGGAGGGAGCCAGCAGGTGGCAGCCCCTTCTCCTTGCTTTGGACTTGCACAATACCCTCACCTTTAGGGCCTCTGCTTTCCAGCTGTTCAACCTGAGGCTGGGCCACATTTCTAAAATTACTCTAGAATCTGATGTTCCCCAAAGCTGAGGTAGGTGCAAAGGCCACTTAAGTGCTGCTCACATCCTCGTTTTTCATCTTGGCTGATGCCACATTGTTCTACCAACCAAGTGAAGGAAAAATTCCAGTGTCTTCTACTGGGATTTAATCCACAAAGGAAGGACTTGTCAGGCAAAACAAATCCAGAAACTAAGCTCATTCTCTGTAGAGTTCACAACTCAAGAGATAATTCGGGCAGGTAGATTTTTCCCAGTGATTACCTCAGAAATGGCTGATTTAAACGCTTATATCTACCCTTCCACTAGGATGTGGAAATCTGTTTATTGTAATGGTTAAGAGCCAAGTAAATATGCTCAAATTTCATACTCCCCTAATTACAGGGCCTCGGTCAAGTAACTCACCTCTCTAAGCCTCCATTTCTTTATCTGAAACCAATAGATTTACTTCAGAGGGCATTTGTAAGGATTATTTGCAAGAATGCATATGAATTACTTTGTACATTAAGCACTTTATAGATATCAGTTCCTGTTACTGCTTGCTAATAATGGCTGGTGGTAATTAAGTCCTGTTATTTTATTTAGATCGATACTCTGGAACCTTTTGGGGATGAATTTAGTGGAATGGCCAGATGCCCTTACGATGCCAAACATGCCAACGTTGCACTGTTTGCAGGTAAACGACCTGATTTCTTCCCGTTGCATTTGCGTGCTTCAGCCCCGCGGCTGAGAATCTGCTGAGGCTTTGTGCAGTCACAGTTGTGCTCTGATTCTCTGGTGAATACTGTAATTAAGAATGCCTTTTCCATTTGAAATTAGTATAGAAACTATAGCTTTGCTTCTCAAAAGAAGTCTTTGCCACACTCCCACAGGCTTCTGTGCCTTCAGGAGAGGAGACCAGCACAGCACTGAGCATGTGATGGTATCCTTGGGCTCAGAGAATAGAAAGCCTTACCTGGAACCACCAATGTGGATTTAATGTTTGAGGTCTGCAGACTCAAGAGTGCAGCTGCTTCTTTCCCATTTCCCTGCTCTCCATCAGGAGACGTGGGCTCACAGCCCCAAGCAAAGCTGCAGGTCTTCTTGTCTACGTATAGAAAGGAAAGGGCAAGAAGTAAAAGGAAGCCTCTGGAAGCTTATTCAGAGCAGTAAGGCAGTGAATGTCTTCTCAACTGTCATTGACCTGATTAGGTTACACACATGGCTCTGACCAATGGCCATGGTGTCCAACAGAGAGAAGCTGCTGACTTAGGTGGGCCCACACTCCACAACCCTGCCCCATCTTCCTGCCGCATATGACATAAAGAAGTAGATAATAAGCCATCCTTTTCAGATTTAAGATTTTTATGTATGTGAGTGTTTTAATTAGGAATTTAGGAGTTTGTTGTCAGTGATGTATGTGGAGGTGAGTGTAGAGAGAAGTGTTGATGTAACAATGATTGTTACAGTTTGCAGTGAAGCAATTGACTATCATTTTCATCCCAACAGTGAAAGCCTGGTACATTCTAACTGGGTAGAGGACTTTGAGACTTTGATTATAAAGCAAAATTAGTTCCCGACTCCTCCTCAGTGTTACTCTTTGTGGGTCTAAGTCCACAGGGCAATCTGAAGAAACAGGAAGGTTCCTGGGTTTCTCCCTCTAGGACAGAGTACAACTTTGTAGGAAGCAGCCCTGCACTGTCAGCAACACAGTCTTACAGGCTGATCTGTAAGTACAGGCAGGAACAAGGCCTGGGGGAAATTCTTGAACTAAAAGGAGGCTGCCCTGCAGCCTGACCTAGAAACGGGAGGGTGAACTGAGTGTTTCCCAAGATCGCCAAGCTTGGGCTATAAGGAACAAGACATGATTCCCGATCCCAAGTAGGGTATTGGAATAGGTTTTCATTGGAATGTTTGAAATCTCATAGAGTTTCAGTGTTTATAATGGAAGATCCTTGTTAGAACTAAATGTTGTTATTACCAAGAGAGGCTGAGTACTGTTCTGTTTTGCCAGCAACATTCTGCTGAGGTACAACCTTAGGTGTAATATCAGAAGGGTCTTGGAGAACAAGGCAGAATAACCACCTCCACAGCCCTGTAAGACTTGGAGCTCTAAGAATCTAGAATATGTATTCCATAAGAAAACTTGTGAGTTGTAGACATATTTGTCAATGGAAAGATTTGCTGTCCATAGTCAAATATACAAAGAATCAACATTTCAATATACAGCCATTAATAATAAAGATATCAAGATAGTTCTAACTGGAATCTGAGCAAACTTTAAGACCAAAGGTAGACATCAAGATGTTTATTTATATATTTTTGGATAGCTTTCAAAAACCAGAAATCTACATAGGGATGAACTTAAACAGTACTATGTTATACAGAAGTCAGATTGACATACAATTAACGAAATTGTAAAATCCATTACAAATAATGGGGGGGCGTGCCAGGCCTGTTGGTGTACAACTTTAATACCAGCACTCTGGAGGTAGAAGCAGGTGGATCTCTGTGAGATAGAGGCCAAACTGGTCTACATAACAAGTTCCAGCCCAGCTGGGTGGGTGAGGGGTGTTACAGGGAGGCCCTGTCTCAAAAAACAGACAAAATAAAGAATCAAAGAGGGCTTAGGAGATGGCTCAGCGGGTAAGGCACTTGCTATGCAAGAATGAGGTCGTGAGTTTGAATCCCCAGAACCCACAGCCAGGAACATCAGTGCATTCTGGTAACCCCAGTGCTCCTATGGCAAGGTGAAATTTGAGGCAAAGGCAGCCTGAGGCCAGCTAGCTTGGCATACACAGCAGCTCACAACCAAATGACCCTGTCTCAAACAAGGAAGAATGTGACCACTGACACCTGAGGTTGTTCTGTATCTCTGCATGTGTGCTATGGCATGTGTACCATCTCACTCACATAAAATTGTACATACATGTACATACATTCACACATTATATACATAAAGACTTTTATACAGTGAATCAGGGGATGGGGCTGCAGAGATGACTCAGTGGTCAAGAACACTTGCTGTTCTTCCAGAGGACCTAGGTTCAATTCCCAGCACCCACATGGCAGCTAACAATCATCTGTAACTTTAGTTCCAGGGAATCTGACAACCTCTTCTGGCCTCTGCAGGTTTGGCATGACACAGGTGCAATTACATACATGCATACAAAACACTCATACACATAAAAAGTAAAACAATAGGGCTGGAGAGATAGCTCAGCAGTTAAGAGCACTGACTGCTCTTGCAGAGGACCCATGTTCAGTTCCCAACACCCACATGTCACATAGCAACTATCTGTAACTCCAGCCCCAGGGGATCTGACACCCTCCTCTGACCTCCAGGGGCATTGGATGCCTGTGATACATTTACATACATGCAGCCAAAAACCCATACACACAAAATAAAAATAAATAAACTTTTTAAAATTTAAAATGAATCAGAGAAAATGTTTAAATTTTGGATACATTAATCTACACAGATTTCTTTTTTAAATTTTTGTTTGCGTGTTTTTGAGCCAGAGTTGCACTGTAACCCTAGTTGGCCTGGAACTTACTATGTAGACCAGGTTGACCTCGAACTCAGAGAAACCCATCTGGCCTGTGCTTCCCAAGTGATAGGATAGACTTTATAATTCTTACACATCCCATCTGAGATTTTTGGTTGCAGAGTTTTGCTAATCCAGGAGGCTCGGTTTTTTCATCCTGTTCACCCTTGGACATACTCTCGAGCATATCTTCCCCCAAACCATGAATTCTTAAGGAAAGGCCAATTTGAACCCAGTCTCCCCCACCCCTTGCTTTGGCTACTTTCATTCTGGGACTCTGGAAATCTAGAAGCTGAGCTCTGTTATTTAAGCTGGATTGGCAGGGCTTAATGAAGTCTCATAACTGAGGTAAACAGAACTGTGTCTCCCAGGATAGAAGCAGTAATTTAGTCAACCATTAGAGCTTGTGAACCTTCTCTCTTCACCTCCTCACCTACTCAGGCTGAGGTCACCCTTACTTCTGAATGAACTTAAGATCTATTATGGTAAAGTCGGCTTCTGTCTTTCTCAGGGCTTCTACCTAATCTAGTTTACCATGGTGGGGTGAGTAGCAACATCCAAGGGTTCTTGGCCTTGAGATTTCAGTCAAGGTCCATCTAATCAAGTGAAGCAAACAGCATATTTTACTTACTCTGTTCCCCAGGCTGTTACTGCTACTTAGAAAAATTGCCATGCAATTTAAAAATGAAAAATGTTTCATCTCTCGTGATCCCAATTTAAAATGGCTAGGAATGTGGGCCAAGTATTTTCCTAGTGACTCCTGGATTTTTCCCAGTTGTCCTATCTCATTTGCCTGATGTAGGAAAGCAGTCTAGGGATGTCTTTATTGTTATTCATTCCTACCTTGCTCAAACCCAGTTCAATTCTTTTTTTTTTCTTCTTCTAAGATGGAAAACTCTACTCAGCCACAGTGACCGACTTTCTGGCCATCGATGCAGTCATTTACAGGAGCCTTGGAGACAGCCCTACCCTCAGGACTGTCAAACATGATTCAAAATGGTTGAAAGGTAAGCAGTTAGGTGAAAAAAAAAAAAAAAAAGACGGGAGGGAATACATATTTTCTGAGAGATTTAGAGTCTGGATGGACCATACTGCAGATTCATTTTAGTAATGGTCTCTGACAGAACAAACCATGTAAATTGTATCTTTTGCCTCAACTGATTTATTTACCTCCCCTTTTCCCTTCCCAGCAGTTTCTGAAGTATTAACAAAACTACCAGTGCCTCAACAATAGAATACATTACATTCATCTTTCACTGCCTCAAATTCTCATTTTGAGGTCCCACATGAAAAGAGCTGAACAGTTCATTCATGAAAGGGAATGGGGAGTTGGAGGTGGTGGGGGCCAGGAAAGCAGCTATTCACAACCCCTCATGAATCAGGGTGACGGGGCAACGCGCACAAAATCCTCTCTGTACTATGGACATTCCATTGTTGAAAATAAAACTACAGAGATTTGCAAACTACACTTATTCTTCACTGTTGGTTGCAAAGCTTGTGAGAGATTCAATTTGTAGACTCAAGTGCTTTCTGAAAT
Organism: Nannospalax galili; assembly: GCF_000622305.1. Taxonomy (NCBI): domain Eukaryota; kingdom Metazoa; phylum Chordata; class Mammalia; order Rodentia; family Spalacidae; genus Nannospalax; species Nannospalax galili. Next base: position 5,803,412 of record NW_008360322.1, on the reverse strand, counting down.
TACTAGCCCTTGCATGTGTGAAGTCATTAGAAATGGTTAGTGTTAACTAAATGTCTAATAGCCCTACACTTTCCATTAATAATATGTCTTTGGCTACACTTGATTAAAATTCTTTTAACACTCTGTGACATAGCTCCAATTAAAGTGCCTGTTTGTCTGCAGAGCCATACTTTGTCCAAGCAGTGGATTATGGAGACTATATCTACTTTTTCTTCAGGGAAATTGCAGTGGAATACAACACTATGGGAAAGGTAAGAGGGAAGGAGACCCCTGGCTCTGTTTGTGACATCTTCAGAAACCTACTTTTGAACCAATGTTGTTATGAATGACCTTCAGAGCAACCTATAAACCCAATGACTGTGCAACCAAAGTTCTATAGAAGTGACACCTTGAGCTGTCTGGAAGTCCCATCTGCCTTTTCAGAACAGTAACGAATTACAGGGACGCTCTTAAATATTTCTACTGAAGATCTAACCAACAGATGTTTGGTTGCTTTCATATTGAATTCCAAGTGTTCTGAGATGCAGCTTCCAGGTACAATTTTCCTTTTTAATTGAGTTACTCCATAGAGAGCATACATACCAAGTATCTTTACGCAAACTGAGTCTTGATTTTATTGTAGAAAGCAATAGACCAATAATTTTATTTTACCAGATAGCAGATCAGGGTCACTAAGTTAGAGGGCACAAATAAAATGCCAGGGTAGCTTGTACCATTAGTGGAACTCACATTCCCTAGTATGAGATTGAGGCTCCAGAGGCAGCCAGTGAGGATGGCAGAGATGGCGCATACAAAGTGTGCTTTTGTCTGAGGAAATAAAAGCTAAGCAGGCTGTATGGAAATGAGTTTATGTGGCTGGGAGCTGATCCCCTGAAGGATTTATGGCTCCGTATTAAATGCCACAGCCTTATCTTTTAAAACATGCTGTTCCTGTGCTGAGTTTTCTATTTTCCCCCCTTCTTCTTTTTTTCGTTACTGATTTTAGAAACACAATATTAAATTAAGCACTTTGTTGTTCTGTTTCTGTTGTCAAGGAAAGGCAAATTCTTCTAAGAGCTTCTGCATTTCAGAAGGAGATGGCCGTGTTTCATCTTCCCTGTGTGCTTTGTCTACAGGTTGTTTTCCCTAGGGTGGCTCAAGTTTGTAAGAACGACATGGGAGGCTCTCAGAGAGTCCTGGAGAAACAGTGGACATCATTTCTGAAGGCTCGCCTCAACTGCTCAGTGCCTGGAGACTCTCATTTTTATTTTAACATACTCCAGGCCGTGACAGATGTGATTCGCATTAATGGCCATGACGTTGTCTTGGCAACCTTTTCCACACCTTATAACAGGTAACCATGTCCTGGTTGTGTTGACCTAACACATTCTTACCAGCTCCAAATGGTCTTCCCTGAGGTAAAGATTTTGCAACTGATGGAAAATCCTCAGTCACTGCAGATAAGAAGTAGTCAGCACTGAGTTCCATCAGTGAAAGAATTAGAATTTATAAGACATTATTAAATTAAGGGAGAATAAATAAATTATAACAATATCTTCTACTTATATGGTTAACAGTAAATACTTTTAATGGAATTCCTTTCCAAATATTATTGTCCTCTTTTTACGTGTGAGGAAATGGCTCAATTCCCTGGTCCAAGTAGTCAGTGATAAAAGAGAGAAGTTTGGAACTCTGATTTTTCTCCCAAATTCTTGTAGATCATCTAGCATTCCCTTTCACTTGTAGTATCCCCATGACTGGATTGGGATCTTTTGAGGTGAAAAGATTGGAAATGTATTAAAATGCTACAGTGTAGGGGATGGAGAAATCGCTCAGTGGTTAAGAGCACTGACTGTTCTTGCAGAGAACCCAGGTTCGAATCCCAGCACCCACATGGCAGCTAAAAACAGTCCATAACTCCAGTTCAGGGGGAATTTGACTCCCTCTTCTGACCTCCGCAGGCATTACACGACATGTGTGCACTTAGATACATGCAAGTAATTCACTCATACACATAAAATAAAAATAATAAATAAAATTTTTTAAATGCTATAGTGTAAAATCTAGGAGTCAGATGAATCTGTCAGGGGAGTCCACTCATCATCCTACTTGAGGAATCCTCCAGCGACTTCACTCCACAAGGTGATTCATAGCCCAGATACCAATCCCAGCACAAGTGTCTCATGGGGGTTTATAAGCCATCAAATACTGCCCCTAGAAATCCTGTCAGTCTATTCATCTTTATTTTTGTGTTTAGGTCAGCAGAGATTTTAATTAATTAAACGACAAGTTAACAATTGCTCCCAAAGTAGTGAAAGTACATGGAAATTACAGAATAGAAAGAAGTGAAGTATTACCATCCTTCTCTAGTATTCAGTCCTCTGTAAAGCCAGTACAGTTTCCAAGTCCCAGTACTGTTGTTTGAAATGGGTGTAACTCTGGGTCATAACCTGTGGCCATGACATCTCAATGCATGCACCGTGTTCTCATTATATGGAAGATTTTAAATATTCTATATGGAGTATCTTCCTCTAGGAATGTACTCTGGATTATACTTTTTTTTTTTTGGTCTTTTTGAGACAGGGTCTCCCTGTAGCCCCAGCTGTCCTGGAACTCACTATGTAGACCAGGCTGGCCTTGAACTCACAGAGATCCACCTGCCTCTGCCTCTGCCTCCTGAGTGCTGGGATTAAAGGCGTGCACCACCATGCCGGCTGGATTATACTTTTTACACAGACTTTTAAGAATCTGATGAGCGCCTAGATGACAGGCATGAAAAATGATGAGGTTGGAGGATAGCATCTAGAAAGACATGCCCAGGAATGAGCTCAGGACAGAGCTGCTGAAGGATGAACTCAGGCTCCTTAGTTACAGGGAGGGCAAGAGTCAAGAGTTTCTCCCTGAAGATAAATGAAAACTTGAGCTTACATTGCAGCAAGAAGTATTTGATCAAATTTAGGTAAGCTTTTGCCATCTGTAGGGATTTCTAGACTTGAGGATAGAAAAGATATAAAATATTTCGGGCCTTGCTTAGTCACACATCAGATCCCATGTACCTGGGATTTGGAAAAAAATCCTGTACATGGGAATTCAGGGGCTGGTGGAATGTAGGAATACATTTCCAGTTTGGGGGTTTTGTTTTGTTTTATAAAAATGTGGACTACTTTGTGATTATAATATATAGTGGGTTCTTGGGTTATTTTCTGAAATGGCCCTAAGAAATATCTTCTTAGAAATATCTTATGCTTATGTGGTCTCAGGTATTTTATTTGTTCAGTAAGATCAGACAATAGTAACCTAACTTCCCAATCTAAAAACGTACTTAACATTTTCATCATAAATGACAGGCATTTTTACTCCCTCTGATTTTATCCCTCCTCCACACTTGGTTATGCCAGATTATTTCCAACCTTTGAGGGGTTCTTCTTCAACTGAAGGAAAAGACCGAGCTCCTAGGCATGGCACAGCAGCCCCTCATAGACTGGCTTCCTTCCCCCCTCAGCCCCTCTCTTCCCATCTTCCGTCACACACTCTGTGCCATGGGCTTACCAGAGCTAAGGTCTGTCTGATTCTGAAATGTGCCTTGTTCTGTATGTGCCTTGCTGTCTGCCAGGTCTGCCAGCCTGGCCAAAATATGACCACTGAAACCCTGTGAAGGCTCCACATGTCAGTGGAGTCAGCTCCCATGAAACCTTGTGCCCAACTCTTTTCTGTACAGTTTTTACTGGCTGGCCTTCGACTTGTTGTGCTTGCATCCATACTGAACTGTGACCCAGTCAAGGGGAGGACTGTTAATTATGGAAGTACTTCCTGCATTAGATGGGAGATTTCATAAGTACATGTTGAATCAACAGAAGAAAGAAACGGAGGGAGGGAGGGAAGCAGGGGAGAGAGAGAGAGAAAGGAAAACAGAGGGGAAGACATCACAACTGATCCTAACCTTCACAAGATTTTAAAACCCTAGGCTATTCTTAGTTCTTATAAGATTCATCATTATAAAATTATTAAATTTTATTACAAATTTTATAATAAATTATAAAATTCCTTGAGCAATATTTATCTAGCTTTTCTTGCTATGTAAGGGAGATACATAAACTTGTTAGATTTAGTAAGAAAATATATAAAGAGAATCTTATATTCAGTGATGCTCGGCTCTGAAATAAAGAATTAATGTCATATATACACAATTTTCTAAACTATATATACACAATGAATGCTTTAAAATTCCTGAAGCCATCTTTTTGATAAAATTTTTAAACTTTTACCTCATTTCTTGTTTTACCAGTACTACTTCAGTAACTGCATTCAGAAGTTAAAGGTAGCATGAAATTCTCTTAATTACTTATGAGGTAATTTCCACATCCATTCAACATTTCCAAAATCAAAACTAAATCTTTCCCTTGCCTTGATAGTAAGTCTCACAGTGCAAAGCTCACATGTCTCTTGCTCCAGATACTCCCACCGTGTAGCATCTCACCACCTCAAAGCCTGATTAAAGCACTTGGCCAGCTGAAGCCTATAATTTAATTGGTCAGAATCAAGGAGCAACCATAGTCAAAAACAAACATGGGTTCAAATGTAAACAGTATACCTAGAAAATGAATAATTCATGCCTTCCCACCAATGTTAAAAAAAGATGTCCAAGTTTTTTCAAGAATGCCAAACAAGGTAATTGCAGGATAAGGTTACTGTCATGACTATTATGCAACACTTTATTGAGTACTTTCAAAGTACTGATGTCATAAGTTTAATTGTTTAGTCTTAGGCAAATAAGCAGGAAGTAAAATTTTGAAAATACAGTTCGAGTCCTTCCTCACCTGGCCATTCTTACACTTTTTGGATTGAAGACCAAATTCACAGAAGCAATATGTGGCTAGTGGGGCACTCCTGTTTCAGGTTTTAAACAGCATCAGTGATGCAGAATGGTCTCCAAAGACTTTTGTCCTTGAATTATTGACTGGTCGTTAATATCAGGGAATTCATGAAACTTCTATCACCAGCTCAATTATCCTCCTTTTATAAATAAAAGTGGTTCAAGAGGCAATGAAGATATGACCTTTTTCCCCCCTATGAGTTTACTGTAACTAGCCTATTCTATAAGACTGTTAATGCAAATTTGATTGAGCAAGATTGTCATTTGGGGACTGGAAAGATGGCTCAGTGGTTAGGAGCACATGATGGCTAACAACCATCTGTAACTCCAGTTCTAGGGGCTCTGACACTTCTGGCCTCCCCGGGCATTGCAGCATGTGATGCATTTACATACATGCAGACAAAATACTCATACACATAAAATAAAAATAAATTTTAAGAAAAAAATTTTATTAAAGATTCATTTGTAGTTCTCAGAGTATAAACTCTAAATTCTGCCTGCCTGTGATAGGAGTATCTTCAGAAAATATTTCCCCAAGGAATGTGTAACAATTATGTGAGTAACACATTATGTGAAATGTCATTTGCAGCATCCCTGGGTCTGCAGTCTGTGCCTATGACATGCTTGACATTGCCAATGTTTTTACTGGGAGATTCAAGGAGCAGAAGTCCCCTGATTCCACTTGGACACCAGTTCCTGATGAGCGTGTCCCTAAACCCAGGTACCTACAAATGTTTGTTCAGCTAGTTTTTACTAAAATGGTGAAACTGTCTTGTCTAGTAGTGCATATCCTGTGGATTGCATATCTGTGCCTTCCATCTCTATCCAGGGAGAGAGATACAGAGCAGCACAAAGGTTTTCATGGCCATGTGCTCTCATCCTCTTCACCAGAGCCCACAGTTAGTTTTAGTACCTATAAACCATGACTATCTAGTCTTCTGCTTAATCTATATAAATGTAGTTTGCCAGTGTCACAATAGGTGATAGGTACTAACTGCTAGAGCTAGCCCTATTGGTCTTAAGGTGGAGAAATAAAGAACCAGAAAGTAAAGTGTATTATGTAAGTTCATGTAACTAGACAGATTACCTCTGTTGTTCCTCCCAGCTTCCCTCCAATTTTATATAAACTCTTTATCCTTAACCCCAATAAAAGATGGAAGTATTCCCTGGATGTTTGTGACCAAGTGGGACCAAATCGAGCCCAGGGTTTCCAGGCCAAGGGCAAGAAGAGTCTAGTGGGTACAGTAGATCACTGGATATCTCTTTTCCGTTCTGCATCCATATATAATGTACTGCCAGCCCTTTCCTGTGTCCTAGACTTGCTCACATGGAAAGCTTCAACCCAGAGATCCTGTAGAGATTTCTTGGGTCTATATTATCTCTTCAGAGCCTTCCATTAAAACAGGTAACTCCTGGGGCTCAAGAAATGGCCCAGCCATTAGGGCTTCTTGCTCTTTCACAGAACCTGAGTTCAGTTCCCAACACCTATATTGGGTGGCTCACAACCACCTTTAACTCCATCTTCAGGAGATCTGACACTCTCTTTTGGCCTCCATGGGCAACTACATTCATTCTCTCTCTTGTCCTCTGATCACTACAGCACATGTGCACCCATACACATACATATACATCACACACACACACTCTCTCACACACACACACACACACACACACACACACACAAATAAAAATAAAGCTTAAAAACATACATAGATAGCTAATTCTGCCTGGAAAAGGATGGAACATCCCACAGACCCTTGCTTGCCCACTCTATGTGGCACATTCTATACCTTCATGACAGCATTTGTAATCTAAGTTACATAGAAACATCTCCCCTGAATTTGTATGGCGTTGGATGCAAGCCCAATGCCTTACTTTCCTGTTTTCTAACACTCTCCCCTAGCCTCCCATCCTGCTCCCACCGAAATACCTAGAAACACATTTAATTCAACTAAGATATAATGAAACAAAGAAAAACTCACATGCCCACCCATCTCTAGCAGCTGAATCGCCTGGTATGTCCCTACTCTGTTGCTTATGGGAAGCAGACTCAACATGAAATATACACCCCAGGAACCAGATAGATTCCCTTAGTTAGCACCTGGAATTATTAACTACCTTCTGAATAAGAAAGAGAATTAAGTTGGATAAATTGAAAGCTCTCCTTGGTGTGTAAAGATGCTGTCAACTCAGCCATCATGAAGACACATGCATTATGTGATTTTTCTCCCATGTCAGTGGGTTTACCACATGCTCCATATACATACCTGTCTCCTACTTCTTGCAATCAGGATGACTGTATAGGGTTGTTTGGTTTAGTATCATGAAACAGTAGCTACATGGTATGGGGACAGATTGTGTAGTGAGGGCAATTGGGTGTCTGGACCCTAGACTTTATTTAATAGTTCCCTGATCTGACTTTGCTGAGACTTCCATGATGCTCCTTAAACCGCAGAATTTCTTACAAATGTGAACTTTTGCCATCTTTGTTCAGTAACAAGGTAATGATCTTTCAGGAAAGACTTTAGTGTAACTGACTTTTCATGCTTGCCAAAATCTAATACAAGTAGAAGTCAAAATAAAAAGCAAATTCATACTCTCAGAGATGGTAACATTGAGGTATGTGCCCTGGTGACTCTTTGAGCAGCATCTTTCCTACACTTGCAAAAGAGTCAGCCTAATTCCCTTCCTTTGTAGAACAAATGTCTCAAGAAACTCTGGCAGGGCTTTTTAGTAAAGCATCCCAGAGATACGTGTCACCACACACTCCCTCACTTGTTCCAAGTTCCATCTCTGTTCACTGGGGTTTGTTTGTATATCTGGAAGGGAGCCAAGCTGCCTGGAGATGAAGCTGGGCTGTACTGCCTAGGGCTCCTTTATGGAATGAAGAGACAGCCCAGAGGAAATCTCCGCATATTGTATTTGGTGGCATTCTGCATTGTTCCACTTCCTCTTCACTGCCTGTGGTACAGTCCTCTTTGTGCCAGATGCTTAGAGAAACAGTTCATTCAAAGAATTTGCCATAAGGCATGAAGTTAACTCTTCCCCTCCCACCTTTTGTTTCATTTTAGGCCAGGTTGCTGTGCTGGCTCATCCTCCTTAGAAAAATACGCAACCTCCAATGAGTTTCCTGATGATACTCTGAACTTCATTAAGACACATCCTCTCATGGACGAGGCAGTGCCTTCCATCATCAATAGACCATGGTTTCTGAGAACAATGGTCAGGTAGGTGTCAAGCAAACCATGTCCTAAATGGGTTTCCTTGACTTTATCTTTTGCTCATGGATTCTATCAGTGGCTCATGCTCCGAAATGCCACAAACATCTTCTGCTATCCTGGGCATTGGTTCAGCTATGAAATGTTGACAGGCTGGGTAGATGCCACCGAAATCCCATAGCCACACTCTCAGCAAGAAGAGTGCCAGTATGTTCAGACTAGTTCTACACGTGCCAGCAATTAGAAGAAAGAAAAATATTTCCCTCCACATTAGCTCATTAATTCAATCTGTGCTGTCCAGGGGCATGCAGGAGAACCAGTGGATGGAAGTGGATACCTGTTTGGTTAGATACGATTGCAAAACATACTGCAGGTGCCCCCTGAGCTTGGCCACTGGATTGTTGGCATGAAGAGACACCACATTTGCAATGGTATGCCAGCACAAAAGATTTGTATGTTATTGTTATCTAGAGTGGTGGCCAACAGAGGAGCAAGAACTGAATGGAAATCTCTGATAGCATTAAGTGTCCTCTGTGATTAGGGCGGTTCTTCAAATAATACAACAGGTTTTTCCAAGTACCATTCAGATGTACCAGTCAACATAACAAATGATAGTTTGCCACATTTTTTACACTGCTGACTTTATGGAAAGTTATTCATTAGAGTACTATGAAATCTCTTGACCATAAGATGGGAACCGTAGTATATTACCTGTGGGAGAGTTTTGTTTCCTGATTCCTGTACAGGACAAATAAGCATCAAAGGAAAGTTGAATGACCAAGGAAGTTCAGAGAAAGATGCCCAATAGGGCTTAATTCTGTGCTAATCTTTCACCTTTCGTTTTACACAAATGTGATTTGTCTTGCATGTCTTCATATTTATTAGTAATGTCATCAGCCCCCACCTTCAGGAACCTCTTGACCCCTCTGTGGACAACCAGAAAGCGTTCTAATCTACCATCTTGTTGACAAAGGCTTTGCACCTCAGAGGAGAAGTACTGAGAATGATATCCCTGCTTTCCTTTTCAATGTTAGAAAAAAATGTGAAATAAGTTCACTTATTATTCCTTCCTCTCCATAGGAGACATCAGTCTTTCCTTACTGTTCATGGAAGGGATCATTGCTGAGTGATTTCAGATGGATATGGATGTTTATTTATTATGGAACTTGGCCTCCATACACACACACTTCCTCCTCCCTATTGGAGCCATACTAATGCTCTGCATATGGAAAAAAAGGACCAGAACAGCTTGAGAGCATTACTTATATGCATAAATTTTCATGAGATTATTACTAGAAAGCTGTGTCACAATTGTTTGAAGTGGAAAGGGAATCTTTAATGATAGCCTAACAAAGAGATTTTTTTAAAAATGTGATCCTATCATTTTAGATACCGCCTGACCAAAATTGCAGTAGACAACGCTGCTGGGCCGTATCAGAATCACACTGTGGTTTTCCTGGGATCCGAAAAGGGAGTCATCTTGAAGTTCTTGGCCAGGATAGGAAACAGTGGTTTCCTAAATGACAGCCTTTTCCTGGAGGAGATGAGTGTTTACAACCCAGAAAAGTGAGTAGAATATTTGGTCCTTTCCTGCTGATTATTTGCTATGTTATTATGACCCTGTTCATTCAGAAAAAAATCATGGCAAACAAGTTATTTTATGCAGTTTTAGATGTGTTTTCACAGCATTTGCAAAATATTTAACATATGAAAGGCATCATTTTTCCTTGTCAATGTTGTATCTTTCTATAGCTATGGGTGTACTTATGCGTGTGTGCGTCTGTGTGTGTGCGTGCACACATGCACATGTGCATGTAGCCCCAGCTGGCCTGGAACTCGCCATGTAGACCAAGTTGGCTTCAAACTCACAGAGATTCACCTGCCTCTGCCTCCCGAGTTCTGGGATTAAAGGCAAGCACCATGCTGCATGGCTGTTCTAACTTCAGTTATTTCGGATTGTGAGATCACCTTGTGAGCTGGAAAGAGGAGCATGAGGGCGGAGGCAGGAGAGGAAAATTGTTCTGAACAACTGATTGATTCTGTCATCCTATCCATAAAACTAGGTGCAGCTATGATGGTGTAGAAGACAAAAGAATTATGGGTATGCAGTTGGACAGAGCAAGTGGCTCACTGTATGTTGCATTCTCTACTTGTGTGATAAAGGTGCCCCTTGGCCGATGCGAACGACATGGGAAGTGTAAAAAGTATGTATTTTGCTTCCTGACAGTTAGAAAATCCATCATAGTTGGAAAACAGTCCTGGGTGGTTCACAGTCTTCCTCTTCCTGCAGAACCTGTATTGCCTCCAGAGACCCGTACTGCGGGTGGGTAAAGGAAGGGGGTTCCTGTGCCCATCTGTCACCCCTCAGCAGGTAAGGAGCCTGAGGTGTGGGAGAGGGCAAAGTGTTTTGGTCAGCCTCCGTTCTAGATGTAGGCTAGGCTGCATGCACTCAGAACACCAGCACTTACCCCTCTGTGCAAAACCCCAGCAACAGGACTGCTAGCATTCTCTTTTATGGCTCAGTTCACAGAACCCCACAGTATCACCAGTGGCAGATTGCCAATGGAATAATCACCCTTAGACTGGATAAGAACAGAGAAAGGAAACACAGTGGGCTTCAAAAGTAATCCCTAGAGAGAGGAACAAGCAGGTACCTGCCTTGAGCATCACTGTACGCGAACAGCAGAGAAAGGAGCCATGGAATTCCAATTAGGTTAGTGAGTGGTTTGTCCAGCCACAGCAAAACAGGCTCTGCTAATTGATTGCACAGGGCTGAGAAGGAATGGCAGAGCATTTGTTAACCTACGCATTTATGTTTCAAACTTGGTGTGATGTTTTCTCCTGTGCTGAGAAAACCCTGACCCTGTTACTCATTAGGCACACAATTTTGGGCAATTTTCCAATCGATTCTCCTTGATTAAGCCCTTCTATCATGCCTGTGATTTTGGTGTTTAAAAATTGTTACTTTAGCTCTAAGTGATTAGATTGACTAAGAAATTTCTTTTCATGTTTTAACTTCACTGGATGTGACATCCAAAATAACATTTGGAAAAATCAGTGCAGGTCTCTGACAAGTTGTGGCAACTCATATGAGATGCCCTATGGCAGTCCTGGGCTCTTCTTCAACAAAAGAGCCTCATCAGCCCCACCTGGAGAACAGAACCGTTTTCCCATCACTGTGCACCTACTTTCCAACTTTAGAAGAGCTAAACAAACAGGAAAGTGTATTTGGTGACCACCACCCACACATTTGAGGACAAGAATTCCCAGAAACAGAACAAATGATAACTGTGAAATATAACCTGGAAATTTGAGTTTTGCAAAGAGTTGACCTACTATATATTATTCAGTTAGCCTTGCAAGTGTCACTACTGACATACCGTAGCATTAGACCTTTGAATCTGCCCATAAAATCCTCAGGATATAGGATAAAGGATCACAAAGCACAGTGAGCTTAACTGAGAGATGGTTTATCTCTTTCCCCATACTCAACAAGTGACCAAAGGTAACTGGTTATGAGCTAGTTTTGTTATCAGAATTCCACAACAATACCTCCTCTCAGACCTGCACGCATAGTTCAGTGACACAGGCAATGCTCAAAACATGTGGAGATCTGCTTGGAGAATGGGCTTCAGGTCCGGATGAATACTGGCTTTCATTACAAAAACTCTTTATCCTTGGAGGATGAATTTAATTTTTAATGCAGCAAAAAGACATTAGAAGTTTAACACGGTGGATTATTAGATCAAGGTGTGACTTTCAAAGCAGTTTTCTTACATGGCTCACAATAAACTCTGATGCAGCCACAAAAGAGAATTTTCAATTACATTTTGGAAATAGAAGTACAAAGTTTCCCTGCTGGATAATGCTCTTCTTATGGATAAATCTTGTGTGCTTATTTTAAAAATCAAAATATTATTGAAATTGGTTGTGTTAATGTTGATGGTCTTGGACTCACTATGGAGGAAAACAAGAACATTCAGGATTAGGTTAGGACTGGCTGACCGTGAGCAAAATGCTCAGCTCTTTTTGCTCTCACAAGCCCCACATACTCACTGACCATTTGTACCCCTATATGTTTGGTTTTACGTAGTTTACTAGGCAAAGAAATGGAAAAAAAAAAAAGTCCTGTGAAGGCAAGTACGAGAGAACAAAAGAAAGGAGAGGAAAAACAGTGCTCTCAATTCACAGGTGCCCACATCGCTTCTGTGATGAATGTGCTTGAACATTTAAACTTTTCAAATGTTTGAGATGCTCAGGGAATCAGAGTTAAAAAAGGATATGAATAACTCTTAAACTAATTAATTTACAGAATAAGATCTGAATTAATTGTTTATCATAGCTTCTCTTTGTAAATTCACATAAGACTCATTTTGGTAAGCCCCAGAGATAAATTTCCAGGGCATTAGCTGTTTCTCTTGTGTACCTGTCCCTCAGTTTATGAAAGTAAGTTACTTTTTTAGGGGAGCTTAAGGGTCATCCCTGAGTGATGACCCCTGATGTATTTGTTTCTGTCTTTTCTTGTCTTCCTTTTTTAAAGACTGGCTTTTGAGCAGGACATAGAACATGGCAATACAGATGGCCTAGGAGACTGTCACAGTAAGTAAAGTTTTTTTTAATCATGTCTATCTTTGGGCAAAGATGCTTTTATTGAATGATCTAGAAGCGTCCCCAGTGTGGAATGCAGTACAGCTGACTCTGATGTGAATAAACAACAGAAATCGCCTTCTAAACCTTAAGAAAGCCATGTGTGTGGAAGTCAGCGCTGTCAGTGTTGCTGAGGCAAATACAAGTATCTCATCCAGTATTCTAATGCTGCAGAACAAATTCACTCTAGAGAATATTAATTATAGCAAAGCAGTAAGTTATATCAGCATTTCCATTACAAAAATGACAGTTTTGTTGTTTTTCATAATGTGCTGTTACACTGTACTTTAGCCAAATAATCAAAAGATTAATCATTGTGTTCTAGCTTTTTAATTGAGTGGGACTATTTCAGTCTTCTTGAACATATTCACTAAAGAAAGTAATTGTTTTTCAAAATTTGATTTATATATATTTATATATATTATTTCTGAAAAAATTCAGAAATAACCCATCAGTACAAAACAATTCTAATGACATTTTATAGAAATTTCCCTATGATGTGGTGCTCAGACTTCATGTCAAATACTATTGAGTGGCAGTATTTCAGGTAAAACGTTCTATAAGAAATCTTTGTTTCACATGGCAGCTAACAACCATCCGTAACTCCAGTTCTGGGGGATCCAATTCTCTCTTCTGACCTCCGTGGGTACTGCACAACACCGGTGTTCTTACACATATACAGACAATACACTCATACACCTAAAATAAAAACATATTAAATTAAAAAAATATTGGTTTCCGAGTTCTGTCCAGTCATCTTATGACTTGATCAATATCGGAATTCTGAAAATGCTTTACTGATATTAACTCAATGAATAATTCCATGCTCTGAGAAAATATGTTTAGTTTATGAAGATTTTTTGAGTAGAGTTGGAGTTTATTAATAGATTTTAATACTGGAGTTAGGAGATATAAAGGTTTTCAGGAAAACAGTAAGACATTGGGTGTCGGCTTCTCAAAGAAGAACGGCCTTGTTTGTGATTTTTTTTTTTAATGTTATACATGCTGAATTTCAAGAAGTTTGTATTCAAAATGTCACCAAAAGATAAAATAAAGATAAAAAAAAAGCTGGGTGGATTCTGGTGCTTGATTCTATAACAGAGATCATGGCCCAACTCTAAGACTTTCAGTCATGACTACTGAAATTTTGGACCAAGGTGTCATTCAACTTTCTACCTTATGGTTTTGGTTTGTTTGTTTGTTTGTTTGTTTGTTTGTTTTTTAATCAGAATAATCAAATAAAGAAGACAATGGCAGTCTTAATCTACAAATTCTTTACCCTACATATTTTTGTTTGAACATACAATAGATCATCAAAGTTTTCATCTTCAAAGTTTACCATCTTCATGTGCAATATTTACATTTAAAATTGATGTAGGAGATCACCAAAATATCTGTACCCTGTGTGTGTAGATTTATCCATATTAGTGAAACAACTTGAGGATTGATCATTGGGACTTAATTATCTTGTGCCTTATAACTTCAGTTTTGGAAAAATATGAGGGTTTTGGCATGGGGTGGGGTCGGGGGTAAGGGTGTGGAGGTCACAGATAATTAGTTAACTTTAGAAAACCATTTTCATCACATAGGAGTATCTGTTGAAAAATGAGAATGTAGATTTGCTTGAATCAGGAAATACACAAGGAAAATGAAGATGGATTGTTACTGTCTGTTTGCAGAGTTTGCCCGAACCTATGTTCTCAGACAGAGGAAGCTAAAAGAGCCTTGGTATCTAGTCTGAAAGGTCCCAGTTCAGTGGCTTAGTCTTCACTCCCAGGGTCAGCAGCAGTCTGTTTTCCTTGTGTCCCAGCTTTTGTACCCTCCATTCCAAGGTGCTTGCTCTCTCAGGACAGAAGGTGAGCTGCCTCTGTCTGCCAGCTGTCCTGAGGGCTTCTCTCACCATGCTTCCACCAGAGCAGGAACTACTTCTGTTACACATACTCAAGCACACGTCAGTATTCAGAGGGCATTTACATAATTGTCGCACACTGGCTCTTTAACAGGACTTTAAGAGGAAAGGGGGGAAATCATAGTGAGCCAGTGTGAGGGTAAGTAACAACTTGAGGGAACCAGTGACCTGACCCAGACACCCAGCACACACATCTATACATGTTGCCTAACAAGTCTATGGGTTTGGAGTTTTGTTTTAATTTCCGATCTAAAAATTCTGCTGAGTTCAGAACATTGTGAACTGTGATACTAGACGGTTCCACTTAGTTTGTTCATGAGAATGAACCCAGAAAGAACATAAAGGAAAGTGTGGTCTAGTTATTATTTTATTCACAGCCATGCCCCTCTGTATAAAGTATAGCATGAACCCTCAGACTCACATATAGTAATTGCAGTGACCATTTCCTCTGATAACTTTTGGATTTTCTTTGCCTTTAGCTGTGACTTTGAGAAAACTCACTTGTGGAAAAGATCTGGAGATAGGACTGAGTAGGAAGCAGCTTAGGTTACAAACAGGACGTGAGCCCTTCCTCAGTGCTGGGCTCCCGTGCTGGCGTAGTTCCGTTAGTTCATTCCCACTGACTGTGTAAGTCACACTAAGCAGAGTGTGCAACGTTAAGTAATTGCCTCCTCCCTTTTGTCTTTCAGATTCCTTCGTGGCACTGAATGGTAAGAAAGACGTTACTGTCATAATTTAACACCAGTGGAAATTTATTTCACTAATCCTCTTGAGAATTTTTAAACTTTAGATTTCTTTTTAATTAATTTTTTTATCCTCATTTTTTATAGACATTTCAACTCCTCTACCAGATTATGAAATGTCTTACAACACAGTGTATGGTCAGTTTATTGATATATATCGATATACATATTAATTCTTAAAGTTACTCACCCTTTTGTAGTTTATAATTTTCATTCCTAAATGTCATAGACCAGATTCTTTGTTACTTCAGGGCCCCAATTCACTAAAATTATTTATAGATTTCACTATGCTTCACAAAACTTACTGTGTTTATATGAAAAGGTTGATGAGGGAGATAGACTGAATCCTAAATTTTTAATCCCTATAACATGAAATATGCCAACTTTCAGGAATTTTAGTAAATATATCTAATGAGCTCTTGAGGGAAAAGAATTTTCTTCTTCTTAAATATACTTGCACATAAGTACATTCAGGAAAAAATAATACTTTTAACTAATAAACTATAACTCCTCAGCTGAGAGAGAATACCATCCCCAAGTTCTGGCTGTGAGGGTAACCCCTCTCTCTATAGGGGAAATTCTACATAGGGCACAGACATAGGATGTTATTAGGAAAACGTTGCAATGTGGCATGAACTTGGCCAACAAAATTTAAGTTCATCGAGAGTGTGAATATTTAAACCTATGTACAGAAAGATTTCTTCAGAATGTATACAAGGAAGAGTGACGCAGTGGAAATGATGTCCAAACAGGATTTCTCCCATTGTTCTCGGCCTGAAATACACAAATCCTGCATCTAAGTTCAGGAACAGAATAGCCTTAACTCTTTATGTGAAAGTTGAAATGCAGCTATTTTGTTTATAGTTTTCAAAGTACCCCAAATATTTTTAAGGGAAATAACTAAATGTGTTTTTAAAAAATATAATATGAAGAACATCACTGATGACAAATGTAAGCTTTTGAATTTTAATCGGGGTTATTAGTTCAGCCATTTTATAGATTTTGTGTTTAAGATTTATACCAAAGGCAGTCTTTAAACATAGGATAGGTAAGAAAAGGAGGGAAGGGTTAAAGAGAAGAAGAGGAAAGCAATGTGGATTTAGGATTCAAAGAATAGTTCAAGATGGCTACAAATGTGTTCAATCTCTATGTAAATTTTCACTCTCTTAGTCTGATTAGCATAAATAAAAAGCCACTTCAAAGTTCTTGGAGATTGTCTTAAAACACAGAGCTGTGCAATATGATTTCTCCTGACCAGCCCCCTCATGAAGTGAGGCAGGATGGAGTCCACAGAATTCGTCCACCTTTGACATTCTCTCATCCTTGATTCAAAACAGAATATTGAACAGCACAGACTAAAGGAAAATTGCTCAGAAGGCAAATGTCATTTAGCTTAACCTTAGCCTTCAAGAAGAAAACCACTTAGCACCTGTTCTTTTCCAATGCTGTACTTTGCAGTCATTGCCTATAATTGAATAATCTTTATCAAATATTGAGAAATTCAGGCCTTGAAACTAATTGAACCAGAACCCTTTCCAGCATTCATTAACTGTCCAGGACCAATTTTTAACTCCAAGGGAATTGCTCATACAGATAAAATAATTAAACCCTGGGATGCTCTTTATGAACAAAAATCACTTTCCAGGTCTGGATCTTTCATTTTTAGTTCAAAGAATGGGTATTTATTAATTTTTCAATATTAACATTTTAAAGGACAATGCCCAATTGTCTTCAGCTCTTGATCTATGGTTTCTGTAAGCAAACAAAAGAAGAGCTGGAACTTCCCTTTCAGCTAACGATCCTGTCTGTCCATTTTAAGTAGAATCTGTTTGGTACACAGTAGTTAAATGATGAATTGACCATTGAAATGAGTGACGGTTCAGATAATACTTAATAAAAATAGAGGAGACCATGAGACATGTGATCATAAATGTTGACTATCTTGGCATTAACTAAGAAAAGATTTAATTAATGTGTCCAGCAAATGTTTGTTGAGTGCCTGGTGTATGTCAAGCAATGGACTAGATGCAGGATTTAGGGCTTGTAACATCAGAAGAAGGACCAAGTGGCTTTTTTTATAAACATGAATATAGATGAGAAGCCAGCCACAAAATGCACCTATACTCTTAGTAGTTATGTCCTTTGTTATGCCCTGCACTCCGTGGCTAAGTTAGATCCTCAGAGCAAACCACAAACTGGAATTTTCTCTCTCAGGTAAAGGGGTCCTTTTTAGCATGCAAACTTCCTGTTCTCAAAAGCTCTAGGCAACATCAGTCACTTATGCAAGAACCCCTTTTAGTGAATTGGGCCCTAATTTTCTTTCTCTCTCTTCCTCTCCATATTGATTTACTGTTGCTTTGATGTCTAAGTGGCTATAATCATTGTTAATAGTCAGAAGAGTGTGAAAGTTCTCTAACCTCTAGAATCGTAATGATTTGTAGATATAGAGAAACAACATGATGCACTAAAGTCAACTTTTTAAATATCTGTGCTTTTTGTAGTTTTGAAGAATATTATAGCTTATAGTCCATTGATTAAAATGTGACCTTTTCTACCAGACTATAAGATTAGAGTAAATCTACATATCCACAAATTATTGTCTATTTTTGTGGCATGATTGAGTTACAGAGTCTCATAGGCAACAAACACATTAAAGTAATACAGCCTCTGAAATGAAGCTATGAGAACACACTTAAATGATTTCTTAATAGCATTGCTTAAGCCCAGAGAGTAGCAATAACATACACCTTGATTTCAGAGGAAGGCCACTGCTTAACGGTGCTTTCACCTGGTGGTTCTAAAGCTTTTGAGAGTCAGATATTGCTTTCTCTTATTGTATAATTCACCAGCACGTCTCTCTATCTTCAAGCACAAGTCTCAAAGATTACAAAGCTTGTGCTGTTCCCTTTTTTTTTTCTTTTGAGTAAATCAGATGCATAGTTTCTCTAGATTTACATATAGAAAATTCAAGATGTGGTGGGTATTAGACTAACACTTCAGCGATAGGAAGAGGCTGATTTCTCACATTTGTGTAAAACATTTTCCCACCTAACCACCATCTGGTCCACATTAATTTCCTCTCGTAGCCATAGCTTTCCATTACCAATGAGTTTTCCATGTATCTGCGGCATATGGTCCTGGAAATCTTTCTACAGAAAATGTGTCCCTTAGGCATATATTTCCCCTAGATTACCATATTAAGAAATGTTCTCCCTAAACCATACTTATGGCATTACCATAAAATTGCCCCTTGAACACAGTTAAATTGAAAGTGCTCAAAATGCATATCAATTCAGGTAAAAGAAAGTCTTGCTACTTGAAAGGGAGGTGCCCCCCACCCCCATTTCTAACTCCCAACAAAGCTATTTCTAATTGTGTTCTTATGCTGGGTGCTGAATTCTCTCTTAGGCTGACCATATATGTTTTCCAAGCAGTTTTTAATTCAGGTGTGGAAACAGAGGTTATGTTTAAGACCTCGGTGTAAGCAAAAAGGAAATTATCTCCATTTCTCAGGCCGATTTTCCTGCCCATTCTCTTATCAGTATTAGAGGGGATACGGAACTCAGAAATGCAAAAAGTCTAGAACCAAACATTCCTTGAGTCTTAAATGATTTTAGTGGTAGGTTGTGAAGCAGACTATTTTCAACAAACAGATGTTGGAAGCTGTGGAGGAGCCACATGAGTTCTGCAGAGAAAGGGACTTCTAAAATGTTACTGTAGCTTTGCAACAGTGTTTAAGTGTGGTGTTCCCAAAGAAATCATCAGAGCTTATAGGAGCTTTTTGGCTCCTTTTTCCCTGAGGAGCAAGATTTTAAGATGTAATGTTATTTTTTTTAATGCACTCTTTGTAATTTGTAATATTAAAGTCTCCTGGGACTCCAACTTCCAATAATACAGATTAAAAGAGAAAGAGAAACAGTGCATTTGTCACAGACCTATATTCTTGGTGGCCTGTGTTTTAATTCTCATGCATCCTCAGGCTAGAGATTTTAGAGCTACTGTGATTCTGTCCTACTTCCTGCCAAAGGCATCGATTACATAGGCACAGTAATTGTCTTTCGGGCTTCCCAGGCTGATATAGAACGTACTTGTAGCCTAGGCTGGCCTTGAACTCTCAGCAAATCTCCTGCTTCAGTTTCCCAAGTGCTGGGATTATAGGCATGAGCTACGACACCAAGCTTGATGACTTTTTAAAAAGTGCTCAAGAAGTTGCTATAGGTAAGACGGTTTAATAATCCACTTGAAAGTCACAGAAAGGCTATATTTTATTTCTACACGAGAGAACTGCTAGCTGGGCTTCTTTAAATCATTGTGACAGCCTAGATGAAAGGACTTGATACAATCTGCATTTAATCTTGTGGAATGATGGAGAGAGAGCTTCAAAATGTGTTCACAGGAAATGTCCAGAGTATCTGCCATAACCCCCAGTCTCAGCATTTTTCTGGCACTGTCCTGCCATGGGCTGCATCAGAGATAAAAATCTACCTTTTCTAGTTTGAATCATCTCAGTTAGTGAGGCCACAAAAACAATGTCTCATAAATCTGAATCCTGAAACTCTGAAACCAGCTTTACTAGAATAAGACACAGAAACAGCTAGAGCAACACATTATAGGGGAGGCCTTCATGCCAGGAAAAAGAAGGGGAATAGATCCCTTGAGAATGAGCAATGCCTGTGAGGTTGATCTGAAACTGAATACTGGAAAGGCTCGGTCAGGGTAGCTGAGTTATCTGTGCTGGGAGACGCCTGTCCATTTTCATAGCCCTGCACCATCGGCCACAAACCATGTTCCTGGAGTACCAAACTGTGTCTTTCATACTGCCATAGAACCACCAGACAAGGGCATTAGCATTTCTTGAGCATCCCCTACGAGTCGGGCACTGTGGCGCTTTACCATTGTGCCACTTTAGCCTCCCCAAACTGGGAGGGCTCATTATCCCTCTGGTTTAGCAAAGGAGAGGGTAAGTGATTTCCAAGGCTCACCGAACAAGTGGCTGACATAGGTTCTGGCCCTTCATCCTCTAACTACAAGTTCAAGTGACCTTCGCTCAGCTCTGCCCAGCCCACTCCAGCCATCAAGACTTGTCATTTCTAAGGCGAGCCCTCTGTCTCAAGTCATCATGAGTATCTCATCTCCTGGCCTCTTGAGGAAAGGGAATGCAATCTCCAGTGATGTTTCCCTAACTGTATTTGTGATGAAAACAGGGCACGCAAGTTCCCTCTTACCCAGCACCACCACGTCAGATTCGGCGTCTCGAGAGGGGTATGAGTCTAGGGGAGGCATGCTGGACTGGAACGACCCGCTCAAGGCACCTGGCAGCACAGACCCTTTGGGGGCAGTGTCTTCCCATAACCACCAAGACAAGAAGGGTAAGGCCTTGGAAATACCTCTTCCTCTGTGGGGAGAGGGGTGGGGAAGAGGGGAGGACTGTGTAACTGCTTCCAGCTGAACCCTAACAGCATTAGGGATCCTTCAGTGTACTGAGAATGAAAAACATCTCAGAAAAGGCTGCAACCCAACCCTTGGGCGTGGCATGATCCTCAGTTGTTACCTGACTAGGGAGAAACCACACAAAACAAATAACGCATCCTTGGAGCTTCCTCTACCCACAAGAGGCAACACTTGGCCTATAGCAGATGTTTGCTTCTGCGATGCTTCTCCACCCCTCACAGTAGTGTGATGCTGTGAGTTTTCAGACCCTACATCCCCACTATACTGTGGTGGAACGCAGCACACAGAGACTTTGGCAAGTGAAGGCAATGGAAGTAAAATCAGTGAATTGAGGGATATCGGCAAAGTCTTTTCTTCCCTCTCACATGGTGCTGAATTTGAATAGTGCTGTGGTCCTCACACTACTGTAATTACCCATAGAGGACAAGAGCTGAAACAAAAATATGTTATTTAATCAAGCAGAATTGCTATGCATTTGAAACGGAAAGGAAGCCTCACTAAATGAAAGGGACTCTACTGTGAACTGTCCTAAATTCTCCTTTGCTTTCTTTGCTGGCCTCCAGACAGGAAATGTCATGTCTTTTCCTCGCTGTTTGCTGCTTCTAGTAACACATCCCACTTCAGCTGCAGCTGCGATCAGAGAGACCTTTGCTTGTCCAAAAAACAGTCTTGTAAATCAGAGCCTGAAAAGCCCAGTGATGTTGCTGAGCTGTTTCCCCCCATTCAGAATTGTTTACTTCTATATGTTTTCAAGAGTTCCATCCAAGCTGGGGTTGGACTTTTGAGGGCAGAAAAGCCATAGTGACCCTTGGAAGATGGTCTCTGTCGAGCCTGCTCCTAGAGTTTTCTGCATTTCATATCTTCTATTTTGCTCTGATGACATCTTTTCTGGGAAGATTCCCATGCTAATTTTTTTTCTACTTTTCTCCTCTGAGTGTCGTGCAGTCTGCTGCCCTACTTCCCAAGCCTAAATGTAAAGATGGGCCCTTTTTATCTCCGTCTTCTGTATGTCCCCTTAGCTGATTTCATTATTCTTCTATAGACTCCTATTTCTTTATATGCCCTGCTCCAAATCTATTTAAAGAAGAACAAAGCCGGTTTTTGTCTCACCAGCCTCCTTAGTTAAAGGGATCTCTGTCCTTACCAACTTAGGAATGTATCTGGTGAAGGAGAAACTGCCAAACAGGCCACAGGCTCCAGCATGTGTCATTATTTGTGATGTGTGGCTTCAAACCTCCAATGTCAGCCTTGGCTGTATTCTTAAGAAGAGAACTTAGTGAAAATCACTTCGTTTTTCCCCAAAACACCTCATCCAAATTCTAGCTGTGGGTTGCAGTCATTTTCTCTGTGGGGCAGCATGGATCTTCTCCACTCATCCCCTAAGGAATGGAGGTTTTCAAGGAGTCCAATTAGCACTGTGACAGATTGTTTGGAAATTCGGCGTTATTCACTCTCAAGGGTCTTCTGAACGCTGACAGAGCTGGAAGCAGTCTGCATACTGTCAGACAATGGTGGCAGAGGTGATTGCATGGGTGTTTAACATGATCACTGTTCCTGTGCTATGACCAGTCTCCTTGCCTTGCCCTGTCAAATATGAGTTTGATTTTTGACAATTAGAGAATATGGTTGACCGGGCAATGCCAATGAGTTGTTATTGCAGAAATTGGAAATGATATAGCTTAATGTTCCCTGTACCATGATTTTTATGATTTTGATTTCCCTTTGCTCCAAACTACCTTTCTGTTTGCTGTTCATGATTTATTTCAAACTTTTATTTTGTTTCGCCCAAGCATTGTGTGGTATGACTTGGTGATGGCGTTATTCTGTTGGAAAAGTCTTGTTCCCCTCCTGACTCACTATGATGTCCTTTACTCTGACCCAATCTGTGGTCTCCTGGCTTCTTTTCATCCCCTGATGTCGGTGCTTTAATGACGTCACATCCACGTGTACGGCATCTGCTGGGATGCCAGTTGTGTGGGTCTTCTGAGGGCTGTGCTGGGGCTCTCTCCACTGGGTCGATTGTCTCATGAGAATGTGACATATGTGTGCTCCAGCTTTGGAAGCTAAAGATACTCTGGAATTGTTCTTAAAATACTTCACATTGCTCCACTAAGCACAAAATGTGTCCACTGAGCAGCTTGCCGAGGAGGAGTCAAGTGTCCAGTGCCCTTTTTTATTTTGGCCAGTGAAAATGAGCCAAGAGCAGAAGCTCAGATACTTAACTTTGCTTGTTTGCTGACAGACGCTGAGCTGCACCCATGTTTTGTCTTCATCCCCAAACAAGTCCGCATTTCCAGAGTATGTTTTGCTTCCATTTTTTCTTTTCCTTGTCATGTCTTTGATCTTGATTTAATCCTGTGCATCCCTCACCTTCTGTCAAAGCACTGTCCTCACCTTGCAGTCTAACCCCCTTCTGCTACCATTGTTCTCAGCCTCCCCTTTCAAAATAATAGACCCAAGCCCTCTGCCCCCTGTGGAATGTTCCAAGGCTCTTTCCTTCTACACCGTGAGTAGCATTCAGATGCTGTGTGTATATAAAGTTTCACACTAACAAAGCGTGAGAAGAGACCTGTGAGGCACGAAGAAGCATTATCACAGAAAATGAAGTAATTTTCTCTCTCAGTAACTGGCCTTGCCCTTCATTGCCCTACTGGCCTTGTCTAATGTCTCTTGTCCTTGCTTCTTTTCTTTAAAACTGCTGCCTGATATCTTTCAAGCCCTAGATTCATTAGTAAAAACACAGCCAACCACTCTGTTTTATCTCTAGGTCCCTAGATGTCTGGAGCCTCTCGGGCCAGCCTTTTAATCACTAACTTGATAAATTAGATGAAGCTTGACTACATCTTTCTTGGTTTTGCCACATCTAAAAATATATATTATTTATTTATCCCATACCATTGAGGTGGTAAGGGGTGGTTACAAAGGGGCTGTAATTACATAGAAATAAGAGAGAATCCAGTTTATTTTTAGACCTGGCTTGCTCCCCAGCACGCCTCCCCACAGCAAAAGAAATAAGAGCTTTCTTTTTTAGGTTAAACAATCCTGGGAGTGAATGGCCACTCTAGCTTCTTGTTTCTTACCAAAAGTAGGAATAGTATAAAACTGGATTCCCAAGGGGCTGGAAGACACAGGAGAAATTAGGCAGGTACAAAGCCGCCCGTTCTACCAAATGGCATAAGTATAAAGTGTCAGCCCAATCCTGCTGTTGGAACACACGAGTCAGCTCTGAGCAGGAGAAAAATCCCCCTTCAAACTATTGTGTAGAGTTCTTGTGATTCCTCAGAAAGCAGATGAAGCAGTAAACAGAAAAATAGAGATTCTTATTTGGTGAGAAATGCCAGAATGGTTACATGTTTATCATTTTAGGAAATCATTAAAGTGGGATGTTATCACATGATTGTAGTCAGGAATATGTGGTCATTACAGACAAGGAAAAGACGTACAAACAATTTAAATTAAAATAAAACGTACAGTAACTCAGACAATATTTGAACTAACATACAAACTATTTGTGTAAGCATTTGTAATTTGGGAAATAAACTCCTAGTAGATTCATAAAGTCTATCAAGGATGATGAGGATATTGTCCATGCTTTATAACAACTCTGAATGCTATAGTATGAATTAGTTTATCAGCAATCCTCTCTAGCCAAATACTTATTCTTTTAATGCTGCATAGCCCGTGACAGTATTGCCTCCAAGTGGGATGGGTAGAGCAGTACATGGGATGGGGAGTATGGTCCTGCGGGTTTCGCGGAGCACCAGCTGCTGGGCATGGCATCGGTCTCCCACACGTGCTGGAGTGCGGCGGGTCCCGAGGGCCGCATCTGCTGTTTGGGTCCCTGGCTCCCCGCTGCTGGCGGGTCCCTGCTTCTCCGCGTTGTTGAGGCTCTCTGCTACCGGGGCTGGCCCGGTCGGGTTCCGCTTCAATTTCCACCGTGCACTCTCTAAGTTTGGGACCCGTTGGAGGCGAAAGCTGGATTTCTGCTAGTCGTGGCTTACGATGGCTTACGAAGAGACAGCCCTCTCCGGGGAGGCTGGACCATAGGCAGTAAGACACAGAACTCAGCTCAGTCAGTGGTACAGCCCCTTTATTCAGTGACTTAGTTCGGCTCTAGGCCTTAGTGATCCAGCTCTGATTATTGAGGGAAAACCAGGATATTTTATACTGTGGGGGTAGTGGTAAAAGCCTTAGCTGATAGGTACTTTGTGGGATGCCCTATTTACATATGGAAGTGGGCTCCTGCCAGGCTGTCAGACTGCCTGAAAATCACACAGGAAAAGCTGGCAGTTCCAGAGCCGGAGGCCATGGCTACTTCAAAAGATGAGTCAGGAAGATGCCGGGAAGGCACCCTGCTGATAAAAGGAGTCTCTGCATATGAAGCCGAGCCCATGGGCTATCCGGACATGGAGAGACTGCTACTTTACACAACAGGGGTCCCCAACAGGGGAGGAGTTAGGTGGGTGGGGACTTCATGACCTTCAAGAATAGCAAGTCATATGGACGGAACTGAAGCCCTCTCTGCATAGTGAGTTCCACTTGGGCTGGGACTAGGGAGACCCTGTCAAAAACAAAACCAAACAAACATATGTTCTCTGATGTGTCTCAAGCAAAATTCATCACTACTTCTATAGTGCAATGTGGATGCCAGTGAGGAGTTCTCTGGGCCGTGCGAATAAGATAGACTCAGTTCCTATCCAAGACAAAACACCTTTATGGCCACCATGGGCTCTTTGAACCAGGTGAAGCCATGCCCAAATCTGGGCATGGCTGAGAACAGTGAGGGCCAAGTACTCTGACACAGCTTCCCAGCCCCTTTCTTTTGTCCCTTCCTTCAGTACCAATATTATAGCAGTTACATAGCACCAAACAGGGAAGATGAGGCAATGAGAGGTGTTGGGTGCAGGATTTATACTTAAAATTTTGCAAACTCCATCTTTTTTAATAGCCAGGCCTTTCTTTGAAAAATTAAAAACTTGGGACTGGAGAGATGGTATAGCAGTTAATAGCACTGGCTGCTCTTGCGAAGGACCCAGGTTCAGTTCCCAGCGCCCTCTTCTGGAATCTTAGATGCATGCATATGTGCACTTAGATGCATGCAAGCAAAACACTCATACATAAGACTTTTAAAATTAATTTTAAAAATGAAACAGTAAACCATACTGATTGCATAAATTTTATGTAGTTGGCAGCCATTTTCATGTGTGATTGTGGATGTAACTGGTCCTCGGGAGACTTCAGGGGAAAGAGTGCTATTTGATGAGGAGTACACTAGTGGGCAGAGCAAGAGGCTCTTACTTCCACTTAACAATCTGAAATTAACTGAGTCAGGTGGGAAAACTCATTTATGGATAGAGCTCTGAGAGATGGGGCATTGATCTTTGAATTGGAGTTCATTTACTTTTGTTTTAGGATATTAGGAGAAAGTATGCTACAGTGTTCATAGGAAAGTTGTATATAAGCCACTGCTGTTGCTGGTAAGGAAAATAAAATTCTTAAAGTACTAGTATTTCTATGTGTAAAATTAAAAAAAAAAACTTTATCAGCCCTATAAAGACTTAATATCATTTTTATAACTCTGTCAAGGTGTTCTACCTCCAAAACTTTGAAGTCTGTATAAAAGTTTGTGGGCCAGCAATATGGGTCAGTCAGTAAAGGCACTTGCTGCCAAGCCTGACAACCTTGGTTCTATCTCTAGGACGCTTTGTGGAAGAAAACTGTCACCATTTGTCCTTTGACCTCCATGTGCATGCCATGGCACCAATATAAACACACACACACACACACACACACACACACACACACACACATTAATACAGTAATTAAAGCAGTACAAAAAGTTTTAAAATGTTTGTGGAAATCATGGAAACATTGGGAAGTGGAAGAGGAGGATTACTTGGTAAAATATAATACATTCAGATAAATTTAAACCAGATACACCTGAATACAACTTTTTAAATATTTAGGCAAAGCTGAATAGTTTCTAGTATAAGTATAAAGTATATACAGAATAGTGCACAGGAAAACTGTTCTCTAAAATGTTACTATTTGTCTAAAGTTTATTTTTGTCCTAGTTTCTTGTGTATTTTCTGCTACCTGAAGCCCGTTGGTAGCTCACAGATGTCAAGCAGGACACACTTTCTTTAAAATACTACTTTTTAAAAAAATGTACTTAATTTTATTTTACATGTGTGAATGTTTTCCCTTCATGTATGTATGTATACCACATGTGTGCCTGGTGCCCAAGGAGGCCAGAAGAGGGCATCAGCTTCCCAAAAACTGGAATTACAGATTATTGTGAGCTGCCTTTTGGGTGCCAGGAACTGAATCCAGGTCCTTTGCAATAGTAGTAAGTGTTTTAAACCACTGAGCCATCTCTCCAGCTCCTAATAATGTCACTCTTAGCTGAAGTTTAACACTGACCAAGTATACTGACAGCTACTGTTGACCAGTTCAGTAAGGCTTTAAGAGCTAGTCTCTAGATCACACCTGGAAATCTAAGCAAACCCCTACCAGAGGAACTTAAGTAAAAAATTCCTTTTGTGATAAATATTTTTACCAAACTTAACTTTGGAAATAATTACTAAAAGTTGCACGTGTCTGAAATGTGGCGTGGTAAGATTGCCGCAGCAAGCATTTGCCACTTTTAACTGCAAAAGGCTGATACAGCTGAAGAAGACTGTCATGACTCTTAACTCTTAAAATTATTTTAACTTCAAGTTTTTATCAATGGTTATGTGATCTGGATATGGGTTTTGTCTTATTTGTGTGGGGAAAAGAACCGAAACTGAGAAAGTACTAGACAATGATAATTTAATAATGGTGATGATAAACCCAATCTCAAAAAAAGGCAAAATAGCAAACTTTCCTAAGTCTGGGGAAATGGCTCAGTTGGTAAAATCGACTGCTGTGAAAGCAAGGAGGCCTGAGATTGAATCCACAGCACCTACAAAAAAGCTAGGCATAGTGGCTTGTGCCTGAAACCCTAGTGCTTGAAGTAAAAAGGCAGGAGGATCCCAGAGCTGGCTGAACAAACAGCCCAGCCAATCAATGAGATCCAAGTTCAGTGAGAGACCCTACCTCAGTGAGGGAGGCATGGCAGGAGGGAGCAGAAGCAGAAGGTTGGGTGGGTGCTTATGTCTTTCAGTAGGCACAGGAGTGAGTGAGGGAGGGAGGGAGGGAGGGAGGGAGAGAAATATGAATGGCATCCTGAGAAATAATACCCACAGTTTTCCTCTGGCTTTCACAAGCCCCCAATCAAAAAAATGTTCCTGTTTCTTTCTTCATTCAACAAACATCCAGCAAACATGTACTATGTGTCAATCTTATGCTGAGTGTTGAAGAAGATATGGATTTTAACATAAACCTGAACTGAAGTAGCTTACAGATAGTGTTCTAGTTTGTTCTTCATTGCTGTGACAAAACATTCTGACTGCTACCGACTTGGGGAGGAAAAGGTTTATTTAGCTTACATATTCCAGGTCACAGTTCATCCAGGAGCCCAAGGTAGAAACTCAGGGCAGGAACCTGGAGGCAGGAGCTGGAGCACAGGCCGTGGAGGAATGCTGCTTACTGGCTAGACACTAAAGCTGTCCAGCACAGCTAGTGAGAAAGCCACACAGCTAACTGCTAGGGCAGAGGAAGGTCTGAGCAAGAGGGAAAGGCTTTGCAAAGTATTGAAGGAAAAGTTGGATTTCCATAGCAGAGGGGAGAAAAACACATTCCCAGGTAAACGAATTGCGTGGACAAGTCTCAAAGGTCTTCAACTATATCATTTAATCAAATGTGATTATGGATTACATATATTCCAGACAATTGGGAAATGGAATTTTGCATTGACTTTGGCTCTAGAGTGTCTGCTACTGCATATTGCTGACATTTTCCTGGTAGACACTCCTTACCAAACAAAGAACTTTATCCCAAGTAAAGCCCAGGCAAGCTGAATTCCAGACTAGGAATTTGTCACTTTAAACACTGGGGCATATGATATGTAACGTGTTTCACCAAGACAGATTTTGAAGTCATAGGAGACCCGGGGAAAAAAAAGAAAATATAATCCAGGGTGCTGCCTTTTCATTTTACTCTATTACCCTTGTCAACCCCCCAGAAAGAGAATCTACTAGAATCTACTGGGTCTCTGGCCTTTTATGGAAGGACCCAAGAAAATGGCATTATGGCGTGTGATGTGTGAGCTCCCAGGATAGCTGATGTGGGTGCTTCCTGTGTGTATGTGTCTGAGAGAAGGCACAGGCCGAGAAGCTCATGTGGACCCTGCAATAGTGTGCTTCAGTAATGCAGGCTTGATGTAGATTTGATCTAATTAATTTTGTATATTCTCTTGACAACCTGCTGAATTTATCTAAGGTCTTGATGAGATTATTGTAGAAATCACAGAAGGAAAAAAAAGTTAAATGTCAGCCATCCAGAAAGCTATTTCATCTCCTTGCCTGCCTGAATCTACATACCAGCATTGGAATTTTCTAGAGACATCCACTAAACCTTTTTTCTGCATACCATCTATTTTCTCAAAAAAAAAAAAAATGAAGGACTTAAATTATGATTGTGAAGGCCTAGACTTTTGCTTTGAGAATAGCAACTTGAACCACAGGATATTAAAAAAATAAATAAATTCATCTTCCACAGTTGCTTTTCACCTTTACTGTGTAGCGGCTTTCTCAAGCCCTATTATCATTCCTGGCATGACACTCTAACCCCTCCCTTCCCCTCAGTCTTGGTTTCCCTAGTCTCTCCCATCTTTTGCACAAAAACACACCCAACGACAAAGTTTCCTGACAGCTTAATGGAACTTTCAAGGACTCCAGGGACGAGGCTAGGCATGATCTTATTAACAGAACATCTGGAGTAGTTACACACTTGCTCTTTAATTGATTCAACTGCACTCTGTTCCTCTAGATTCTGTTATGTCCTCATAATGAAATTGGGAGGAGTCAATTTAGAGCTTGGAGCCTGTGAAAGGAGGAAACAATAATATTAGCTTTCTCTCAAAACTTTCTTCTCAGAGCCTGGTTTCATGAAGCTTGTTGGTTTTAACTTGCTAAACAATTTACTTTGTAGCCCTCGTTGCTTTACAGATAGACTGATCTGCAGAAGTCCAGATAGGAGAGCAGGTTAAGGGTGGCTTCTCTTTCCTTAACATCACTCATGAGAATGGCCTCAAACCCTGTAGAGTTTTCCCAAAACCCAATGCATATTTTTGCCCTAGAGAGGAAGGAGGAGAAAAGCCAGGCTCAGTTGCTGGTCTCAGGGAGATGCAGGCTGTTCAAGTAATAGTTAAGGCCCTCTTACAAAGTACATAGGCTGCTGAAGGGACTGTCAGAAGCCCTGTGAACTTCATCATGCATAAATGTCTTAGCACTTTAAATCTCAGAAAGGCCCTGAAGCAAACTAGTGAAACATAGTTGGACAGATTCAAATATGCTGGGTGCACAGTAGATAGGATCTTAATCAGTGTCAGAAAGCCCATTACAGACAATGTGAAGGTTTGTCATCTTCAATTAATGTTTCTTAAGCTCTTCTAAGTCTGCAGCTTGGGAACTGTCTTTGTGAAGTGATTCGTTTTTAATGGAATAATTGGAATGCTCCTACTCTGGATATTTTAAATTTTCCTGTTTTTAAAAGGATGCATTCATTCTCAAACATGTATCACTATTATTTCAGAGGCAGACATTATGAACTGTATAGAAATAATTGAAGTTTGGTATGGACAGCCACTGACAATGCTTTATTAGAAGGGAAAATGATGTCAAGAAATTTATAGGGCTGTAAACTGCATTATGCCTAACCTTTTGGACATATTAAAGCCTGCCATTTCCAGTTCTACAGCCTCTTGTTATTCATGAATAATAGATAACACTGGACACAATCATTTGACATTTGTTAAGGTAATAAATACACCCTAAGTGCTGATTGGTCTTGCACTCTGTGATTTAAAAGCACACCACAGAAATTTAACGTCACTTAAAATGTCATGTATTTCTCTGGATTTTCGGATTCAGTTCACCTTAGCAGTTCTGAACCTGCCAAGCTCCACCAAGTGCACTGTTGTGCTAGGCATTTTTGTTATCACAAAGCAGGACCTTAACATGAGGATGATACATGAACTCGCGTCCCTCTTATCAGTTCAAAAATAAAGAAAGAAAGAACTTTCCTGAGATTCTTTTCTCATGTCTTGTCATGTAGAGGTAGGGGGAAAGATTTTGACATCCACTGAACCATTCTCAGTGGTCATGAGTTGAGTTTAAGGGGCTGATTTTTGAGGTGACCTTAGGTGTGGACCATTAAAAGAGGGTCCTTTCCCCAACGGTGGGCATTTGTAAGCCTTCTGCCTCATCTGCCTCATCCAGGCATACCTGGGCTGATCCAATCTGGGACACATCTGAGCTATGTAGTTCCAACGTCTACCCAGTGGCCACTGTTGCAGAGATGGGGACATCAAAAATTCCCGTTATGTCTTCACACTTGGGCCACTAGAAAGACCATAGGCATCTTTCCAGTACCCATGGCAAGCAAACTGGGGCAATTTTGTTTGGTGCTATGGGTGTAGTAGCATGTTTAGGGCATATGTCAGAGTTTCTTCAAGTACCAAGGGAAAATGTGATAGATTTGGTTGTCTTTCCAATAAAATAACTTCAATTTGTATTATTTGTGAGAGCATGTTAGTCATAGCAAAGAAATTACCATATGACCTAAAGACTTTCACTTTGTACACCGAAGAGCACTTGGTGTATTTGTTTACTATGTTTTTCATAAGTCAGGTAGGTCTTTAGCATTAACCATGTAGATGTGTTTTCTAAAATGTTGACAAGATTTAAGTGTTCTCAAATGCTAATGAACACAAGAATCATATGTGGGGCTTTTGAAAGCACAGGTTTCTGAACACAGCTAAGATTCTGCTGTAGAAGGTCTGGGCAGGACCTAGAGATTTGTGTCTCTAAGGCCTAGGTGAGGCTGGTGCTGACTCAGCACACTCTTGAAGGTGCTGATGTAGGTATCTTTTTGAATCTCATTAGCCAAGAGTTTGGGGCTGTATTTTTAAATCTTTTAATTTTCCACTCTTAACTAACCGAAGTGGGTTGTACCAAAGTGTTTCTAATAGTAGTCTATCTTGGACCCTGTACAAGGCAGGCAACTCATCTGAAATTCTAGAAGTGCTGCTGTTACATTATAAATTGAGCATTAGCTTGTTTCCTGAACAAGGCCAACTGCTCTAGGTATGTTCACTTACTTAGCTCATGCTATCCTTCCAATAGTACTCAGCTCATAACCAGTGCTGCTGGGGCTGAGACACAGCGGGCAGTTTATAAGACAAATCTCAAATCTGCATCTTTATGACCTCAAAGTTTATACTCTTAGCCAACAATGTCCAGCCTATTCCTCAACCCAGATCCCAAGAACTTTATTCCCAGCAAATGGAAGAGTATTAACACAGGCCTGTTTCCGATGACTCGTTTTTGTCTTTGCTTTGTAGAGAAAAATCAAAGCATACAAACGAGCCAAACAAAGACTTGTCTGAAGTTCCTCATTTTATAAGAAGACACACTTCCCCATTTCTGCTGTTTGTTTGCTTGTTTGAAACATGCTCTCTCTGTAGCCCCAGCTGGCCTGGAATTCGCTATGGAGACCAAGTTGGCCTTGATCTAGCTTAGATCTGTCTGCCTCTACTTCCAGAGTGCTGGGATCAAAGATGTGTGCCACCACAGGAGGCCCATTTCCTCATTTTGTAGTCTGATGTTTTGTTATTGAGCAAAGAAAGAAGATAAAATGGGGAAGTTGATCTGATTTTAGAGATCTGGGATTTCAGTCTTACTTAGGAAGAAAACCTTAAGACAGGAACATAAATCTTGAAAATTGTACAAACAGGGCTGGAGAGATGGCTCAGCAGTTAAGAGCATGAGGACCCACGTTCTGTTCCCAGCATCCATATCAGGCAGCTCACAGCCAACTGTCACTCCAGCTCCAGAGGGACCCTGACACCTCGACCCTTGCCCCTTGGAGGCACTTGTAAGAGTGTGCTTGTGTGCATGCATGTGTGCGTGTGCGCACACGCACACACACACACACATGCACACACACACAAGTAGTAAAAATAATAAAAGTAAATTTTTTTTAAAAAGAAAAAATTTTAAAAAAAGAAGGAAAATTGTGCAAAAACATTACTGATCTAAAATAATCATTACACTTACAGAGGCAGTAATGCTCCTAAAGCCTGAGTTCAAAGACCAACGTTCCAAGGCATGAGTTTAAAAATTATCCCACCTTGACCCTCGATCCAATTGAGACACATCTTTTATATGGATCTACATTCCCACTAGCAAAGCAAAATCTCAAGCACCATCAGAGCAGTGGAGGACAAGTGAACCAACCACAGGGGAACATGCAGGCCACCTTCTAAATGAAAGACAGTTGAATGTGCTTCGATCTGACTCTCCTTTCTCTCCTGTAGTGGCATCCCAACCCAAACCGAATCCATTTCAGAGGTGAGAGGACTGGCAGCGGCTTCACCCGCAGTCAACCACACTAAGCATTATTTCAATGTGTGAGTTCTAAAATAGCTTATAAAATGAGGTTATTAAACAGCCAGGCCAGGAAGCTGCCCATACTCAGGCATGGTTGAGTCACTAACTTTGTATCTTAAAGACTGTCACTCCTCCCAATACCTAATCTTTAGCCTGCCAGGAAAAAAAAAAAATTGAAGTGAAAAAGAAAAGGAAATTTTGAGTTATAAATTCTGAGCCCCTTTCCAGGCTGCTGGCATTTTCGGTTTATTCCTAAGCCATCTGGTTCACATTAGGCTCTAAGACAAGAAGAAGGCTGCTTCCTGCCAAGATAACCACAGAGAGCTCTCATTTCACTTTCAGTGTGGTCATCCTGATGGGCTGGGGTGTGGCTCGGAGGATAACTTGTCTGCAGTGGGGGTTTTCTGATGCCCGCCTTCTCCTCCTCACAGGAATTACAGCGGGCCCTGTGTGGTAAGCCCTGGTGGTGCTGGCTCGGGGTTAGTTCATTCAT
Source organism: Nannospalax galili (assembly GCF_000622305.1). Lineage (NCBI taxonomy): Eukaryota > Metazoa > Chordata > Mammalia > Rodentia > Spalacidae > Nannospalax > Nannospalax galili. Next base: position 5,769,563 of record NW_008360322.1, on the reverse strand, counting down.
TCTTACTGCCTTGCAGGACCCTGAGCCTGGCATTTGTTGCAATAAGATTTTCAAACAAGAAAAATTGGGTTGTTAGATTCTATTCACTCAAGTTGTTATGAGGATTTCAAGGAAATTGCAGGCTTGTCTTACTATAAAGCAGAATCAAGAGTCTATTTTTAGGGGATCGGACTCTGGGGCTTTTCTTGGGGTTTTGCCATTGTGCTTAGTTCTCAGACCCAACACAAACCCCCTCTGGTTCAGTGATGGAGGAAATGTCCATCCTCTTTTTGCCTTTGCATATTTCTCTAAAGGACACAGAGAGGCTTTGTTGTCTTTGTGGTCACTGGGTCCGCTTTACACAGATGCCTATTAATCACTTCACTATGGAGACAGACACATCCATCATATCACCGCAGCTCAGAAACAGGATCCCAGAGAACACGGATGGAGAGGCGAAGATACACACTTAACCATTTTGAGTTTCCTGGCTGCCTGCATCTGACATAGGGAGATAGGTCATTGGGGGTGGGGCAGGAGCACTTATCCTTGGTTTTTAGCTTAATAAGCTGAACTGATTTTATCGATATTTGTCTCTTTTGCTTCATATTTTGATAGGTCATGTAGTGTCCCTGTAGCAGGTGATAGGTACACTTGAAGATTGAGAATTTTAATTTTAAGAACAGTAATAATGAGTGCTTTTGATGCAGTGGTATTGGCTCTGGGAAATCAGCAGTTTTTCAATAATAAACTCAATATGGAATAGAGAAAGCTTAGAGTCAGCTTCCCTTCACAGAAGAAAGAACCTTGCTTCTTAATCTGTGTCTTCTAAACACCATTTTTGGTCGTTCAAGACTATGCATAACCTTCTTCCAAATATTTCTAGCTACTATTTTTCTTAGTTTTCCTCTACTTATACTCATTCGCCCATGCATATATTTATAATTAGTTAAATGAACAAATGATTTACTAGACAGCTTTCTTCCTGGGATTCAGTGATGAATTCCTTCCTCTTAAGCAGCCTAGGTGAGAAAAAACAAACATAAAGTAAGCATTTTGCCAGCAATGATTGTAAGAGAAAGGAACAGAGCCCTGGGATATTCACAGAGGAAGACCTGGCCCGGGGTGAGGAGTTGAAGATTTCTCCAGTGGAGCCCAAGCTAATTATAGAGTCACATGTGTGAAAAGGTGGACAGTATTCTAGACAGCAGGAACATAAGGCCTGTGTGAAAGCCCAGCACCAAGGGAAAACGTCACAGCGTGTGTCCCCTGGAGTGGAAGGAGCCAGAAGGGAAATAGACTCATCACTATTGCTGAATACAGCTTTCCCCTTTCATATGTCCCTTGGTTTCTGTTGCTGTCCCCCCCCCCCGCCAGCTGTTGTCCTATACATCTGTTAGGCTCAGTTCCAATGTCATCTCCTAGTTAAAGCTTTTGCTCAGTTTAAAGTAGAAATGATGTATCTTGTTACATTTCTACACTTCCACACTGGAGTGGGGTTAAGTGCGAGAGTGTGCCTTCTCCTTCCTGGCTTGTGCCCTATGCATCTGTGCCCCCAAACCTACCCCAGCACCTAGCACTGTGCTTTTAGTGTAGTCAGGAAATGCTTGATGAGGACAGCCACTAAGGTGCTTGAGCAGAAACCCTTTAAAATCCAGAGAATGATAACAAAGACACCAAGAGAATTACACTCCAACACAGAGTTAGGAGACGGCATCCTGTCTAGAGAGCATTGTCCCGGAGCCAAGGTCTGGCAAGCCAGGCAGGCACAGAGGAAGAGTAAGGAGAGGTACCAAAGCCATTCTTCTTAAACAAAGAATTTCACTTCTAACACTTCAGAATTCATTTGCAAGGTCACTGTAGGAAGATAGAGAACTGTGTTGGACTCTTTGATTTTACAGTTTTTAATTGTTCTTGATTTGAATCATATGTTTCAGGGCCTCAGGGCAGCATCATTCATAATCGTTTCATTGCCTTGGCCTCTAAAGAGCTTCAAACTGCTTCACTGAGGCCTCCCAGCAGCCTGAAAAATCTCACTTCAAAAAAGAAAAAAAAAAAAAGCACAGAGATTCTATTCTCTCTCAGTTCTGCCAATTTAAGGCATGATTTCAGAGAAATCTCTATGTCTTTGTGTGCCTTGCTTCCTACAATAAAGCAGAGAGAAGAGCCATTTAGCACCTTGTGACTGGTAAGAAATAGCTGGTGGTTAATGAGTCAATACAAAGCATCTTTCTGATACTGTTTTCATTCCTAATGCCCCATTTTCAACTAGTGAAAGACCAGCCCCAGGACCTGACAGAAAGTATGTCCACACTCCAAGGAGAACCCTGCTCTTTCCCCACCTACAGTGTGGGGAGACCTGGACAGAGGAGACTACCACTCCACAAAGGCCCTTCCACATCCCCGGCCTTCCGTGCAGCATCTGAAGCAATGGATGCTCATTCCAGCTCCAGCCTGTGGCACTTTGCCCTTTGCAGAGATGCATTTGTTTCGAATTATTCAATTCCACTGGAGCACTCAGTTGTCACAAATAGCCCACTCACCCTCATAGGCGCTTTTAGAATTATTCCAGAGTCAATTTCTTTTCATTTATAAAACCATTTCTCCTCTTATTGTTTTGAGCAAATACTGGGTACCTTTATAGATTTCTCTTTATTTGTCTGATGGATATTGCTATCAAAATTCTGTAATAAGATTGAGGATAATTCCTTTCTGTGACTTCCAAACCAAGGTTATATAGTCAGTCCAAAGATGACTCACCAGGTTTAAAAGCACATTTTAAGACATCTTTACAATGTACTGAAAACCCATATATTCAACAGTTACTTACTAAGCTCCATGAGTCCTGGGGAAGGCCAGGGTGACAAATGCAAACAGTGTGGCTCCTGCTTCAAGGATCTGAATGCAGGACTATTACTCCCCTGGGAATCTAACTGAGATATGCTCAATATTTTCCAGTTTTGTTTTAATTATTTCAGAGTTCAGGACCTGCAAGCTGTCCTGAAACAAAAACATTCTCCTATGTTTCCTAGTGGTCTCATCTCCTTGGCCACATTAAGATGGTATAAGGAATCAGATGGACATGTCTGTCCACCTCTCTGGGCAAATGACTGACTGGCAGAGTCAGCCAGAGCAGCTGTGATTTAACATTCTGAAGCCCTCCAAGAGCCACTAACCTACCCACTACTTACCTTTTGTGGATTCTTTTGACCTTTAACTCTGCCCTACAAACTGTGACATTTAAACTCTTCCCCACACTACAGCTGAGAAAACTGAGGTTGAGTGCTGTTACAGTCACTCTCTAAAAGGTCTCCAGTGAGAGTTCAAGTCTCTAGACCCTTTGAGGTATTCTGTAGCACTGCTTGAATGAGCCTCACTGGGCCTCTCACACAGGCTGTTGTGTTGAATCCTTCACTGTGACCAGGTCACAAAGTTGATTTGACCACAACTACTCCTTTCTTGTTTTTTGTGACATAAGCAGAAATCTAAATTTGGAAGACATTTCCAAAAATAGCATTTACCTTCCCATTTTCACTTTCCACTTAAATCTCCGATCAGTTTCTAACTTGAACCTTGGGGTTTCTGAATTTGTCTGAGCAGATGACGGAAGCCTCCTGCTTCCATACCTAAGACACAGAAAGGTTTTCAAGGGCACTATTTACGTAGCAAAAGGAGATTAGAAAACAGAGACACCATTTTCCCAAAAGGTTAGATCCTAATGACTTGTTAACAACCAGAAGCCAGAAATCAAATGTCATCCACTAAAAAGGCCTTTGCTGGTGAAAGCATAAGTGGTTTCCATGAGTCTAAGACAGCTAAACGCCTTTGAACATGAAAGAAGACCAGTTGGGAGCTAAAATTAAGGATAAGAAGCAACGGGTAAATGTGAAAGTTCTGTTCTTGCATGAAGCAAATGATATATTTCTAGCCTTATTATTGTACTGAAGTCTCACTCTGGTCACTGCACAAGGGAAACCAGAGTCAACAGGCAAGGTGCTGATAAGAAGAACCTAATTACCGTGAGCAAGCTCATTTCAAGATGAAGGACCAACTTGTTCTAAACGGGCAAGGGATAGGGCTGACTTGGGGTTACTTTGTATAGGAGATGGGTAAGTACAGACTGGTTGGCACTCACAGTTGGAGCTGGGTGGCCAAATGAAACACATCTAGTTTGGATATTCTAGTTAGGAGATGAATTCTGATTTGCAAGTGTTCAGAGCAAAGATCATTATTTCCTGGGGTCGTATACACTTCCTGACACACACAAGGACAAGCCGAAGGGAGTAAGATCCCTAAGCTTGATCACCAAGCTTGCTGTAAGGAAATAAAACACTGCCCTTGGTTATTGTGTTAGTCGCCAGAAGATGTTGAAGCTAAATAGGAGTCCTCATAATGTGTAGTCTTAATGCTCAGCCTCCACCCTACTCTTCCTATGTTCCTCCTAAACTGAGAGAAAAGTTTGAACAAGAAGGCCAAAGTCAATTGTAGGCAGCTTCCTCTTATAACTAAACATTTATTGGGGAGACAGTCCTCACTAAATAAGAGTGTCGAAAGGGGCTCTAAGATATACTTGCTGCAGTGAAAATTTTCACCCTACTACCCCCATGGGTGGGAGTCTAGCCACAGTTAGGTCCCTTGGAAATCACCAAGTCAATGAGAAAAATGAAACCCATTTTATTCACAGGTGTACTCTTCTGTGCAATTATGTGTAGGTGGTTAAAAACATGTTCAATAGAACCCATGCACAATTAAAATGGAACGGAAATCAGTTACTATTTTATCCTGACAACAAGGAAATGCAAATCTTAAGGATGAAATTTTCATTAGCACATTTCTTTCAGTCAGTAGGTATTGAGCATATTTGAATACAAGGCTCCCCCTACACCATTTGGGAATGCTCCAGACATAGAAGGTGTGAGTTTGACCCATATTTCCCTGTTGGTTTTTATTATCATTGTTATTATTATTATTATTATTATTATTATTATTATTACTACTAGTTTCTACCCCTAAAAAGCTCATGAAGATAAATCCGGAAATACTTGAAAAATGTCACATTGGGAAATTATTCAATAGCTTATCATCTTCCACACATTCCTTAGAGTGCACTGGGCCCTTCATCACCAAGGGCATTTTGTTCGATCACAGAATTTTATATCTCCAGAGATATTTGCTGCTTTTGTTTATTCCCACACAAAGTCACAATTCTTTGTCAGAGGACAATCTTTACCAAAGCAAGCAAAGGTGATGTCACAATTGAGGAGGATCCTTGAGAGAGAAAAGAGTGTGAGTGTGTGCTTCAGGCTAAAGCCCCTGGGTTTTTAAGCCATCACTTGAATAATCAAAATATTTTAGTCAGAAAAAAACCCATGACAAAGCTGTGTTTCCTCCAGGTCTGCTGTGACATTGAAAAAAAAAAAAAAGAAAAAAAATCAGCAAAAGTATAAGGGCTGAGTGGTATGAGTTTCGGAATGGGTAGAGATTTTTATTTCATTTCATTCTAATTCTGTGGCACTTATACTTGCCAGTAAAATACATTAAACATATTCCAGAAAGAGTTGATTTAGTGGATGAAAAATGTGTCTCCAGAGACCAGACAAGGTACATTTTCTGTCTTGCTATCTTTCCATAAGAGGAACAATGTTTACATTTCCTCAGCCCATGCAGCGCCTCTAATGTATTCATGTTCTTTCACTCTCCAGAGGCAGGGATGAGGTATTTGAGATTTTACTTTTTTAGCTGCTGGCATCAAGCACTTAGGATCTGACAACTGGGTTGTGTGTTCTCACTTGGTATTAAAAAATAAAAGCTTCAGTGTTTGCATTTGATTAGAGCTACTCAGCTTGGTAGCTGATTAAGCAGGACCAGGAAGGCAACTTTCTTCACAAACACAGGTTCTCCATTAATGTAGTGTAAGATAATAGACGGGGATAGTCACATAATTTTTATTAAATTGAAGAGATTAGCTCCGCTGAAGAATCTCATGATGACAGCAAGCCCTGAGAGCAATAATAGGCCCTGACACTTTTCAAACCTACTACAGGGCCCCAATTTAAATATTCTTTCAGTTCCAGAAAGAGCTTTTTATAAAGGTTCTGCATATTTACCTGAAACTCAGTGTGGGCTTTCCCTTTGGATGCAAAATAAATGTAAATATTGTAATCTGTTTCAGTTATTTTTCACTGTAATGACACACACCTCCTAACCTCTTCAAAAGTAAACATGCCGGGGTTGGGGATTTAGCTTGGTGGTAGAGTGCTTGCCTAGCAAGTGCAAAGCCCTGGGTTTGGTCCTCAGCTCCAGGAAAAAAAAAAAAAAAAAATGCAAACATGCCTTCCTCCAAACTGAGCCAGGCACTCTGATGTCACAAGGCAGTCAGTCATAAGGAAAGACTCTGAGTAGAAGTTTGGATTGCTGTGCGATTTGCTCATTTAACATACCTTAAATTGTTGCCTTTTCCTCCAGACTCAAAATAGTTGGTTTATCCTAACTCTATAGAAGGTTGGAAAGATCAAAAGGAAAGCCTGACCCTGCTATAGTTCATAGAATGAAGTTGAAAAGTTGTGAACTGGACAGTGCAAACCATAGACAAATAAAATCAATTTACATATTTCCCAGGCTGGCTGGGGTGGGGGCGGTGGGAAGGATTCATTAGTTAATGTCTGGCAAGCTGCGCCCTCAAGACAAGCTATGCAGAGGTGCTATCCTCACTTATTACTGTTATTAATTAACAGTGTGATTGGCAAACAGCAGTAAGCCTCACGGCCTGCTTTTCATTTCTTACGTGATGTGCCCTGTCTGTTACAGGAGTGATTCGGGAAAGTTACCTCAAAGGCAACGACCAGCTCGTTCCTGTCACCCTCCTGGCCATTGCCGTCATTCTGGCTTTTGTGATGGGGGCCGTCTTCTCTGGCATCATTGTGTACTGCGTGTGCGATCACCGGCGCAAAGACGTGGCGGTGGTGCAGCGCAAGGACAAGGAGCTCACGCACTCGCGCCGCGGATCCATGAGCAGCGTCACCAAGCTCAGTGGCCTCTTTGGGGACACCCAATCCAAAGACCCAAAGCCGGAGGCCATCCTCACGCCACTCATGCACAATGGCAAGCTGGCCACGCCCAGCAACACGGCCAAGATGCTCATCAAGGCTGACCAGCACCACCTGGACCTCACTGCCCTGCCCACCCCGGAGTCCACCCCGACACTGCAGCAGAAGCGCAAGCCCAGTCGCGGCAGCCGCGAGTGGGAGAGGAACCAGAACCTCATCAACGCTTGTACCAAGGACATGCCCCCCATGGGCTCCCCTGTGATTCCCACGGACCTGCCCCTTCGGGCCTCCCCAAGCCACATCCCCAGCGTGGTGGTCCTGCCAATCACGCAACAGGGCTACCAGCATGAGTACGTGGACCAGCCCAAAATGAGCGAGGTGGTGGCCCAGATGGTGCTGGAGGACCAAGCTGCCACCTTGGAGTATAAGACCATCAAGGAGCATCTGAGCAGCAAGAGTCCCAACCATGGGGTGAACCTTGTGGAGAACCTGGACAGCCTGCCCCCCAAAGTCCCCCAGCGCGAGGCTTCCCTGGGCCCCCCAGGAGCCTCACTGTCACAGACCGGCCTGAGCAAGCGGCTGGAAATGCACCACTCCTCCTCCTACGGGCTTGACTATAAGAGAAGCTACCCCACGAACTCGCTCACGAGAAGCCACCAGGCCACCACTCTCAAAAGAAACAATACTAACTCCTCCAATTCCTCCCACCTCTCCAGAAACCAGAGCTTTGGCCGGGGAGATAACCCGCCCCCCGCCCCCCAGCGGGTGGACTCCATCCAGGTGCACAGTTCCCAGCCCTCGGGCCAGGCGGTGACTGTTTCGAGGCAGCCCAGCCTCAACTCCTACAACTCACTCACGAGATCGGGACTGAAGCGCACCCCTTCTCTAAAGCCAGACGTACCCCCCAAACCTTCCTTTGCGCCCCTTTCCACATCCATGAAACCCAATGATGCGTGTACATAATCCCAGGGGTGGGGCCCAGGAGGCGAAGCAGCAGGTGAGGCTAGGTGCCCAGCCAGCTCAGCAAGGGCTCAACTGCCTGGAGTATCCCACCGACCCAGATGGCCCTGAAGGAGCTGAGGACGCTGGGTCCTCCTCTCCAGGACACAGGGGTAGTCGCGAAAATCGGGCCATGTGGTTTGGTGAAGATTGCAACAGTCACCTCCATTCCCTTCATTCTCCTGCACTGGTCGGACTCACAAAAGACTTCAGTATCATCACCAACATGAGCCAAAAGCACATCCTCACCCCATCCCCACATGAACACTCATGCATAGACATGCATACACCACACCCACCCACGTGCGCGCACGCGAGTGTGTGTGTGCACACACACGTGAACAACAACCTCAACATTTTGTCCATGACTGCACCGGACGTTGCCAAACGTTCCAAACTTCAAAATACACTTTTTTTTTTTTAATCATGAAAATTGAAAAAGACAAAAAAAAATTTCATTGATAATTCTAACTCAGACTTTAACAATGGCAGAAGTTTACTATGCGCAGATACTGTGAAATGCCCACCAGTGTTACAGCTTTCTGTTATAGCAGGTAAATGCCATGTTGGGCAATGATGTCATAGATTTCTGCTCCTCCTCTCTTTTAATGAAATAACGTGACCGTTAACGCAAGTAACTCTTTATTTATTGTTCACCCGTTTTTTTGTTTGGTTTTCTTTTTCCTTAAGGAAAGGACTCTTTCAAATATCATCCTATGAACAGCTCTTCTGAAGCCCATGGAAGGTTAAACTATTTAACGTGAAATCCATTAACTGGAATAATTGAGTTTCTTTATTTTTACAATAAATTCACTGAGTAAATAAGTTGGAGCTGGAATTCTGAGCTTTGTGTTTGGACTATCGGGTCAGTAGCTAAAGGAAAGCACTAAAAAGGGAATATTTATTTAAATCTTCCAGTTAATTTGTCGGTCAGATCTCTGAGAACATGCAAAAAATTAGTTTAAAAGTCTTTCCAGATCCTAACTTCCAACAGGAGAGAGATATTTAGAATGGCACGCTGTGCCCCATTGCCGCAAACATGGCTTTGTCTGCGGTTCCTACCGCCTGCGGAGGCACCAGCTTGTGATACCCCACCTCATTTCACCTTGCATGTGAGACAGCAAACAAAATCCACAAACTGTGTGAGTTAATTTATATGCTGGCTGCTACCTTGCATAAATTAATGATTTGATCACACGGGTTTTCGTGGGGTTACATCTGTGAATAGCCTGTTTTCCACATGTAAATTTGTGCCTTACACCCTGAGTTGTGTACCTTGTAAACTGTCGGTTTGATCAACTTTTTTTCCCACTTGAAATAAATGCAGATATTTATTTAACCCCCACTCCTACCCCCTACTCAGCCCTCTGGAAGATTGGAGTCAAGCAGATGGAAGAAGAATTCAGAAGTGATGATTGTGTGCTGAACCTAGGAATGCTGGGTGATACCATACCCTTCCATTCACACTGCCTTTAGTTGTGCCAACTCCAGCCACCTTTTGGCTGTGCTGCAAAGCACAGACCCCAGTGTTGTGGGTGGCAAATCCCCTTCCTCCAGAGCTCCCTACTTTCCTCATTCCCAGATCATTTCAATATGGTGGCATCCTCATTAGGCAGCAGAAAAGGGACTAAAGTTCCAGCCCTGGTTTCTGCTGTATCCACTGGCTGGAGAACATGCAGTGTGTAGTTGGGCAGACAACTGGGAGGAATCTCTAAGCTATGCCTTTAGCACACCCATGTAATGCACAGAGAAACGGCATGGAAATACATGCAGGCAGGCTGGTCCCTGCTGTGATTAATGGGTAACTCAAAGTTCAAGGCCATCCACAATGATGCTACAAAAAAAAAGGTTGTCTGGGGCAAAAGATTTTTTTTTTATTTCTTTATTCATTTATTGTCTGTAGAGGGCTGGGGGAAGGGGGTGGTTTCTCCCCTTGGTTTTCATTTGCTAAAGCACACAGAAGGAGCTTTTGTTTACTCTATCATGAACAAAAGAATTGTCATACTGTAAACCATGAGCATTGTCAGATAAACAGTATATTTGATGGTCTCTTTGTCTTTTTTTTTTTCCAGTTTGATCTGGATTTAATTTTGTCTTTAAAAAAAAAAGTAATAAAAACTTTCAGAAAAAAAAAAAACAAACAAAAAACAAAAACCTGACAAGGACAATTCAGAATTGGTTAGTCTCAAAGTTGTGTCCCCACAATCAGAGCAGTCACCTTGAGCTCAGAATATGACGCTGAGAACAAGTTCACAGCCCTTTGTTCCAAGACTCCCATGCAGATTGGCTGTTGTTTGGGGTAGGTTATTGTTTTTGTTTCACTTTTGAGTGGAGTCATTATTCATGTCCTGTGACCTTTATAGCTTGAAACCATGAAGACTTTCCTAGAAACAGATGTTGTTTTCTTCCTTGCCTTTTCTTCACAAATGCAGAAGTTGGGAAGGTAATGATTGTCTGCCCTGCTTGATTCCCAAGAATATTGACCCAACCTTGTGCCCATGTTTGTGGGCATCATTGCCTCAGCTGTGTTAAGGAGACCCATGTCAAAACCCACATCCCTGCATCCCACAACCTATCACTTGCAGTATTAACCCTACAATACCCACATGTATTGAGCTGGTCTTCTGCATTTAAGTGTTCCCCCCTTCCTACCTACACCATGTATGGGGAGAGTTCATAAACCTGAGTGTGCCTTTGCTTTCACCCTGCTTAGACACTGTAGATGCAACAAACTCAGATTTATATTGGTTGTAAAGTTGTAAAAATGTTGTGATGTCACCAGTTTTCCTTCCGTCTCCACACACCTTAACATCTGATTCACAACTTAATGTATGTTGTAAAAAAGAAAAAAAAAAGAAAGAAAAAGGAGAGAGAGAAAAAGCCAGGAAAAGGCTCTTATTACTTCAGAGTAATAAAACCAGGCTGTTCTACATTATATTTTGTGTCCTGAATGCTTTTATTTATCTCTTCAATTTTCCTTTTTCAGCCATTAGCCACTCTGCTGCCCCCCTGCCCTTTTAGGGTATGATTCCCTTCCGTCTCTGTCTGTTTTCCACAGCATAAATAACCATGTAGTTAGACATGTGTTTGCAATATCCTCACCCTCCTCCCTCCTCCCAACTTATTGATGTGTTTTCTCTGCCTGTACCCAGCCTGGAGCAGGATTTTAGCAAAAGCCACTGTAATTAAAAGGCAGAACACGCATTGACTCCCTCTATTCATTTTATGCATTTTCTTTTTATGGGCTTGTTCATCATCAAACATTTATGGTAGGCTTGATAGTTTAAGAGATCAAGGTTAGGATTTTAGTATGTAGGGTCCACCAAAAATAGATCCTTGCACAGATGTGACTTCAGCCTTTTTACATATTAATAAGGTGGAGGGTGCCGGATTTTGCTCCTTGTTAGCATTTCTATCTTGTAACTCAGAAGACGGGTGGAGTTATATTGGGAGGCAGCACTTGCTTTTCATTTTGCAGAATAGCATTATGAAATGCCTAGGTCAGGTTTTCTCCTCTGGGGTGTTTTTAAAAATAATTATTTAAACAAGTCTTTTGCTAAGGTATTTTACTTTTGACCTTCAGTAAATATATACATATATATATATATATGTGTGTGTGTGTGTGTATGTATATATAAAGCTCACCTATAGTGATGTCTTGATCTGGCCTAGTCATCTTTTCCTAAGTCACTTCCAATTATGTGTATTTTTTTAATATAAATTTTTATTGGTATATAGTCATTGCATATAGTGAATGAGTATCACAAAGACTTTTTTTTTAACAAGTACATCATGTAATTTGATCATAGGCACTACTTGTGTTTCTTGAAGGACATCCATAGTGCCAGGTGCTGTTAGGCAGAGTTGACTGTTTCCTGTCTCCTCATTTGCATAGAGAAATTAGCTCGGCCACTGTAACCACCATTCAAAGGTAAGTACTGAGTGCTAAACCAGTTCCCCACAGCCTAGGGTCCCCTGGCCACTTTTGAGTTGGTTCTTAGAGGAGGCATTCTCTGGCCAGCTGGCCCGGGGGAACAAGGGAGTAGCTTATGCAAAGGCAGCTTGTGTGCTGTTTGGCAGGTTTTGAGCATGGCTATGTGAGAACCTGTCTGGGCAGGGCTTCCGGACTGACCAGGAGGGCCTGACTCCCTCTCTGGTGCTGGAATTTTAGCTGCTGAGCACTAGATCCCTTCCCTGCTTGGAGCATGTGCAGCAGTACATGTGCCCATACTTTCAAAAACTACCTGTCAGAAATGTGGAAAACGGCTGGGCCCAAACAAAGAGGCTGGCAGTCAGAAACACTAAATGATTTGCTAAGTAAATGATATGAGCAGCACACAAAGAAAGCCTGTGTTCAGTTCTGGGTTCTGCAGGAAAGCAAGCTGAGGCCACTCAGAAATTATCCCCCCAAGGCCAGGCAGAAAAACTTCCTTCTTAATATGATTGACAAGCTTGTCCTGCCCAGTTGTCCCCACATGTCCTAGGACAAAACTGAGAGGATAGCCCACAGCTGGTCTGACAAGGACTTTCATTTTTTTAAAAAAAAAATGAGGGAATGAGGCCAAGTGAAGGATTTGCTCATGATCTCAAAGCTGACAGAGAACAGCTGGGCAAAGGACAAGTCCATCATCTCTCACCCCCACTCATATAGATGGTTAGAGCAATGCTTGTTAGAAAGACCTGATGCCCTCACTGGCATCTTTGTCTCAGTTATCCTTCCTCAAAGAAGACCTCCACACAGTCCCCACACTTCCCCAGCTAAGCACCCTGAAGAGCTTCCACTAAGACAAGGAGTGGGCAGAGGCTCTGGGTTTGAAGTAAACAATCTCTCCAGTGCAACCCGATACTTATCTGATGGCGTCCGTCCGTTGTAGTCAGCTTGTGCTGGTTTAGAGAGGAGGTGACAGCGGATGAACAGGTGTAGCAAGTATTTTAGCTGGAGCCCCAGGGATGCCCTGACTTAGCCAGGGAAAAAAATTCCTCAGACAACCCAGAGTTTTAATTGCTATGTTTGCTTGCTTGGGTGCTTGTTAACAAGACTAGAGGTTTCTGAAGTGTATCTTTAAACTGCTATCCCTAAGGAGTGGCTGTCCCCATACAGATGCCAGGGTAGGTGTTTCATTGGTCCAGAGGTGACACCTTGGACCTGACTGCTTTCCTTAAGTGCCATACCAGGTAAACTCAGCCTTGCAGTTTGGCAGAAGCCAAGCAAGAAGCTCAGAACTTCAGCACCTGAGTTTTACTGTCTGAATAAAGGCTCTTTCAAAACAAAGTCATTCAGCAGGTGAAAGTGTCAGAAAGGCAGCTTCAATTTCAGACACTGATATGTTTGGCTAGAGGGAAAGGGACAAAGGGAATTTAAAAGAGCTGTGTAGAAATGAAATAACATGATTAAGAGCTAATCCTTTCCCTGGCTTAGCCTTGTGACAGCTGGGTGTTTGGGCCACTAACCCTTAGAAACCCCATCCCACACTTGTCTTAAAACCAGGTGGTGACATGCCTCTCCTACAGAAGTGGGACAGAAGGGCTCACATTTATTGATTGGGACTACCAGACAGATGGGGATCTTCAATATTCCATTTAGAATATTGTGTATCCCCCGGGATGCCTCGAGGTTGGGAGCGGTTGACCTCAATGGAGGGTTAGGGCTGAACTGATGTGCATTAAATGTGGCTGGGTAGAAACACGTGCAGATGTCCTGCCAGTAATGGAAATGACATTTGAGCAAATCAAGAGCAGCAGCTGAGCTGCAGAGGATTTCCCATCCCCCTCTGCAGACCATCGGTGCAGGTACAGATGCACACACAAATTCTTTTTTCTCTTGGTGCCCCAAACCAAAAATGTTCCAGAGGTCAGAACCTGTGTCTTCTGAAGGTGGTCCCTTAGAAGCACTTTCTCCTTTTTTCCTGGTAAATCTGGGTTCAACCTAAGCGCTTTCTGGTGGAAAAGGAGTTGTAATGAACTACAGTTTCAGAAATGTGAAGCAAGGCTGTTGCAGAGGAGCCTGGATGTGGGTCCCTTACAGCCACTGATACTATCTGAGGTGGCTAACAGCTTCTTCATTCTCCCTAATCACCTTCAGAAAGAAGACTCTCTGGAGAATCATTAACATTATCTCCAGAGCAAGTCATCCGCCCTGCTACTGTGCTGCAGTAATGGTCCAAATGAGGGACGCTAATGAAAGGGAAAAGTAGGTAACCATGAAATCAGAAGCATTCTTTATTGGTGGTTTCCAACAACAACAAAAAACAGATGAAAGTGACATTGAACACAATGCTAATTACCCAGATACCAACAGGAAAAGACACTGGGGCAGGAGGACTCCTATGCAGCTTCAGATAAAGAAGAGGATGGAAACTCCCCTGGGAGCAGGTCAGTTTTGTTTCTCAGGTATCATGACAACTTCCTGACCACAGGTAGGAAGGTGGGAAAGTAGGCTATACTCAACGAAACTTATTGCCCACTCTCTGGTGTGGATATTGAATGCTTTGCATATCCGGTGTCATGTCAGTACGAAAGTATGGACTTTAACAGGAGGGTAACATTTCTTTGATGCAAAAGTGGAGTGGTCCCACCCACCACTCAGAGAGGCTCAGGGCTTCCAATTGTCACTCACCATGATATTTCGCATTTTTAGCCTTTTCTAATTTGTAAACCTCACCTTGTACGTTGTATCGATTGATCCTCAGCTTAACCTGGTGTGATGGACAGTGTGCACGTGATCATCCCCATTTTACAGAAATTGGCATTTGGGGAGGAGGAATCTCTTCAAGCAGTACTCAGCGTGGAAATGTAGCCCTGCTTCACAAACTTGTGTGTTGACATCATCCCCGCTGCTCTCTCTGGACACCTCGGGTTACACAATTACTTTGCTTCACTAAAAGGGAAGAGCCTCCTGTAGCATTTCCCAAGAGAGGTGGTCACAACAATAAAATCCCCAAAATAAAGGCTCAGCACACATGTTCTATTTTAAGTGCATTGTACTCATTAAAGAACACATCCCTTCCTTCCTGCGTCTGCAGAGTCTTGTGGCCAGCCATGTTATTGGGATTCATCAACAAAAAGGAAAAGAGGGAGCCAAAACCAAACTCAGTGGCTGCTCAGGCACCTGCTGGTTCAGGCACAGCAATAGGCTGCTTCCAAGCAAGGAGAAGAATGAAAGCCTCAGTTTGGAGAGCCACTTTATGCCTATCTCTGCTACACAGATCACAAAAGATTTCAGAAACTTATAAGAACCTAGACTGCATGAGAAGCAGAAAAGAAACGTCCTATACCTGGCAGAGTGAAGAATTTCCCCAGCTTTCTTCTTACAAAGGATGTGGGCAGAAAAGAGAAAGGTGTGGAAGGTCTAAGCACCCACTGTTGTCTTTTCAACCCCACAGGCTAATGTCAATGGCTAATTTGGTACATGCCTAGAAAAATATTTCAAGAAACAGAAGACAGAAATCACTTCTCCACCTCAGACTTTCCTCCTCCACATCCATGTCCCAAGTCTTATTTTGCAATAGCCACAAGCTAGCCCTCCTAGAGTTAATATGCTAACACAACACACTGTATGGGAAAGGCAGGGCCATCTTTCTTGCTGTCCCCAGACAGTGTGCTAGCCAGTCACCAGGCTGAGTTTCTGTACAGCACTTTGGAGGAAGCTGAATCTTCCATCCCCCTGATAAATGACCTCTGATCCTACTGGCAAGGAGATAAAAGTGGACCTTCTTCAGATCCCACTGTTTTCTTTATTCTGATTGGTTGATGTTGTACTTGTAAGACAATTAAAACTCTGCTTCCAATCCCTGTAGCTTTTTCTCTATACACAAACGTGTTTCGTAGTAAATAAAGAGACTTGATTTTGATCAACTATAATAACTTGGGTATAAAATATATATGTAATTCCACCTGCTTTACAATGCTATTTGCTTAATTATATGCTCAATAAAGGTAAGAACTTTGGAAGCAATTAACTTTCCCTGATCCAAAGGGTAAGAGTCAATACCCAGTTAACTTTGAAAAGGAATTTATATATTTCAAAGTGTACAAATGCTGAAGACTTGCTGCCTCCTTTCCTAAGGACAAGATAGTGTGTGTGTGTGTGTGTGTGTGTGTGTGTGTGTGTGTATACTAAAATTGTTTCTTGAAAGTTGATGAAGATGCTAGCTGATTTGAATTCTTATTGGTGTTTAACTTTACTTAAGAACCAAAGATTTATTCTCCTCTGTTTCCAGGGTGAAGAGAAAGTCTATGATCACATTTCTTGCTTGGGGAGAAATGATAATGTGTTAGACTTTATATGTATGAATAGAAACAGGTATATAGTCATATTTCCTTCTGACTGTGTAATTTAAACAGTGTAAGTCAGTAGGGAAGGGCTGTAATTGGAGCCAAAGTAAGTGAGGTGAAAATTACTAGGTGTCAGAGTATCTGCATCTCATTTTAATTAGGTGACTATAATAGCAAGATCAAAAACTTTTCCTTGTCACTCAATCTGTTGGGCTTTCTAATCGAGTATCTAAAGAAGTCATTTTGTCCTCCAGAAAGAGTGACCCCAAAACAATCCCCCCTTGTTACCTGACTGGAGTCTGGGAACATACCTCAGCACTGTGTGTGTGTGTGTGTGTGTGTGTGTGTGTCGGGGGTGCAGGAATACTGTAAGGAAGTCATCCTCCAAACCTAGCCCCCAAAAGCTCTTAAGAACAGTCATTCTTAATTTAATAGCTTGGCACTTTCCCCTCTCAAACAGCAAGGTGGCTGAGGAGGAAGAGCATTACATCGTCTGACTGTAGGACTGAGTTCTAGTTTGAGCTGGCCCCGCTCTCTGCTGGTCAACATTTGGAGCGCCCACCCAAATTTCTGGCCTCTCTTTTCCCTCACCTGAAAAACAGACTTAATGTTACCTTCTGTCCACCTCTCAGGAGCATGTAGATAGAGGTCAAACACAGTTATTGTTTAAAGAATACTTGTAAGACTCAAAACCCCACCCCCACCCCCTTTTCCAGTGTGTGTCACAAAATGAGATTTCGTACCTCTGTATCATCAAATTAAATTGCTTTGAGTTCTCATCCTGCTGATAATGAAAATAAATGCCTCTCTTTTTTCACTCCAGCTACTTCTTTTCTGTCAACAAAGGTAGGCAGTGGTCGATGATTAAGCAGGCCACGGTACCTTGCCCTAGACTGCTGAAGAGTTTTGGTTGTGTTTCATTGGCATCCTAGTTACATGATGTCCCTATAGATGCCTGGGGGTTTGAAACCCTGCAGTCCTTCCCTCTTCATGCATTTCCAAATAGGCTATCTAGAGAAACCTGTCTCCTCTGCCACCCAGGGCTCTACCCAATAGCATGAGACAAACTGCTGCCTCTGAGCTGGATGAGGCCTTGATAAGGGGACCCAGATGCCCTCCAGGGAACTTGCCTGTAAATTCATTCACTGCCTTTTGGTGCAGGAATCTTACTATGCCCCCTAGTACATGATGTCTGGTAACCCTGACTTGCCAATCTGTTTTGGTGACTTGCACTTTAAATTTGTATGTTCACAGGCATAAATCCCAAAGGCGTCCCTAGTGCTGCCCTGCCCTGCCCAGACCCACCCAAGTACTTCATTCTCCACTTCAAGATGGCCCAGTTAGAGTATTGCTCACTCTATTCTGTCCATCTCTACCTCCATCCCCAAGAGTTCATGACATTCCTTGCAAAGAAAAAACTCTAAAGCATTATACCAAAATTATGATTGTCATTATTATGTCCTCATATTGAAAGACCTAGTTCAGTGCCTTCCTTTTAGAGAAAAATAAATACACACATGAGAGTTCAACTATATGCAGCTTCTTTGCTACAGATTGGTTGGGATACTGGGGAAAGACAGGTTACACAGATCATTAACTCACTGAGACTATACTGCACTAAGAATGCTAACCTCTGGGGCTGGGGAAATGGCTTAAAGGTTAAGAACACTGGTTGTTCTTGCAAAGACCCAGGTTCGAATCCCAGCACCCAATGGCAGCTAACAACTGTCCGTAACTCCAGTTCCAGGGGATCCAATGGCCTCTTCTGTCCTCCACAGGCATTGCACAATACAGGTGCACTTACTACATGCAGGCAATAAACTCGTACACATAAAATAAAAATAAAAAATAAAAAGAATGCTAACTTCTGATGGAAGTAATTCCAGAAACACAGAGACTGAAAAAGCAGAGAGAAATTTATTGCACTTTTATGCAATAGCCTAAAAGTACATGGTCCAAGGTTTGTGGCACAGCTTGTTAATCAATATCTATTCAGACCCAAGTTCTAACTGTACCTAATTCTCAGTAAATATGAATGGGAAAAGATGCAGTGGGTAGTGGGGTATACCAAGTCACCATAAGGACTGAACTCAGGGCTGGAAAGGAATGCAATAATTCACTTTCCACAGGAAGGGGATAAGCCCAGGACTACACTGAGCAGCAAAGGAGATTCAGAAATGTAGATTTCAGGGTTCTCTGCTGTTCTGGTTTCTTTTCTGCTGCTGTGATACAAAGATCCTGACAAAAAGCAACATGGGGGAGACAGGAGCTTACCCAACTTACAGCAAATACCAGGTTGGATTTACAATTCCAGGTCATAGTCCACCACCTTGGGGAAGTCAAGGCAGCTAGTCCCATCACATGCACAGACAAGAGCGAAGGGAGAATGTGTGCATCCTTCCTTGCTTAGTGCTCGGCTAGCTGCCTCAACTCATACACTCCAGGGCCCAGCCAGTGAAATGGTGCCACCCACATGCAGGCTAGGTCATCCCACCTCAAGCAGCAATGAAGACATTCCTCACAGGCGGGTCCACAGGCCAACCTGATCTAGATAATTCCTCACGAAGACTCTCTTCCAGGGTGATTTTGGGTTGTGTCAGGTTGGCAGTTAAAACTAACCAGCACACATGCTCTGTTAGAATTCAGTGGTGTGAATCATTTTGTAAAACACTAGAGATGAAAATCTTAAATGTAAGATCATGAACTGTGGAACTAGAAGAAAACATAGAAAAGCTTCTTGACATTAGTTTTAGCAATGATTTTTTTCTTGATAGATACTAAAAACATGGGCAACAAAAGCCAAAACATATACACGCGATTACATCAAACTAAGAAGCTTCTGTACAGCAAAGGACTCAAGCAACAAAGGGCAAAGTGAATCAATGGATGAAAGAAAATAATATTTGCAAATCATGTATTTGATGAGGGAGTTAAAATCCAAAATATATAAGGAATTCACAAAACTTAGTAGATAAAAGCAAACAACCTGCTTAAACACAGGCAAAGGACTTGAATGGACATTCTCCCAAAGACGCACAAATGGCCAGTTGATTATGAAAAGATGATCAGCATCCCTAATCATCAGAGAAATACGGGTCACAACCACAGTGAGAAGTGATGACACACCTGTTGGGATTCCTATTATGAAGGAGAAAAGAAACTGACAAGTTAACAGGGGAAAGGTTGTAAACTACAGGCAAAATTGGAAAACCACTATGGTAAGCAATATAGAGATTTCTCAAAATTCAAAAATAGAACCATAGACTACCAGAGAATCCAGAAGTCCCACGTCTGAGTACATATCTGAAGAATGTCATGAAGCGACATCTGGATCACTTTGTTTTCCATGATAGCCAAGCTATGGAAATAACCTCACTACCTATTGAAGAATGAAAGGACCAAGAAAATATGGTACCTACTCAACCCAAGGAGTACTATTCAGTCCTAAAAGAAGGGAAATCTTATCATTTACGACAACATGGATAAACTCAAAATACAGTAAGTGAAATCAGCCAGTGGAGTGAGTATGTGATATAGACATGGAATATGAACAAAGTTGAACTCACAGAAGCAGAGGGCAAAATGATGGTTGTCAGGGCCTGGGGTATAGAGACAATGGACAGGTAATGATCAAAGGAAACAAACTTTGAGTTATAAAATGAGCAAATTATGAAGCTCTAACATACAACTTGGGTGTGATAGATGTGTTAATTAATTGATTGTGGGAATCACTATTATATATAATAAAGAGACAGACCATATATCAAACATATCTATAACAAATAGGTACATTATACACTGGGCACATACTCAATCTTTGTCAATTAAATATTTGAAATAAAAATTTTAATTAAATAAGGAGAAGGGATACTGCAAGAAATTAGCCATCTGTCACATTCTGTACATGTAAGATCATACAAATCATACTATAAAGTGTGAAAATACTGTAACCAATTAGGACACATGCTACATCCACACCTGGCCT
The DNA here is from genome assembly GCF_000622305.1 of Nannospalax galili. Lineage (NCBI taxonomy): Eukaryota > Metazoa > Chordata > Mammalia > Rodentia > Spalacidae > Nannospalax > Nannospalax galili. The sequence goes on along the minus strand of NW_008360322.1, from coordinate 5,749,280 downwards.
AGACCACTGCCCCCAGTGAGCCTTCCCTGAGCTCCCTGGCAGTGATGCACTCTTCTAGCCTTTCTCAGAGCACCTTTTAAATGAAAATTTCTATTACCTACCACAAAACTTTGCTTCCCCCTTGTGCTATAAATATATCAAGGGCAGTAATTTTATATTTTGCACTTTCACAAGTCCACAGTCTACTAAGCCTAGCAAATTGTAGGTGCACAGTAATCATTTGCTAAATGGAGATCTCATTATCAGACATAGCACAGTAAGGGTTGAGTCTATGTGGACCACAGAGACAAAATTACTGCTAGTGGTTGCCCTAGATGTTATAATAGTTGTAGTACAAATTACAGATTTGCCAGGTGCCAGGTACTGGTCTAAGTGTTTTATAGATATTAGGCTATTTGATCCTCACAAGAATCCTATCAGGTAGGTACCCTTTGTTATTTCTGCTTGATACATAAAGCAGCTGTAATACAGAACATTAAAGGACTTTCTCACACTCAACCAGACTAGAAATTGATGGATCCAGAGTGTGCATTTGGGTGACTCCATAGCCAGGGCTTTCAGTCTTCTTGTCTCATTAGGTGAGATTGGATGGAGACCCTATTTTACCATGATCAAGAGTCATAACAGAAACCAAGAAACAACCTGCACCATTGTACCCTGTGATTAATGGCATGAGGGTTGGGAGTCAAACTGATCCCTCAGCAACACTCTTCCCACAATACATGGTAGCAAAGTTCAGGCAATCTCACAGCTACTCCATATGTGCACACCCACATCAGTCCTGCTGAGATGTACATCCAGTCTTTCAAAGGGCTCTAGGATCTGAGATGAAATTAGTAGCTGAAATTTCAAATGCTTCAAACAAAATAAAACCTCCAACACCCTCACCACATCCCCACCCCAGTGCACAATCAGGCACAAAGTCACTCACTGAAACAGAATGACAGTCAACATCACAGAGAGGGGAATAGAAATCAGAGATGACCCTAGAGAGTAGAGCAGGCATCCGGGATGCATCACACCTGACCTGAGTGGCACCACAGATACACAAACACATCACCTCTGGGGACTAAATGCATGCATGCAGATCTTGGCTGAGAAAGAGAGAGAAAGAGAGAAAGGAGGGTGAGCTATTTCTTCATTAATGCTTTGCTGTGTAAGTGATGATAAAAATCTCCTAAAACTATCTTAGGGGATTATTTTAAAAACAATCTGGGCATATTGCAGGGAGGGAGAGACTCATAATTTAGAAGGGGGAAAAGACAAGAAGATTTGATTTCAAAGATGCTTCAGCAATAATGGCTTAATCTTATCTGTTTTCAGCAAACACAATCTGAAGCATTCAACCTCCCATAAAGGTGTATCGCCTTCACTGCAGCAAATTGCAGATTAAGCTTTTTTTTAATGCTGTTCAAATTGCCTGTGAAGCAACCTTTTATGAGATAGGATGGTTCAAACAATTTTGCAAAGAGCAGAAGACAAAGAATACATTTTTACACTGAACTGGTTTCCTAGGAAACACTGAAAAATGTAATATGATATTTCATAGAGGTAGTTCAAGGACCAGGGCTCCTCTTATTTAATTTTTTTTGAACAGTGTTTAACATCTGCCTCTTCCTTGCCCAACAGTAGAAAACTAGCTGGGCCAAACAAACTCAACCAGCAATCCAAGTGTCTCTTCATTAATTGACTGCCTGTTCTACACAAAGAAAACATCTTTGAGCCAAGTTGAGCCTTCATGACTCTCTGAAGCAACTTGAAGTAAAAAAGGAAATAGAATTTGACCCTTTTTGCTCTACCATTAAAAAAAAAAATCCCCATACCGCAATTAAGAAATTAAGAGGAAAAAAGTCATTCCATTCTTTTTATCCAAATTAATCTGTCTCAAGGTCTTCAAATACCACTTATTTTAGCTTTATTTTTACTTTGGCTCTTCATTCATCTCTGTGATATGCCGGCATATGTAGGCTGGCAGAGTGGTGCCTGAATTAGCAGGCTTACACATTTTCCAAGTTCATGTGCAAGACCACCAGGATGGAGAGGTGGCGGAGAAGCTCAGGATGAGGGCTGGGAGAAGCTGCAGCCTATGAACTGCTTAAGGAGCAGGAGGTTTGCAGTGACACTTCCACTGGGCCTGATTTCCACCATCCCAACTGGTGTCAAAAGGATATCATAGCGAGAAGGAAGGAACATCTGGGCTGTGTGGGAAGGAGTTAGATCCCATTTTAAAATAAATAAGGCATCAGCTCTTCAAGTTCCACTTATGCAAAACTTGGGGATGGAAAACAAAATGATGTTTTCAAGAAGTTTTAGGCCTTTTGGAAGTGGGGAGGCTGCAGCAGCCTTTGCTCTGTGTGCCTCCACTTCACCTTGCCTGGGACTCAGAAGACAGTGGGTGGAGAAGATGACTGCTGACAGTGGGTGCCCACCTGCTACTCCTGTGTGTCTGTGTGTGTGCCTGCATATGTGTATGTATGAGTACGTGTGAGTGAGTATTATAAGAGCGTGTGAATGTGTATAAGTCAACATGTGTATGTGTGTGCATATGTGTGAGTATGCATGTGTGTATGTGTGAATGTGTATATGTGTGTGAATATGTGTATGTGTGTTCATATGTTGTGAGTATGCATGTGTGTATGCATGAATGTGTATATGTGTGTGAACATGTGTATGTATGTGCATATGTGTGAGTATGCATGTGTGTATGTGTGAATGTGTATATGTGTGTGAGCATGTGTGTGTTTGTATGTTGTGAGTATGCATGTGTGTATGCATGAATGTGTATATGTGTGCAAGCATGTGTATGTGTGTGAATATGTGTATGTGTGTATATGCGTGAATGTGTATATGTGTGTGCGTGTATGTTTATGCTAGCAGTCTAAATCAGGTGTCTTCCTCTATCACTCTCCACCTTTTTTTAAAGGCAGCATCTCCTACTTAACTGGTGCACACAGATTGGCTTTGGATTGGCCTGTGTCCACCCCCTAGCACTAGGTTACAAGTGCACTGCCATGCCTGGCTTTTACATGTGCGCTAGGGAACTAAACTCAGAACTTCATGCTTGCATAAAGGCCTTTATGCATGGAGCCATCTCCCAGCCCCTCCTACTACTTACTCTTCACAGCTGCTGAGTCTGGGTCAGCAGGACCTGAGAGGAAGCCTCTTCCAGCTGAAAACAGTACTGCTGTTTTACATTCAGGGTCTTCCTGTAAGAGAATTGGTGTGAGAGCCTTTACGTCATCTATCAAGGCGCATTTTGCAACCACCTTTTCAGATGGGATACTGCCTAAGGAGCTGTGCAGCACAAGGGATGAACCAAGAACTTGAAGCCTGTCACAGAGACAGGAACTGAGAAATGCCAAGCCGACAAAATCCTGGGTTTAAAGGCATGCGCCACCATGCCCAGCTCTGTGCCATGGTTCGTAAATGTTCCGGAGACCCAGACTTGTGCTAAAAGGCATGGCAGGCTCTGGAGAGACCCAAGTAACCATCCCTCGTATTCTTTGTGCAGCTTGAATTGGATTTAAATGAACATAAGAGACCTCACTCAAAGGTGGGAGATTCACTTTCAGAAGCAGCCTGAGGGAGGTGTGGAGAAGGAACAGGGCTATCCTTCCTGCTGGTTTCAGTATACAAAGGCAGGGGTGTGGGGATGGGAGTGGAAGTGGGGGGTGTGGGGGAGAGTTCGGTGGTACAGCACTTGTCCAGCATGTGCGAACCCCTACGTTTAATCCAAGCATGAGAGAGAAAGAGAGAGAGAGAGAGAGAGAGAGAGAGAGAGAGAGAATATCATGAACAGTGGTTACACACAAGCACCTCTAGCCATGGGTAGACATTTGGGTATCATATTTCTTTCTTTCTTCTCTTCCTTCCCTTCTTCTTCCTTCTACTCTTCCTGCTGCTTCCCTTCCTCTTCCTCCTCTTCTTCCTCTTCTATTTGATAATACCATACTCTCTCACTTTTGAAGCATCAATGGCTTTGTTATGATCTTTATCGGGCCCTACATTGGGGCCTTTAACCAAAGCCATTTAACCAAGATGTGGGCAGGTGACCCAAGCTGAGTAACCAAAGTCCTTTTCTCCTAATCTTTAGTTTGCACTTGCACTGAACACATCATAGTCACTGGGCTTCCCTTGAAAACTCAGACTGAAAGCTAATCTGGATGTGGAGATGGAATAATTCTCATATCCAGGAAGAACTGGGGTAAGTGCAGTTTGAGGAGGAACGTGTATACTCGTATGAAAGGTGGTAAAACTGGACATGGAAGCTTTTGTATGAGACTTCTGCCTGAAGAAGTGGGGCTACAGCCAGCCTCACTCAGCTGGGTCATCCTCAAAGACTTCTGGGAAGCATGGTGTTTGGTAGTGATTCGTATTCAGTGTTGGTGAGTCAAGAGGATGTAGCACTGGACCTTCCAGAAAAAGAGTTCAACTTGGGGACCAACTAACATAACATATTCAAGATTTATTTGGTTATAAATAATAGCACCCACTCAGGCAAGTTTAATCCTGCTGTCAGAGTGTGTGTGTCTAGGGGTTGAGGATGGTCACCCACTGTCTAAGGGTTGTGGTTAGGTTTGCTTTCTCAGCTAATTAAAGAATTAAAAGGCAGAAAAAGTCTCAAACGCAGCAGAGAGCAATAGGTAAACAGATGTTATTGAAAGATGATTCGTACTCACACAGAAAAAAGAACCCCCACAAGTGGCAAGGGCATTCAGAAACCAAAAATCCAAGTCTTCTTGGAGGGCCTGGGTTATAAAGGGTTTTAATGGGTCCCTCTCCCCTAATTTTGAGTTGGTCAACTTAAACAAAGAAGAGAAGGCTGATAGGTTTATGACTTCAAATGTGGACGTACCCAGGTGTGTGGTCTTGGTCTTACCTGAACTGGTTTGGTCTAGAGGGAAAGGGAAATCTACTGGGTAGAGGGGAGCCGTCATGCCTTTGTCTCAGACAAGAAGATAGAAGTGTGCTCTCTTTATTACTATCAGTGACCCTTTATCTATCTGCCTGTCCAAAAATGTGACTAGCTCCTACACCCTCAAGGGGGGGATCCCAAAAAGCCAACACAAGAGTTCAGCAGGCTTCATGTGGAACTGGAACCCTGAAGGTCAAGAAGCTCAGCATTCTTTGACTTCCTGGGGCACTTATACCCTAGTGCCTGTCTTAGTTCAGCCCCAAAGACTGCCACTGTCTGATTCTCCACATACAGATCTGAAGTGCCACTTCTCAAAGACAGGATGGCCATCCAAAGCACATTTCACCTTGAACCAAACACTTGGCAGAGTCTGACCAGTGACTGCCTTTCAGCCTTGTCACTTGGGATTAGAGCCCTGGGTTTCAGGTCTGTAGGGCTGTGGGCTATGTGAATGGAAGTCTAGCAGTCTTCAGCCAGAGCAGAGCACAGCTCACACACAGCCTGCTTGTGGACCAGCCCCCAAGTGCCATTCCAGGGAACAAAAGGGAATATATAGTTCGATGCTGGTGCTCACTTATAATGAGTAGCTTGGAAAAGTTACACTTTCTCAGTCCTATTTCCTCATTGAAATAAGAACTTTACCCCCTTTCAAAAACATTAAATTAGGTAATTTAAGCAAGTGTCCAGCACATACTGCCTCTCGACAGTCCATTCCTCCATCTTGACTTGCCAGGTGATCCGAGGTAAGGATGCTCTCCTGAGATGTTCACAATGTCCAGACATTCCAGTATATGCAGGGAGCACTGGATGTTTATCAGCTTTCCTGAAGGTTCTGGCTCTAAACACAAGCTCACTGAGCTTGCTCTGACATCTAGACCTGGTGTGTAAGACCATTAGTAGGGTGACAGAGTGGCAGCAGGCTCCAGGACCTGAATGTGTTTAAATAAACCTGACATTCTATATAGTTAATGTGACTCAATAGCTCTTCCATATATTTTTATGCTTTTAAAAAATAAAATATATTTTCCCTAGAATATCAGAGTACCAGCTGTCAGGTGAGGAGGGAAAATTTCAATACACAGATTGTATTCACAGATGAGGGCATATGGGATGCTTGAGTGCAGTGGGTAGGGAGTGGAGTTTTAATAATACATAGTCCCCCTTTGGCTAAGCCTTGCTCTCATTGTTCAGATGTTAGGCTGACAAGAATTGAGGTACAATTCTAGTAGCCATAACAAACAAAAGTGTTTCCCCAAAATGTCTGCTAGAAAATTTGAAATTGATTCATTTAGCCAGCAAGCATTCTTTGCAGACCATGCTTTGTGTGCTGTTCTAGAGACTGGAAAAAATGAACAAATCAAAAGATGAATGTGCCACAATAGACCCTGTCTTCTGAGCCAGTATGTGTGACAGTGGAGTCGGAGGAGGACCTTTCCAAAGACTGTGGGGCTAGATGGAGCTTTCACAGTTGCCCAAGAGACTCCCAAAACAATATAGGTTATTGCCATATCCCTTGATTACTTCCCAAAACTTGAAGGTAAGACCATATCGCTGAAGACAGGACATACTTCAGACACAGGACTTGGAGCAATTGCGCTGAAACACCTGGAAGCCTTCTCCCTGAAAACTAGCTCTCCTTAGGGGAGAAAACCAGTCAGTTGTCCAACACCAGCTTTAAAGCCTAATAAACACAAAGACTGACCCAAAAAATTATCTCTATTGGTGCAGTAGGAGCTATTTTTTCTAGGAGGTAATCAACAGCTATCTAACTGGACTTAAAGCCCTCTCAATGGGAGGGAACTCATTACTGACACTGTAAATATATCTAAATATACATGGTTGGAGAGGTCACAGATCCTATAGAAAACCCTATCTCTGTCATATCTAGACAAAAGTGTATGCTAAATATGGATCCTTATATTTACAGACAATTATACTATACATCTCTCATCAAAGAATCTTCTTTTTGCAACAGATAGAGGCTATTACAGAGTTCCACAACTGGTCACACACAGAGAATATATGTCTGAGAGATGCCCAGTCCTAAGACATATCTACAGTCAGTGGAGCCTCAAAACCTAAGGCTCATGGAGCATAGCAGAACGGGGAGGGGGGTAGAGAAAATACTAATACATCCCACAACTCTCACCAGTGAAGCTTTCCCATACAACAGAGTGCAATGCACACAGAAGGCCACAACTGGGTAAGTATTAGAGAATAAGAGCCTGCAGAGTGTGAGTCCCTGGCTAGGACTCCTATATTAAACCTCACCCACCCATGGCTCAGGGACCATTGTGGAAGAGGGGACAGAAAGATTGTAACAATCAGGGTTGGTGCATGAACATAAGGAAACAGAGGTTTTCAGGCCTCTGGGAACTTGCTCATATGAACTTACAGCAATGGTGACAGCATGCACAAGACCCATGCAGACTCAATCAGACAAAACCTAGCATAGAACTAGAGTAATGGGCAACAAGGCCCAAACTTAGCCAAGTAACTATTGGCAACTGATTACTGCTGGGTGAGGGAGAATAGATCTTCTAAGAGAGTGACTGAAATAGGCTGACTAGACTCCAGTGGATGAACGTACATCAAGGTACATATGGGTACAAATGCTTGACCTGGTAAGCCTTAATATATATGACAGAATGCATGAAATTCAGTGGGGGGAGGGGTCTATGGGGGGTGTATATGGGGTAGAGGGCTTAAATTTGATTGAGATACATTATATGAAATGACCCAAAACTCAATAAAAATATACATAAAAAAGGAAGGTATATTAGGGCCTGGGGAGATTCCTTAGTCAGCAAAATGCTTGCTGCACAAGCATGAGGACCTGAATTTGGATCCCCAGAAACAATATAAAAAGCTAAGCATGGAGGCATATACCTATAATCCCAGCACTGGGGAGCCAGAAACAGGAAACTTCCAGTGACTTGCTGACCAGCTAGTCTAGCTGAATTGGAAAGTCCGAGGTTCATTGTAAGACCTTGTCTTGAAGGAGTTAAGATGAGGGCTGGCAAGACAGCTCTGCAAATGAAAGAACTTGCTACACCAGACTGACATCCTGAGTTCAATCCCCAGAACTCACAGTAGAGAGAACCAACTCCTACAAGTTGTGCTCTGACCTCATGTGTGCACGTGCACACACACACACACACACACACACACACACCATGGCACGTGTGTGCCAGTAGTCACATGCACATGCATCATACAGCCCCCATAATAATGGTAAATAAAATAAAAATTAAGGTGGAGAGAAGTTGATACCTAATATTGGCTTTTGGCTTCCACATGTACACACACCAACACACATGTGTCACATGCAAAAATATACATACACAAACACCACAAACACACAGGGCAGCTTGAAGGTATGTCCATCATATATCTTTACATTTTTGTTTTAATTTACTTAATTTTATATTTATTGTATGCATATGAGTGTTTTGCCTGCATGTATATATGCATGCAATGCCTACAGAGGCCAAAGATGGTGTTAGATTCCCTGGAACTGGAGTTACGGATGGTTGTTAGCCACCATATGAGTACTAGGAACAAAACTCAGGTCCTCTGCAAGAGCAGTCAGTGCTTTTAGCCACTGATTCATCTCTCCAGCTTCTCCAACCTGTATCTTAAAGGATGAGCAATAATTATCTACAGGAATGTTGGTGGTTGATGGGTACCTTAGTTACTTTTCCTATTGCTGTAATAAAATACCTGATAAAATCAATGTGAGAGTGAAAGACTTCTTCATAGTTGAAGGATATGGCCCACCATAGTGGAGAAGACGGGTGGTAGGAGTTGTTCACATTTCGTCTATAGTCAGGAAAAAAGAGCAATGTATGCTCATGCTCAGCTGGCTTCCTCCTTTCTGTGCAGTCCAGGACCCAAGCCCAGGGAAAGGAGCAGTTCTTCTTTAGGATAAGTCTTCCCACCTCAACTAACCTCATCAAGATAATCCTTCACAGGCATGGCCAGAGGCTAACCAAACCTAAATAATCCCTCACGGATGCCCCTGAAGATTGACTCCTAGGAGATTCCAGATCCTGTCAAGCTGACAATCAACATTAACCACCACAATGGGTTTGCGGGTGGCTTAGAGGTAGTCCATAAGAAAGAATTAATATAAAAAAGGAAGGTATATTAGGGCCTGGGGAGATTCCTTAGTCAGCAAAATGCTTGCCGCACAAGAGGCCCAAGTCCTGTGAATGTACCTCCTGTAAGAACGTGCAACTGCCCTGTCTTCACATCTAGGACAGATATATTTCTTCAGTTGTTAAGACCTCTGAAGTCAGCTCACATTATACAATCAATACCTACATACATGCTTTTCTCTAGGCAGCCCCCGTGACACTGTGGCACATACACAGACACACACACAGACACACACACACACACACACACACACTCACACTGCAGCAATCACTATACCCTTACAGTCTTTGTATTTCACATGATTTTTTCAAGCGTCAGTTCTATCTGTAGTCCCGCCAACCATATACTATGAATTATATCATTTGTTTTATCCAGTTAGTCAAGACAATAGTAATATTATACTTCATGATATTACAAGTATTGCAAATATATAACATCATATATTTAGTTTTCCCCATGTCAACCAGGCTATAACATATAAAACTTAACCTATACCTTTAAAATTAAATTATACTTTTTTCCTGGGTTCCTAGAACTTGGGTTACCATGTTAAAGTGTGTATGCATTTCAATATTGATAATTATTTCTGGATTTTGTTAAGATATCCCTATATATTATATCTACAACAATATCAATAACAAATAATATTAGTCTTTTCCTCATGTCCTGATGTCCCATGCAGGTCCTCTGCCTCTTTAAATTTGGCCAGTCTTGTGGATAAAAGGGCTCTTCATTTTAGTTTTCATATTCTAGAATATTAGCAATTAAAGCAAATTTTCATTTACTTAGTGTTGGCTAGGCAAGTCCTCCAAGGAAACTAGAGATAGTCAGCTCTCCCACCGAATCTGTCAGCTTCAATTGCATGGGGCGGGGGGGGGGTCTCTAAGGACAGATGCTGAGGATGCTGGTTAGTGCTAAGGACACTGGGAAGTTCTGAGGACACTGGAAAAAAGGGGACAGTAGCCATCTTGGTGAACTGGGTGCTCAGAAAGCTGGTGGGCTGCTGGCAAGCTGCTGGAGGGTAGGCAGAAGATCTCAAAGCTTAGCCGAGATGTAAAAACAGGGCCCATGGGCGATCATGCCTTTGTAGGTAACCCTTTCCTGGACATCATAAACTAGACAAAAACTCAAATAGAATGTATCATGTCAGTTTTGTCAGTCTGCCCTTAGGACCACGTGGCACTGGGCTCCCAGAGAGCACATGGATTTCTCAGGGGACAATTTGACACAACATTGAGGAAAACTAATGGAGAATTTTCCTTTTTTTCATTGACTCTTTCCATTTTTAACTCATTTTTATATGCGACAAGTCTGCAATCTTCTTGTCTTCCAAGTAGATTAAAGTTTCTTCCCTTGATTATTAAGTGTATTTCCCCGCTGTCTTGTAACATCAGTGTTGTGACTTTGACCTCTGTCAGCACAGCTGAACTATAAGCCCCTTTTCCAAAATTACCTTATTCTCTGTATGATTCTGGGGAGAAACAGTTCAAGAAAAATCTGGAAGTTGGTCACACCATAACTGTGAGATGCCATGCCAGGTCTTTCATGCCTCTGGCTAGTACAGCATCCAGGCCTGCTGCTCGTTCTCTGAGCACTAGGCCTGCTGCACACCAGTATGTGTCACACAGGGTTTCCCACAGCTCACCCAGAGCATCCAGGGAGGAGAATGAAAGAACAGGTTGCAGTTCATCCTCATGGATCTGGTTTGTCCTTCCTGGTACTTCCAAGTTTGTCCTTCTCTCTCTCACCCCACCATCTCTGCTCATTAAGTTCAGTAGCCCCTGCCTCCTAGCTGGACCACACTGACCTATGGTGGCTCAGACTCTAAGATCACTGGAAGAGCCTTGCAATGGAACTTTCCATGAGCTCTAACTGCTGAGTAAAATCCAAGTTCTACGACTTTTATAATTGGGGTGTCTTAACCTCACTGCTATTTGAGGTGGCTGACTGTTTGCTGTGGAGACTGCCCTGTGTATTATGGGATGTTTAGCAGCATCCCACCGCCTCTGCCCACTAAGTTCAGTAGCCCATGCCTCCTAGTTGTGACTACAAAAATATTGTCTTGACCCATTTCCAAATGTCCCTGACATATTTCCAAAAATCATCCCTGTTGAAAACTACTGCTCTATCCTTTTGAGAGGGGTTTGCTACTGTGAATGAATCCTGAGTGGACCCTATAACATAAGCTATAATATCTACTTTTTCCAGACTTACCTAGATCCTTTTTTATTATTTTATCCATTGATCAACTTATCCATGTATGGCAATACTATGCTTTTAAAAGCTGTAGTAGTTTGGGGTTGGAGAGATGGCTCAGCAGTTAAGAGCACTAACTGCTCTTACAGAGGACCCGGGTTCAATTCCCAGAACCTACATGGTGGCTACAAACCTTCCTTAACTCCAGTTCCAGGAGAATCTGATGCCCTCTTCTGACCTCCGCAGCACTGCACGACATGAGTGCACTCACATACATGCGGGCAATACACTCATACACATAAAAATAATAAATATATTTTTAAAAGAACTGTAGTAGTTTAAAAGCAAAACTGCCATGTTCTTCCTTTTGAACCTTTCCTTGAAATTTAACACATATTTATTCATTTACATAACAGAATCCCACTTAAGTAATTCTATAAAAAATACTTTTTTAGGGGGCTGGAAAGATGGCTCAGTGGTTAAAAGCACTGGCTGCTCTTAGAGAACCTGGGTTCAGTTCCTAGCACCCACATATTGCCTAACAATCATCTGTAACCCCAGTTCCAGGGGATCGGACACCCTTTTTTGGCCTCTGTGGGTATTGGACACACATGGTGTACTTACATATATGTAGGCAAAGCACTCATACACATAAAATAAAAATAAATTCGTTCCAAGAAGACGAGAACACATTTTGAAACTCAAGTCCCTGATCTGTTTAAAACTGTATATAAAATTGTGTGGCCATAACTGGTATATGGGTGGTCACTCTGGGTCTTAACATTTTTCTAATTATGCCATCTTTTCAGTCTCCTACCTGAGACTTAAAGTGCCTGGCAGGCACTGGGGCATTTGTCCACAACATAGGTGAATTTATTTCATGCACAAAACTACATCCCTGACATTTGCAAGAGATCCTGGAGAAGGGAAAAGGCAAAAATTGTCTTCTCAGATCCCATCTGGGCTGATATAAAAAGAAACAACCTTGTCCCCTTCTAAATGCGACCCAGAATTCAAGGCGTGAATCTGAGGGGGCCAGGGACACACACCCATGATGGAAGCAGGCAGTGAAGCATCGTTAGAGTGCCATATCACATGTTCACCTCATTTATTATTTATGCCCCACCTGCTTCCAAAAGGATGTCACAGAGCTTTTAGGGGAAAGCACAGATATGAAAGACCCAAACGAGCTGGAAAACTCTCAGAGGGCAAGAGTCAAGGAAACAAGGCAATGGGTTGTGGGGAGAGAAGGAGGGTGTCTGTAGAATAATTCCATATACCTCTGAATAACTCTGATTTCCATTCCTCACAAAAGAGAGAACAAGAGTGGGAGGGAGGGAGCGAGGGAGTGAGGGAGCGAGGGAAGGAGAGAAACAATGATACACAGTTGTCTTTATGTAGCAACAGTAAGCAGGTCATCAGGAGAAATGAACAATCTCTGAGGAGGAAGTCTGGCACCTTTGGCCAGCAGAGGGTCAGGCAAGGAGAGATCTATGCCTTGTGAAACATCCAGCTCTGACAGGAACCTGTGCCTGTTGGGTTTGTTTGTTTGTTTGTTTGTTTGTTTGTTTGTTTGTTTGTTTTTTAAAGAAAGCACACAACTACCAGTTTTCTAGCATCCACGAGAAACTTACCCTTCCAGAAGTATTCATTTTATTTATTATTCACTAACCAGACTTGATGCTGTGAGTTTAACAGTAAGAATAAGAACCTAGTACCATCCCTCAAGGAACTCATAGTCAAGTGAGGAATGCAGACAGGAGCAAGTGATCAAAGCTAATTTTGATGTGGTTCCAGAAGATGAAGGAATATTAAGCACAACACACAGAAGGACGCCAGGAGCTTTACTTGGGAGATGCCCTGCATAGGAGCCGCGAATGAAGCAACAGGGGCACTACCGGCCAAAGGCTCCATTTGTTCAAAGAGTACAGAATTGAGTGGCCAGTTTGGGGGGATGGAGCAGGTGATATGTGGGGTGCCACATATATGCCTGTGGTGGAATAAACAGAGGCCTAGAACCTGGATATGTCTAAATAATGAAGGTCTTATTATGCCACACTAATCGTCTGGGCTTTGGTCTGGGAGCCATCAAAGGTTTTTAACCAGGGAATGATAAACTAAGATCCTGCATTTGAGTAGTGGCTTTTGATCCTCAAATCCATGGGGCTGGAGATAGAACTCTGTTCACAGAGTGCTTACCTAGCATGCACAAAGGCCTGGGTTCAGTCCCCAGCAATGCATAAGCTGGAGGTGGTATGCCTGCAATCCCAGCACATGGGAGATGAAGACAGGAGAATCAGGCATTCTAGGTTATTCTGGGCTACATATATATCAAGTTCAGGACCAGTCTGGGATACATGAGACCTACCTAGTATTAAAACAAACAAACAAGGAAAAAAAATCCTCAAATTCATACTCAGAAAGCTTATGTAGAGGCTAGGATTCATTAAAATCTCTCGCAGCAAGTCAAAGCTGCACCAAAATCATTCTACATGAGTTCAGTGTTCCTTCCTAGAGAGGAACTGTGTGTCCTTTCTCATCTTTAAACAGATAATGAGGGACTCTGAGCAGCAACCCTCCTCAAACACAGACAAGATGAGAGGTAAAGTCAGCAGCAGGGGGCCACTTCTAAGAATAAACCTGAGTCTGGGGAAGGGAAAAAAAGAAAGAAAAGACCATTTGTGTGTCATCTAAAAATACATTCCATGGCAAAGGACTCACAGATACCTTCTGCTTTTCTGTGGTTAAAAGAACAAACTGTGGTCTGCCCCCATTAATGCCAATGATAAAAGTGGATTTCTAGTGAAACACAAAGCCCAGGGCATCACAACAGAACGAGGGGCGGAAGCTCAGAATGAACTGGAAACAAGGACAGTGGATTCAGGTAAGACCCAACAGCTTAGAAGGGAGGTGTGTGTATAAGTAATACATCTATTCTAAATGTCGGGGAGGGGATGGGACTCAGGGAAGGGTCAAAGCTGCAGCTTTGCTCACCAGCTCTGCAGAAAGAAAGAATCCAGGGACCTTTCTCAGACTCTGACAACCACCCAGCATCCTTCCCTGCACTGGCCAACCTCTGCAGACTCTCAATGGGATCTGCCATCCTTCAATGGCCTGAAGCTTGTTCACTGCCTGTGTCCAAAGCCTAGCAAATCCAGTAGAAAAGGAAATATTTCTGTAAGTTTGAACACAGAAGTGATTTATGATACCAACAAACCTGTGGGAGGCTTGGCAATTAATTCAATCAAAAAATAAAACCCCTTCCATTTTATGACTATTGCTGCCTCAAAATGAAGATCATGAGCATTGTGACCTGCTGTTGGATATGAAAGTCTTCCCATAGGACTGTGTGATGCCATGTTTGTTCACCTTTTTAAAGGCCCCAATGATTTGTTCTCCCTCTGTTTTCTCTGTGAACTAATCTTTTGTAGTCTCCAATGGTTTTTATGACTTCTCTACAAATGGCTGTCAGGCCAGGGTCACCTATGTAGACCACTTACTCCTCAGATTTCCCAGAATCCCTTCTAGGAATGTTCCTCAGAACTTTAGATTCAGCTTATAAAAGACAGATTGGGTAGGTATGGTTGCATCCCTGTAATCTCAGCACTTTGAAGGCTAAGGCAGGAGGATTGTAAATTCAAGGTCAGCTATGTGGTGAGTTACTGTCTCAAAAAGAGAAAGATTGATGAGAGGATGAAGGAAAGAAGAAAGAAGGAGGGAGAGGGAGAGAGGGAAAGAGGGAGAGAGGGAAGGAGGGAAGGACAGAGGAAGGGAGGGAGGGAGGGAGGGAGGGAGGGAAGGAAGGACTAAACTGCAGTTTCCTTAGAATTTGCCTCCTTTCTCTTTGATTCCATTCAAACTGAGATGCCTGGATAAATAGATCTTCACATCTGGCCAGTTCCCTCACTGCCCTTTCTGAAGCCTGTAGAGCCATACAGCAAAGTGGCCCTCTCTTATACCCCCTTACATTACATTAGTGGTCAGGGCAAAAATCCCTCAATAGCATTTAAACTAAAAGAATGGTGAGCTGAACTTTTTGATAGGATGATGCCTTCGAAGAGACGGTTATATCAAATAATGTTTGGGGAGGTTTGAGTGTGCTGCTGGAGAAATAGAAAATACCAATAGATGCTTCTGGCATACCAAGGGTCTCCCTATAGTTCCACCAATAGGATCCACTGACGGGACCATCAGAGGGTTGAAAGTTAGACATAACATACAGTAGAGCCTCTGCACAAGCATCCATCTCGCTTTATATTCGGAAGGGAGGCCCACCCAGCAGTCTGACTATGCTCTTCCTCAGCACTCACCTCAACTCTACACTACATGGTGGAGCTGACCACCGTGCTAGCAAGGCCCCCTGCCCTGGCTCTTCACAGTGGAGAATGAACTGGGGGACCCACAAGGAAAATGGCACCCTCTCCCCACAGGAAAGCTCTGGCTCTTGACTTTTCCTATTCTAGACAGAAGGGAATAGCCTAAACCTACTGTGCCAGGCAGTAGCACATGAAGCCAATAAAATCTCCACTTGAAGACCTGTTGCTTGAGTCTTTCTGCATAAGAATTCACATTTATACACAGCTCCATACTGTTATTTAAATATTTGTCATAAAGCAGGCCTTCCAAACTGCATAGGCAAAGGGCCCCACAAAACTTGGCTCTCTCCCCAAATGCATTACAAACAGAGGAAAGAAAAATAAAACAAAGGGATGCAGAGATGTGAGTTCTTTAAACAAAATTAAAAGCTGCAACTGATTTCTACTTTTGCAATAGAAAAGATTTATAATCTGAGGGTCTCTGGATCCTCCTTTCTGTCCAACAGAGGGATGTCTCTTACTACCTAATGGGGTCCTACAGCAAACAAGAATATGCTTTTGATGCCTCTGACCCCCTCAGGCTTGGGGAATTGCAATAGATTCCTCCTAGCAGCCCACAGGGAAGGGCTGGGTGCTGCTGCCAGCGGACCAGGAAACAGGTGCTTCCTCTTTGGAAGAACCACCTCCCTGTCTCTCCCAAAAGGAGCCACTCTGAACTCAACAGGACATTCTGCTGGAAGGATAAGAAGGCATCTTAAGGCAAACACAGTAGAAGCAGATAATAGATTTATTTAGTTAACATCACTCCTTGCCTTGTGCAAGGGTGAAGAACAAAGTCTCATAGAAGCTTTCGGGGGATGTCTCATGGGTACAGGGCTTTGTTCTTGGCCAGAGAAGATGATACTTTGTGCTATGACTATAAGAATTAAAAACATCCAGAAAGCTCTAGATAGTACTCTAACTCTTAAACTGTCATGATATCATGGAGGACCAGGTAACAGAATTTGGGGGTTGCAAGAATTTTGGGAACACTGAAAGGTGCATGGACATACAGTGACCAAAAGTGAAAATGAATTAACAACAGCAACAACAACAACAAGAAACATGAATGTGAGGTGTTTCTGGACGCGCTGGCCCATGTTGCATTATGCATCCCCACTACAGTCTTAGCTCTGAACACACAATGTTAGCCACACAGTGCAAAGAAACACTGCCTGAAAGACCTCAGCTTATATTTAAGACCTTGCAGGTTACAAATTGCAGTGTGTTTACTGCTCTTACTTTTTCTGCTCTTACAGAAACATGGTCATTTACTTACAGAAAACAAAGACTTCTAATATTTTACTACTGTCATCTCTCAACATAAAAATATCAAATTTGTCAGGGGCTAGAGTGATGGCTCAGCAGTTAAGAACACTGACTGTTCTTGCAGAAGTCCAGGGTTCGAATCCCAGCACCCACATGGCAGCTCACAACTATCTGTAACTCCAGTTCCAGGGTATCCAACAGCCTCTTCTGTCCTCCACAGGCATTGCATGACACGGGCACACTTACCTACACACAGGCAATACATGCATACGCATAAAATAAAAATAATAAAATATTTTTAAAAAGAAAATATCAAATTTGTCTATCTTTAGTTATAGTGTGTTAGAATGTATGATTTTCAAAAAAGTTTTGGCTTAGGGTTTATGAGAATTACTAACAATTTCAGAAATGACCCTAAATATACTTCTGCCATCTTACACTATGTATTTATGTAAAATGGCATTCTCAGTATTGACAATTATAAAATCAACTATGAAAAACATTGAAGATGCTCTACATTCTCAGTATTAAATATTCAGCCAAGATTTAATTCTGTATATAAAAATAAACAGCACATCCATCTAATTAGTATGTACATTTGCTTCTGTCTTTAATAAATGTTAAAATTATATGTATACCAAAGACTTGCCTTTAAATAAATTTCTTTATGATTTATTATCAGTGTTTGATCTCTATACCTATTTTATGTATTTACATACAAGGAGTAAAAATAAATAAATAGTAAATTAAATTAATTAATTAAATAAATAAATGGAGTAGCATAAAAAATTTCTTAGGGTGAAAAGGAATTGCCAGTGGAAAAAGTTAAAGAAATGTAATGTAAGCAGACATGGCCTTGTGAATGGGAATCAGGTTTAGAAAGTGGAGCTGGGGCAAGATTAAAGTTTTCAATATCCCTTCAGCCTCTACCTAAAGTTTAGCACACTGACTTGCTCCCATCTGTCTGTCTGGATACAACCCTTCCCAAGACAGAGAAGCCTGCAGGTCCATAGGGAGTGAAATCTGCTAGAGTGCTGTAAGATAAGATCCCTTGATTTCTGTTTTCCTTTGCAGACAGTGAAGTGAAGGGCAGTGGGTCCTGTCTGATGCATGATCAGGATCCACTTCAGTATCGCCACCATTAATGATGGCTCAAGCAACCTTGTGACCACATAAGAGCAAACAAACACATCCAATAATGACGGTTTTTCTCTTGAAGTGAATACAATCTGATTGTTCAGTGCGTTTTTTTTGTTTTTGTTTTTGTTTTTGTTTTTTTTTATGTTAACAATAGTTTGACTCTACTCAGAGGAGCAATAATCCTGGCATTTTCCTTAAAGGAAATAACACTGTCTCCAAACAGCTTCTGATATGAAATATTTTATGTCCAAATAAAAATGAAGATATTTCAGTACCTGACACCAAGGAATATTTGAGAGGCTTAGCAAAAGAATAAAGTACTAGGACCTAAAGAGATAGCTCAGAGGTTAAGAGCATTGGTTGCTTTTGCAGAGGACCCAGATTTGATTCCCATCACCCATTCAATTCCTAACAACCATCCATAACTCCAGTTCCAGAGGAATCTGACCTCTCTTCTTACCTCAGCAGGCATTGAACAACACAGATGCACTTACATACAAGTAAGCAATACACTCATACACATACAATAAAAATAATAAATGAAAAATATATAAGCAGGCCCACAGGCCTCTCCTACCCACAGGCATCTCTCTGGGGTAAGTCCATTGTGCCCGGCACGCCTTGACTCCCCCAAGCCTCATTCACCCTCCTATCTCTGCCACTGTTCTCTCCTCTGAGTTTGGGCCCTGCCCCATTCCTTGTCTTGGGGCCCCAGACACCTGGGGAACCAATTCTGCTCCCTGATCCTTTTCATCCAGACCAACATAATGCCTTTTCTGGGCCCCAGGAGCACTGCTTCAGGGCCTGGCCCCACCCTCAACTCCCACTGCTTCCCTGGGACTGCACCACCCGCCTCTTTCTGGGACTCTGGGGCTGACCTTTCCTCTTCTTGATCCTTTGTATCCAGGCCAATCCAACTCCTCAGTGCAGTCCCCAGGAGGCTTTGGGGCCTCTTCCCACCCCATCTGCCTTTGCATCTTTTGGTGGCACAGCCACCAGCTGCCCTAGATGAGCATCTTTCCTGGGCCAAGCTCCCAGGCCAGTCCAACCCCCAAATCCCTGAGGCCAAAATCCTTCCTGGAGGGATCCAGACCTTAGGAGAAAGCCTGAAAACACCTGACCCTCACCTGAATTGGGCCTCTGTGGGAACTCCTGAAGACAAAAGCAATCCAGCCACTCCAATATAAAATAAAAAGAGAGAACCAGAAGCTTAGACCAACCAGCTTTTCATGCCCAAAAAGGAAACCACAAAGACACATAAAGTTCACAAAAAGAAGCAGACCTAAAGGTGAAGGCCTAAGTCTCACC